>NC_090449.1:642711612-643015154 GCF_031143425.1 Pleurodeles waltl
TATGAGGATCACTGACACAATATTGTGGTGACACATATCGTTGATAAATAAATTAGGTCGAACATTTTGTTTACCACAATATCGCGCCCCTATACTTATAATGGAACCTGCCAATATATTGGAAAACATTTTGTTGACATTGATATTGTTAAAAAATATACAGAAATGTTGATTTGTTGATACAGATAGAGTTTAAAGTAATACATGATAAATATTTTAATATAGACATGTAATATAGTATAAATTAAATAAATGCCAATGATATTTAATACTATATGTAAAGATATTTATATAACCCCATTCATATGTGTGTCTCTTTATATGTATATACATATATATATATATATATATATATATATATGTTTGTAGTGTAACTTGTTTAATATTGTTTTTTAGTTTACAGTCAATTATTTCTTAAATATTATAAATGTATGATTATGACTATATATTTTCATTTTAATAAATGTAAAGTATTAAAAACAATATAATGTAAAATATGTTTTTTAAATTAAATATCTTACACTGTGCATGTATGTAAATATAAAGCACATACACAATAAAACCATAAAAATATAAACAATCCAAAAGAAATATGTTTAAACAAATGTAGAATAAAATATTAAAAATGTAAAACCCCAAAAAACACATTTTCTAAAAATACTCCAAACAAGAAAACAAATTAGAAAAATAAAAACAAATTATATAAAAAAAAATGTTTAAAACAATGCTGGCGGTAGGGGGACTCGGGGTGCCCCTGGGGACCCCTGCACTGCCCATGCACTTGGCATGGACAGTGCAAGGTCCCCCAGGCATACCCCCTTTGTGCATTTTACTGCTGAATTGCGGGCAGTGAACTGCGCGACAGGTGCTAATGAATTGTTAATTAACTATTACTCAATTAGCTTCCAATCCTATACCCTTACAAACCTAGCAGCCGGCAAATGACATATAATAAGTTAGTATTACATAATTTACATAATAATTATAAATAATGTAATTAACTAAAATCTATGAAATAATTCATAACTAATCATAACCTATTGGGTTTCTCACCCTATCCCCCTACAAACCTAACAACCCAATGCAACACTATGAATTACCATTAAAAATTAAATAAAACATTCTAAGGGCCTTATTACAACTTTGGTGGTTGCGGTGAAGAGGGTGCTGTCATTCCAGCAACCTCCCCCGAGTCATATTACGATGTATCCACCAGGCTGACCAGCAGAAATATCATAATACAATGTTTCTGCCAGTCAGACCAGTAAAAACAGTGCCACAGCAATGGCTTTAGCTCCCCTGAGGGAGCTGAGACCAATACCATGGCACAACGGCACCCTCGGAATGCACACTGTCTGCATTGCAGACAGTACACATTCTAAGGGTGCTGGCAGGGGGGGCCCTGCCCTGGCTTTCCACTAGCGTTTTCATGGCAGGGACTTAACTTCGGGAAAAAAGTCAGTTTGAACTGGTTCAAAAGGTCGGACAGGAATGCACTGCTTATCAAGCCAGTGCTGAAACAAAATGGGTGGCTACAAATTGTGGAAAACCAAGGGCCAGATTTATGGAAAAGTGGCGGACCCCTGTGTTGTCCCCTGCGCTTGCGCTAAACTCAACTGCCAGCGCCAATGCAGGCATCTTTACACCATCATGCAAAGATGTCTGCATTAAGGGGTGTGATTGTTTATGTGCGGAAATATGTCCCTTCCTGCACATAAACAGTCACTAATGGCATTGTGAAATGATTGTTTATGCGCAGGAAGGGACACCTTCCGGCAAATAAACAATAATTTCTGGAATTTTGCTCTTTCTATGAGTGCTACAGAATGCAGCAAACATAGGAAAAGCAAAAAACAAGGAGGAATAAAAGTATTCCTCCTCGTTGTGCCCTGCTAATGCCACCCTTGGGGGTGTCGTTAGATTTTGGCGCTGCCTCAGGTTTACGAAATTTCGAAAATCAGAGGCAGCGTCAAAATGCAATGGGTGTTGCTGTGGCACACCAACAGCAACACCCATTGCACACCCCTTCCACGCACAGTGCTGCGTGTGAAGGGGCCGTATTTACAAGGTGATGTTAAGCCACAAAAAGTGGCTCAACGCCACCTTGTAAATACCACGCAGTGCTTAGAGCTACAGGATCGTCATGAAAAGTGATTCTCCTGTGGCACTAGGGGACTACAAATACGCCCCCAAGAGTGCAGTCATGCCTAAACTCCAGTTGAGAAAAGGTATTTTTCGAGGCAGACATTTGATGCACTGCCATTGAATGCAGGTCAAAATATTGTTCTGCTTTTTCATCCTGCTCGGAAATGTTGAAATATTTAGCGTCACCTTCTTAGGCATTGACGTACCATGTACGAAGGAGTTGAAGTTGTATTCTATTCAACATGTTAAATCACGATGCCATGCCCTCGTATTGGGAGTCAGGCTCAGATCTGGGTCAGGCCAAATTGAAATGTCTGGTTCAAAAGTATATGAAATTACTGCACTGCGGAGGTTCTAGTTTCCATTGCGATAAAGGAGATTCCTAAGGCTTTGGCTCAAAGTAGGTCTGATGACTGAAGTTATATATTGGCCCACAGGTCAATGTGGAAGATATTACCTGCTTGAATATTTGAAAGGATAAAGGCAGTTTTAAACAATCCTAATTCATGTGTACTTCGGCCCTAGTAGTTCATGTTTTCTATGGTCATTAATTCCATCTGTTACAAGAGGTTCATCTCAGCTCCCAGATTTCCAAAAGCAAGTTCTCCTATGAGACAGGCTTCTGAAAAAGATGGATGGTACAATAACCCAGTGGATCAGTTAGGGAAACTGACTTCTCAATCTAGAATTAAGCTTGGATGCTTAGAAATGTTCCCCTTATAAGCATCTGCAAGTCTTCTTACAGTAGGTGGAGTGGCACACTTTAGACTCCATCCTTTACACGTTGTCACTGTGCAATTTCACATTTGTTTTTTACATTATATTTACTGCGTGCCTTAAATAATACTAATGTGTGAATATTTACACATGCTAATGAAATATAGTTATTGTGAAATTGAAGCATTATAAACTTGATCATTAATGTTAATTTACATTGCTTTCCTGTATTCATTATTCATGTTCTTATATGACCTTTAAGTTGTATTTGCAGAAGCAACACATTCTTTTATTCACGCTTTGCACTGATTTAGAAAGTTATATTTGTGCATGAATAATTATATATTCAAAATGTACATTAAATGTTTAGTTAAAGTTAGCCTGACTAAAGGCCTTAAATTTGAAATGTATTTTCCTTGGTTAGCATGTTCTTTCTTTTGTACGTGTGTTCTCATTATTTTATTAGCTAGGGAAAGAACTCTAGTATGTATTAATTCATTGATAGCAAGGCCTGAGAAGATAAATCTTCCAAGAAACATGAAGACCTAATTAGCAGATGAAGCCTCCTGTTCACTTTGTATCAGCCACAGGGATGCTCTAGGTTGCAGCAACTGTCCAAGTTCTGTTGAAGGGGAAATTAAGGGGATGTTGCAAATGCACACCATGAGAAGTGAAATGATTGGTACAATTATTGCTGAAGGTCCTGTTTGTTTTATTTAATGCTCACTCTGTTAGAAGTTAGAGCAGATTCCCTTAGACTTTGAGGGATACAGACATCTCTGCTTCCTTTATTTCTGCAAGTGTGAAGCTTCATGATAAACACATATTCTAATTATGGACGACTTCTACTGTGGAGTCCTCATTATGCTGACATCTCACATTTCCGAATTTCCTTGAGGCCCCACTCTACAAACCATCCTTATTGTCAACTTAGAACTTTAATTAGATGACTTTAGAATATATTTATGTTTAGGAGAGAGAAACAGAGTTTCTTTGATGAACACCTATTTCTAATCCTCAACTTCTGAATTGCTGTGGCTGTTAATATTTTGTATCTTATCCTGCTGCGACTGACCCTAATACGATATTTCAGATCACCAGCTGTAATCTTGTATATTTTAACATTCTCTGGACATGCATATATACTGAATGATTATTCATTGGTCAGAAAATGTCTTAACTTCAATCACCAATTTCTGGTGCTTATTCTGTGGCCAATTGGGCATAATGAAAATTGAATTGTTTTATATTTGCGAACTCCCTTGGTATTTCAGTCAATTTAAAAAGATCCATCAGATGAGAGATTGCAAATAATGCACCGCCACACTCTCACAAACAAGATGTCTATCTTCTAATTCTAGATTTGAACTGCTTTTGAAGGGCCAGTGCAACACATTATTTTATTATAAGGTAACTACAATCTTATTGGTACTTCATCCTAACCATGTCCTGACATTTCCACACTTAACATGCTCAGCTGCACTCCAGATTCATCCTTGACTTGGCAGTGTAGCTTGAGGTGCTAAAATAGTCCCAGAATTCCTGGTAGGATAAAGTTCAACATGGCACAGGACAGGCTTGTGGCTATGTGCTTTCTTTTTCCTTACATGTCATGTCACGACCAGGTAAGTTATGGTGAGATAGAAGCAAAGCCATTGCTGTAAATGGGTTTGTAGAGGATCTGTAAGTTTGCTTTAGCAAGCAGAATGTAACCAACATATGTATTGTGAATTCTTCAGAATCTCTGGCTGGCATGCAATCCATTCCTTTCATGGGGAAACGTGAATGCAAAAGTGATCTTGTAGGACTACACCATCATGAGAGGAGAACAATATCTGTAGGTGTGGACTAGTGTTGATAATGTAGCAGATAAGCAACACATTTCTAGGAAGCATTGAGTATCTGTCTGTGCTTCCCAATCAATGTCATATAAAGTTTGTATTTATTTTCCAATGAAGACACCTTTTAGAGAGTGTCTGCTTTTACCTACTTGTTTTTGGTTGTGTCAGTAGTTGTTTCAGTTACATAGTCATCGTATTGTATCCTGAAGGAGGATAACTGACACAACATTGATCCTGCATGCTACATCCTTCTCTTTATTTGGACTGTACCAAAGGTGTAAGAAGGAGATTATTGAGAATCATTTTATTTCAAGCATCATTTACCTGGACAAACTTTCTTCTGGAAACAGAGCAGTATTAGGTTGAATCCTGGGGACATTTCTTACCAAGATGATGCTTGAATTATACTGGTAATTAGTACATTTAAATATACTCTATCTATGCATAATTTATA
Organism: Pleurodeles waltl; assembly: GCF_031143425.1. Lineage (NCBI taxonomy): Eukaryota > Metazoa > Chordata > Amphibia > Caudata > Salamandridae > Pleurodeles > Pleurodeles waltl. Next base: position 642,716,770 of record NC_090449.1, read on the forward strand.
TACTTATTTTGTGTTTTCCCTTACCTTACACAGGCATGATATTATATCTATATGAGGGATGCAGTCAAGATAGTTTTGTAGAGCTGAGCTGCCTTGCAGTCAGCAAGCATGCTATTGGAACAAACAGTGATCTAATTCTCCTTGTTTACCTTTTATTTTTAGCTGCCTGTCTCTACAAAATGCCAATTGTACTTTACTACACACAGTGGGCTGCAGTTTCTTTTCTGCTTTTCACTGGGAGTCTCTTTAGCTCTAATTCTAATATTTGAAGTTAGAGGTTTAGGCAGAGGTGATATACAATAGAAAGTGACAGGACTTTCCCATTTCTCATCCATAACTAGCTTTTGGATGGAAGTGGATCTATTAGAACTTAACAATAAGAAAGTAGATTCCTCAGTTTAGGGATTCCTTCTCATCAGAAAAAAATCCCAGATACATACATGGTCCCAAATTTATAGGATAGGTTAAATTACCCGGCAATTACAGGTTCAGAGGTGGAAATTGATTCAGTTCTACCTTCAAGGTCATTAATAAATATGACTATTTGTTACATCTTATTTCTGCTCAATACCTTATGAAAGTGATGTATTAAATCCCACCAATAATGGGGCAATCGAGCAGGGGTTTGTTAATTTGAAATTGGGTTATTCCAATTCTCAATATTTGAGAGTTATGAAGCTGCTTGATCACAAGCAGCAGAATGAATGGCGTGGCCTTTTGTGGCCTTGTAAATATGGATCTCTTTCACAGATAACACTGCATGAAAGGGCGTTCCATGGTTGTTGCTTGGGGTGTTCCCATGCAACACCCATGGAACCCATAGGAATCTGATTTAGAAGTCTGGCAATGCGTCAGAATCCTATGCCACCTCAGGGGCGGCATAAGAGTGATGCAACAGGAAGAAATATCTTTGTTTCTCCCAGTTTCTCCTCTTTCTATGTGTGCTGTATTCTGTAGCACACAGAAAGAGGAAAACACCTCTTGAGATTGTTTTTGTGCTGGAAGGTTTCCCTTCCCGCATCAAAACAATCATCCCCACAATGAAGGCACCCTTGCGCCATGGTACAAGGATGTAAGGGTACCTGCATTAGGATTTGCAGCAATTTGTGCGCCAGCACAGAGGGAGAGAACATAAATCCACTGTATATCATAGATAGAGCATATTTCTGCCCTTTCCTGTTAACACAGGGTGGTGCGGCAAGCCTCTTGCTGCACTGCCCTCCAGCATGGTCCTTGTAAACAAGGCTCCTATAATAATCTTCCTAGGCATACATCTTTGGATCCCTTAATCTTCTCAAGGGCAGTGGTAAACATCCTTTTCTAAATTTAAAAAGGTAGTGATGTTTTCCTTGTTCTCCTGCTCTCTTACTCTAGCAGTTCATATTAAGTCAACTTTGAGGTGATCAATGACTAGAGACTTGTATTCCGGCAAGTGCTCTCTCACTCTCATTTTGTTTCTATCTCTCTTTCTCCCCACACAAATGATGATGCAATTAATGTATTTGTTCATTGTTGGTCTCATATTGCCTACATGTTACAAAGCATTCAGTGATTGAAGAACTTCAGACAGGTCACCTGTAGAAAGGGCTTTAGAGGTAGCTCCTGTTGATGTAATGCAGGCAGGGATTGTGTGGTGATATAGAGTACAGGTGCATTGTAAATGTGCTGGCAGACGTTTCTCACCTTGTTTATGACATAAATATTGATTCATCTGCAATTAGCATAGAAGTGGATGTGATGTGCATAAGGAGAATGGTCTACACAAAACTTGAATAGCTTGAATTTCTTGAACTGTTGTTCTGGAATCTGCACTGATGGTCAACTTTTCCTCTGTATTCCAGCATTATCATTCTACAACACATTTTCTATTGTTGCCTAATGGTGCATTTGCTGTTGGTGTGCTCCCGGATTTACTATGGTTTGGAAGGTTTGGCTTTTCTAAATCATGGCTTGAATGAGGCATGAGCCCACACTGTTATCTGGAAACTGAGATTGAAGTCTTTTAGCATGGTCTCAACATATCTGTTGTGGCAGAGGTAGCTTCCAGGGAGTTCATGTCAACAAGACGTTTGATACTATCAAACGGGCCTGCTTAGAGTTTTGCTGGCTTTAATTGACCTCTGTGGCAGGAGAGAAGTTGACCAGGTCAGAATTGATGGTGAAGTCATCACTCAAATTCCAATGATGTGGAGAGTAGCAGGAATGCTTGGTAGAGTTGTTCAGATATAGTCTGTGGGTAGGAATGTGTGATGAGCTGAGTGATAACAGCAGTGAAATGCTGTCATGGGCCATGTTAATGTGCTGCTAGGAGGTTGATGTTTCATAAAGCAGTCAGAGGCTGTTGAGATGAAGTTGCATATGTTATATGTATATATGTGAATATTATGTTGGTGCTATTTAACGGATGTATGACATTGAACATCATGATCTTTGTGGATCATTATAGGAAATGTCAGTATAGAAGCTCAAGGTTGCTGAAGGCCTGTTGTTGATGAAGAATGCAAGAATAAAATATAGCAACTCTTCCTCCTGTTTTTTCATGGCATTTAAAGGGATGCACACCACAGTCTACTAGCAAGAGAACCTTAGGGATGTTGGTGAGTGTTAGATATTTATTTTGTGTGCTTGATTTGGAGTTAGCTGAGATGCATATTGTGTTCATGGGATTATTGTGTGAGAATAGTGACAAGTGGTATGTGGGTGTTGTTTATGCTGGTTGTTCAATGATTTATTGTTGCTTTATTAAAAATATGGGTAGTGAAGATGATGTGAGGAACTACGGTGGAATTAACATGATGTATTTGCAGTGAGGTGCTGTGGTCTAAGATGAGGGGAAGACAGGTTTTGGCTCATGACTCTAAGCGGGGACTGGCAGGAGCAAACAGGCGATGCCTCTGTTAGTGTCAGTCTTTCACTGCCGATGACCCTGTCACAACCAACCATGGGAGAGCATAAGAAGCATTTTCAATCACAAGTATGCCTTAAGGAAAGCAAAGCTTCAAACCAAGTTTTCAAAAAATTACCCTCATCATTTGTAGATACAGAGTGTTCTTGAGTGTTTTTATGTTTCTACCTAAATATAAGAAATGTAAAACAATGGGAGAATTCCAACTATAAGTTGCAGTTGCGAACAGTGATTCTTCATCTGCATCTCCATGTATAGAACCCACTCATAAACACACTTCATAAAGGGCAGCAGAAGGAGAGTGGTTTCTAGACCTTAATTAACATAGTCTTGTAAGAGTTACTAATTAATGTTATGCTCACTAGAGATGCCCTCATTATGAGTATGATGGAATTTTGTGAGGTGATATCAGGGGAGACCAGAATCTCTTGTTCAGGCCAGGATCCCACCATCAATTTCTAGTGGTTGCAAGTCTTCTACACAGAATGTTTAATAGTGCATTGACCAAGCAATAACATATACTTTACTGAGCAATTTTCACTCATTAAGGGGAAAAAGCTACTAACATTTTCTGCATGCTCTAAGCAGGTGGAAAGTGTCAGAGGGAGGGCTAATGAGGGACAGGTTCATGGTAGGCTTCACCCTCACAATAGGGAAGTTGGTGTGCTCCCTGAGTCCCTCCATATCCCCCCAGGGGTTAGGTAGGGCTAGACGGTGCTGCAGCTTGCAGCCCCTGCCATTACAGCAGGAAGCGGGGCATGTGTTTTCCAGACCCAGAAGAATCAAGTCTGGAGAGTAGACCTGATAATTCCAGACCCAGAGGCACTTGGAATTTCTGTCCGAAGAGTTTCACCTTGGTTAAGACGAAACTCTGCCACTTATAATGAGTGTTAGAAATAGGGTCTCTAGTTGGCAGAGGTATGTACTGTGCCAAAGTAGGGACCACAATCCTAATCAGGGTAAGTAACAACACAACCTAATTTATCCTGTGCTCATCCTCCGGTAGCTTGGCACAGAACAGGCAAGATTAACTTAGAAGGCAATGTGTAATGTATTTGTGAACTAGCTCATACAGTAACACAGTGAAAACATCACAAAAAGTACTCCACTTAAGTTTAGGAAAATAGATAATATTTATCTGACTAAAATAAGATCAAAACAACAAACATCCAATATACACAAGTCAAGATATTACTTTTTAAAAGTTGAAATGAGTCCCAATCCTTAAGAATCAATGGCTGAAACCTTTTAACACACAGTACCTGAGATGCGTCAGAAATACCGGCGTAGAGAGGGCGCAGAGGAGGAGATGCATCAAAAAGCGAAGCAATGCATTGATTGTCCCGGCACGGCAAAGGCAATGAGTCATTTCTTTCCACTCTGTAATGCGATGCATTGGTTTCTAGGAGCGCATCCTTGGTTCCTCACTGCGATGTGGGGATTTCTTGACCCCTGGGACCGATGCGTGGAAAACCCAAAACATGTTGAGCAGAGGCAACAGGCACTGCATCAAACGGCAGGCGATGCAGTGATTTTTCAGTCATGGAGCAGGTGCTGCATCAATCTGACAGGTGTTGAGTCAAATGTTGCAGGTGTTGTGCCAATTTTCCGACACACTGAATTTCTTCTTTGGTGAAGTCTTTGATAGCCCTGGGACCTCAGAACAGGAGGCAAACTCAATCCAAGCCATTGGAGAGCAATTGAGGAGGAAGGCAGAGTTCTTTCAGCAGAGTCAGGGGTCACCAGGCAGCAGGGCAACAAGCAGGCCAGCTGTCCTTCCAGCAGAGCTGTCCAGATGAGTTCTTTGGGCAGCCAGGGAATATGTGACAGAACAACTGGGTCCTAAACAACTATAGCCTAAACCACTACTGCTAAACAACTAAAAAGTCTCTACAACTAAGTACTGAACACTACTGTCTAAACAACGATTGTGCCTGAATAACAATTGCCTGAACAACTAATATATATATATATATTCTAAACAACTTATAAAGCATAAAAAACTAAAAGAAAACCTTACCTTAAAATTAGTTGTTCAGGCAATTGTTATTCAGGCACAATTGTTGTTTAGACAGTAGTTGTTCAGTACTTAGGGGGTTATTCTAACTTTGGAGGAGTGTTAATCCGTCCCAAAAGTGACGGTAAAGTGACGGATATACCACCAGCCGTATTACGAGTTCCATAGGATATAATGGACTCGTAATACGGCTGGTGGTAAATCCGTCACTTTTCCGTCACTTTTGGGACGGATTAACACCTCCTCCAAAGTTAGAATAACCCCCTTAGTTGTAGAGACTTTTTAGTTATTTAGCAGTAGTGGGTCAGGCAAGTAGTGGTTTAGACCTAGTTGTTCAGGATGTTTACCGCAGCCAGGCAATCCCTCTGACAGACTCCAGTTGTAGGTCCTGAAGAGTTTGATTTGATGGGGTTACAGATCCAGTATATACACACAAAAGTACCTTTGAAGTGGATGAAACTTCAAAGAGTGGTTTTGAAGTGCACACGTTCACCCTTCATCCCAGCCCTGTCTGCCAGGAGCCATTTGAGGGGTTATCAGTCCTTTCTGTGAGGGCAGGCCACTGGCCTTTGAAGTGCAGGAGAATGCCCCTCCACCCTTATTGCCCAGGAAAATCAATCTGTATGCAGATGGATGCAGATGCAGCTGAGTGTCCTGTGTTTCTGCTTGTCTGGGTGGAATGCACAGGGGGAGCTGTCAACCAGCACAGACCAGATGTGGATTGGAGACAGGCTGTAAGGCACAGAGAGCAGTAAGAGCAAAGAAATGTCCATTTTCTAAAAGTGGCATTTCTAAAATAGTAATGTAGAATCCAGCTTCACCAGTAAGAAGAATTTCTCACTACCATTGCAACCATACCAAACATGACAAGTCTATTCCTCTAAGATCAGAAATTAGCACTTAAAAGTATATAAGATAATTTTTAATGCTGGCCAAGAGAGAACTTTGGGAGTTTTTCACTACCTGGACATGTAAAAAGTATAAGTACATGTCCTGCCTTTTACTTTCATAGCATCCTGTCCTATGGGTTACCTAGGGCCTACCTTAGGAATTACATATGTGTAAGAAAAGGGAAGCTTAAGGCTTGGCAAGTAATTTTAATGCCATGTCAAAGTGACAGTGAGACTGCACACTCAGGCCTGGCAGTGACAGATCTGAGACATGGTAAAGGGGCTACTTATGTGGGAGGCACAATCAGTGATGCAGGCCCACTAGTAAGATTTAATTTACAGGGCCTGTGCACATGTAGTGCACTTTACTAGGGACTTACAAATACATTAATTTTGCCAATTGAGTATGAGCCATATTTCCATGTTTTAAGGAGAGAGCCCATGCACTTTAGCACTGGTTAGCAGGGGTAAAGTGGCAAGAGTCCGAAAGCCAACAAAAATGAGGTCAGAAAAAGAGGGGGAAGGAAAAACGTATGGGGCGACCCTTCAGAGAGATGCATTTTCGAACAATGAGGGTCTGAATGTTTAGGGTATGTGTGTTTGATGCTCATAACTTTGTTAAAGTGAATTGAATAATAGTTGTCATGCCTTCTCATGCCCTTCAATAAGGTGTTCATTTTCAAAATGATACTACCATTAATATGCAGATCAGCTTACATACATACTTCAGTTATTTTTAATTGTCACACTGCTGGATGAAGCTCTAGGACTGCCTCATAATATGAACAGTCTTGGGCCTCCACTTATGGGTTTCTAACGCTAGCCTTGTTTGTGCTTGATGCTGTAGCAAAAATTAATTCTGCAGTTCTCCTATGGCCTGAGGGGGGGGAAATGCTATTATTCCTACATTTATCCATCAGGGCATTACAGTCACCACGGTTCACAAGTGGCAAAGCTTTATTTAATTAAAAAAAATTAGAATACCAGCTCGATGACGCCCAACAGGTGACACTATATTTTTTAGCTTTTCCAAAATGAGAAAAGCCATTTCCATTAAAGAGGGTAAAAACATTGACAACAAACACCTGTAAAGACACTATGAAAATGTTATAAGAAAGCAGATAAGTAGAAACATGCATGATAGTAGTGGTGGGGAGAAGAGAAAAGAGGTACTGTGGTTTAGATAGGACAAGAAGTACAAGAGTGTAGGTAGCTGTGGAAGTACTAGTAAAGTCAGAGGTACAGCTAGTAGAGTAAAAGGTAGAACAATATCTCTACCGTATGAGTGAGGTAGAGGTACTAGGGTGTTTGTAGGGGAAGAGATACCAGTATATAGTTAGGGGTAGACTTACTACTTTATAGGAAGGTGTGGAGTTACTAATGTATAGGTAGTGGTGAAGTGGCCAGAGTGTTGGCAGGGGAAGTGTTACTAGGAAACAGTTAGGGAAAGAGATACTGGATTCTGGCAGGGTTGAGGTATGAGGGTTAGGTACTGGGAAGGGGTACTTGTGTTCATACAGGAGTAGAGGAACTGCAATATGGGCAAGAGTAGCAATAGTAGGATTCAGGCAGGCTAGAGACACTATGGGCCTGACTTAAATCTTGGTGGACGAGTTACTGCATCACAACAGTGAAGGATTTCCTGTTTGCTGCAACATATATATATATATATATATATATATATATACATATATATATATATATATATATATATACATATATATGTATATATACACACATATATATGTATATACACACACACACATATATATATATATCTTCAGCGAAAAAGCTATAAAGGTTTTCCATCAGCAAATGAAAACGTATGAAAATATATAAATATCCAAACAAGAGTAAAATCTCTGAAAATGCTAAAATATTTAACTATAACAATTATATGTCAATTCATAAAATAATGTTAATCTCCAGATTACTATATGCACACAATACTGCTCAGAATCATGATAAAGATCTTAGTTCCATTCCCCTTGAGCCTAATATATTCAGGAGTCTTTTTGGACACTTCTTGTGATCTAATCAACCATGCCCACTGCAAAAAGTATATAATGCCATTTTTATTTCGGCGGATGGGAAGTCTGTTACTGTTGTGATGGACTAATTCATCAGCCAAGATGTAAACCATGCCTTAAGTCATGAGCAGACATACTCGGTAGACTGAGTAGCATACATCTATATTTCAGGGTAGGCATACTACGGTACAGGTAGAAGAAGACCTACAGAAGCACTGGAAGTGTACAGCTGGTAGGGTACAGACTATAGGCATTAAAGTATAGGTAAGGGTAGAGGAACAGTGAGACAGCTGTGGTGAAGTTAGTGAAGTTACTAGGGTAACGGTGGGATAGGGTTAATAGAAAGCTGACATTCAAGTTCACAAATATTAAGGTACTCAGGTACTGATAGTGTGTAGGCATATGTAGGAGTACTTGGGTGTAAATGAAGATACTTGTGTAAAAAGTCAGGGGTGGAGGTGCACAGGTATAGGTTGGCAAAGAGCTACTAATGCATATGTATATTGTTTAGGGCATAATTTGGGTCTATGAAATAGGGTATAGTTATTAAGGGAATTCAATAAAATGGATTAGACATCCTTGGAATACTATTCATTTGGAAAAAATAAAGAGAATATATTTTTAAAGCAATGTTCTCCTGAGCGGGTTTCACTGATCTCCTCAAGTAGTTTTGTTTTTTTCCATAATTACATACAACCGAGGGCACCAAAAACACAGAAAGGAGGGTGAACCTAATATGGAAATAGGTATCCTAATTTATTGGCAGTGGAGTGTTCCTCAGAAAAACAAAGGCCACATCAACAAATATATTTACATTTATCATTTATATATATTTAAACACTTTTGCACATTTGATCACATAAGTTAGGTTTTAAAATGTTTATCAAAATGTCTTTTGACTTTACTACGGGTTATGTAAAATTTGCTTCAAATAAGCAATATAACTACTCTAGAGACGAGGATTAATATTTGGTTTAGACGAGTGTCCACCTTAAATGATAGGGCCACCGCCTGCTAGATAATACACAAATTAAACTAAATAAACCTATGCTCAGTGCCTGGAAACATGACACAAAGCAGTCAGGCTTAAATCATAGGTACTGTGTGAAGTATTTAAGCAGTTAATAAACAGTAGGAAAGCCACACAAAAGACAATAAAACGCCATAACCAATTATAAAATAAGGAAAATAATTTTATAAGTATGAGAAAAACAAGACCAAAATTTCAAAAATACAACATAAAGAACAAGGTCTGAGATACCAAAGCCCATATTTAGACTTTTTTTTGCACCACATTTGTGTCATTTTTGACACAAAAGCGGCACAAAAGTACAATATACAATTATATTTTGTAAGATTGCTCCGCTTTTGCGTCAAAAATGACACAAATGCTGTGCAAAAAAAGAATAAATCAGGGCCCAAGTGGATTAGTCCCAGTGAAAGCCTGAAAGTCTAAAAGTTTGAAGATGAGGACTTAGAGCCCGATGTACGAACGCTTTTTGACTCATTATTCAGTCACAAATAGGTTAGAAAAATAAAAGTGGTGTTTCGTTATGTACAAATGCCATTTGCAAACCAAAAAAAGAGATGTAACCGATTTGTGAAACGCTTTTTCTGGGGACCGATATTTGTGAGTCACAAACACCACATTGCTATTTGTGACTCACAAACCTTATGTTTGAGGCTGTCGCTATTAGTGACTAGTAGCAGATAGCATGTTTGTACATTCAGTTTTGCACTGATTCCTTTTCGGTGGTAACTGTGTGCAAACTACACAAGCTGGCCCAGAATGTATCAGGGGTTTCCACGTTGGCTGCTCTCTATGTGAGTGCGAGGAGGATGCAACTACTGGCTGCTCAGCAGAGGAGGAGGTGGAGGAGACAGGAGAAGCTCTTTAGAACCAAGCTTACCATTTTCCAACAGACATAGGAGGAAACATTTGAAAAATACAGGCTAATTAGGGCAGTGATATTAAATGTTATTGAATGACTAAAACTGTATTTTGAAAGCAGTACTCTGCACAGTACTTCCATCCTCTCTCATGTGCAGATATTGTGCTTACTAACCTTTTGGTCTTAGGCAGCTACCAGGACATGATTGCTGCTGCTGGTAGGGTGTCACAAAGTGTGCTGTTGCGTTTTTTGCGTATGTTCCTAGATGCCATGCTCCTAAACATCATCAGGTACATATATCTACTCAGGACTGTTAAGGAAATTAAAATTACAAAATTAAACTTTTACAGGCGGGCCAAATTTCCCCATGTCTTAGGGTGTGTAGATGGAACACATGTTTCCATTTGTCCTTCAGCCCATATAGAATACCTGTTTCGAAATAGGGAAAATACACATTCCCTCATTATCCAAGTTGTGTGTGATGCACATAATGTAATCACAGTTAGAGTGGCAAAATACCAAGGGAGCACGCATGACTCATACATCATCAGGCACAGTGGAATACACCAAAGCCTGGAAAGAGGGAAGTTTGAGAATGATGTTTATTAGATAATGTGATGCTGCATAATAACACATATGCATGAGAGCGGCAAATCTCATGTTCTGTTATGCTCACACTTATGTTTCTTGTTCTAGGTGACAGTGCATACGTGTTAAGGCCTTGGATACTGGCCCCATACCTATCCTTAGCAAACCAAAATGAAAGGCGTTATAACATTTCAGGATGATTGTGATGAAGCCAAAGTCTGAGACACCAAAGCCCATATTTATACTTTTTTTGCACCACATTTGTGTCATTTTTGACACAAAAGCAGCACAAGTACCAAATACAATTATATTTTGTAAGATTGCACTGCTTTTGCATCACAAAATGACACAAATGCGGCGCAAAAAAAGAATAAATCAGGGCCCAAGTGGATAAGTCCCAGTGAAAGCCTGAAAGGCTAAACGTTTGAAGGTGAGGACTTAGAGCCAGATGTACGAACGCTTTTTGACTCGTTATTCAGTCACAAATAGGTTGGAAATCAAAAAAGTGGTGTTTCGTTATGTACAAATCTCATTTGCAAACCAAAAAAAGAGATGTAACCGATTTGTGAAACGCTATTTCTTGTGACCGATATTTGTGAGTCACAAACACCACATTGGTATTTGTGACTCACAAACCTTATGTTTGAGGCTGTCGCTATTAGTGACTAGTAGCAAATAGCACGTTTGTACATGCAGTTTTGCACTGATTCCTTTCCGATGGTAACTGTGTGCAAACTACACAAGCTGGCCCAGAATGTATCAGGGGTTTCCACGTTGGCTGCTCTCTATGTGAGTGCGAGGAGGATGCAACTACTGGCTGCTCAGCAGAGGAGGAGGTGGAGGAAACAGGAGAAGCTCTTTAGAGCCAAGCTTACTATTTTCCAACAGACATAGGAGGAAACATTTGAAAAATACAGGCTAATTAGTGCAGTGATATTAAATGTTATTGAATTACCAAAACCATATTTTGAAAGCAGTACCCTGCACAGTACTTCCATCCTCTCTCATGTGCAGGTATTGTGCTTACTAACCTTTTGGTCTTAGGCAGCTACCAGGACATGATTGCTGTTGCTGGTAGGGTGTCACAAAGTGTGCTGTTGCGTTTTTTGTGGATGTTCCTAGATACCATGCTCCTAAACATCATCAGGTACATATATCTACTCAGGACTGCTAAGGAAATTAAAATTACAAAATTAAACTTTCACAGGCTGGCCAAATTCCCCCATGTCTTAGGGTGTGTAGATGGAACACATGTTTCTATGTGTCCTTCAGCCCATATAGAATACCTGTTTTGGAATAGGAAAAATACACATCCCCTCATTATCCAAGTTGTGTGTGATGCACATAATGTAATCACGGTTATAGTGGCAAAATACAAAGGGAGCACCCATGACTCATACATCATCAGGCACAGTGGAATACACCAAAGCCTGGAAAGAGGGAAGTTTGAGAATGGATGTTCATTAAATAATGTGATGCTGCATCATAACACATATGCATGAGAGCGTCAAATCTCATGTTCTGTCGTACTCACACTTACGTTTTTTGTTCTAGGTGACAGTGTGTACGTGTTAAGGCCTTGGATACTGGTTCCATACCTATCCTTAGCAAACCAAAATGAAAGGAGTTATAATATTGTTCATCGATACACCAGATCAGTGATTGAACGAATGTTTGGCATGTAGAAATCAAGATGTCAGTGCCTTCACAAGAGTAGAGGTGCACAACAGTATGCTCCTGATACAGCCTGATAATTGTGTCAATATGTGCCCTGTTACACAACATAGCGACCAGGTGCAGAATACCCATCACTTTGGAGGACACGTATTCTGATGATGAGGATCCAGAATCACCTCTTCAGCGGCCTTCAGACCAGAGTACAGCAGTCGAGGGGGGCCAGAGATGGGATCACATTGCAAAAAATTACTTCTCAAGTTAAGTTATGTGTGACTCGACATTCAATGATGAAGGAAGAGTTGATGCAGCAAACTAAAGCAACCTATGTCAGGCTCCTATATCGATAGTTTAAGTTGTGAACTGTATGATAACCAAGTGGTCAGTAAAGTACAAATATAAGTTGGTTATCTCACTAAAATAACTACAACTATGCCAATTTGTCATAACAATATGATGTGTCAATCACAGGTTTCTTTCACTACATCCAACATGGAATACCCCTGTTGCGTCCCAGAGCATGTGCATCATTGGCGGAGAACCTGCAAAAACTGAAAATGTCCTCACTATCCAGAGGGGCATCTGCAACACGACATGCTTTCTGTGCATTTTGCAGCACTTCAACTGCAGACGTGGTCTGCTCTTGGGCCCTGGTAACACCACCACTAAAGTATCCCATTTACACCAGCAGTGTAACTGTTCTCCTTGATAAGGTAGAAGTTGCATTAGCCAAACAATAGTTTGAATGGGTTTATCCTTCTATTCTAACAGCACTATGATCTTGCTTCTGATAAGCATGGTCAGCACCCATGTGCTGGCATAATTCCTGCATGGCTGTGGTGAGAATGACCACATTGGAGCTCATGGTTGCCAATTGTGTCCCAATGTTATCAAATCCAAATGATATGCTATGCTGCATGTTTTGCATCTTCCTGTTCAGGGGTTTCATCTGCTTATGCTGCAGACATTGAATATGGATCATGGATGCCTTAAGGCCTCTAAACAACTGTACTTTGGCTTCAGGATGTACATTATAATGTGCCTCACAGCGTCGAGTGCACCCATGTCCTGGAGCATCCTGGTGTTGTTGCCTTACACATGGTTATTGGATGGGACTGGGGTGCAGTGTGACTTCCTCCATTGATGCTGTCAGTGGTGACAGTGAAGCAGTGCTATATTAGGCTGGTGTTGTGCTTGAGTTACTGGCAATGAGGATGGGTTCCTACGCTGCCTTGTGCCATACACAATGCCTTCCACATTGGTGTGGCAGGTTGAAAGAGATTCTGTGTGGTTGATTAGCTTGGGTCTGATTTTGTAGAGGGCTTTGCAGGTGATGGTGAGAAATTTGAATGTGCATTTCTTGCGCACCGACAGCCAGTGTAGACCTCTGAGGTGGGGGGCGATGTGAGTTCTTCTGGGAAGGTCTAGGATGAGTCTCGCTGCTGCATTCCAAGAGGTCTGGAGGCAGTGGATGAGCTGGTTGGGGAGATCAGCGTAAAGGGCATTTCCTTATTCAAGTCTGCTGGTGATGATTGCTTGAGTGACTGACTTTTAGTTTTCAAGGACGATCCATTTGAAGATCTTCCGATCATGCAGAGGTTGTGGAAGCTGGCTGAGGCTAATGTGTTTATCTGTTGTCTGTAGGTGCATTTGCTGTTTATGGTGATGCCGAGGTTGTGAGCGTGGTCCATCAGTGATGGGGGTTGTCCAAGTGTGGAGGGCCAACAGGAGTCATCCCACAGGGAGGGATTGCTTCCAAAGATGATTACTTCCATCGTGTTCATGATAAGTTTCAAGCAGTTAGATTTCATCCAGTTGGCGACTTGTGTCATGACGTTGCTGAAGTTGACTCTGGGGGAGGCATGGTTGTCGGCGAGGGAAAGTATTAGTTTGGTGTTGTCAGTGTAAGAGATCATTTTGAGTCCATGGGAATGGCCAATCATGGCCAGCGACATCACGTACACGTTGAAGAGGGTGGAGCTGAGAGAGGATCCTTAGGGGACACCACATATGTTGCTCTTAGATTCACAGGTGAAGGGTGTGGATCCTTTTGAGGGCGTTCGATTGGATTCCGGTGAAGTGGAAGATGGTATTGAATCCAGCAGAGAGGTCTAGAAGGATCAAGGCTGCTTTCTTTCCACTGTTGAGGAGGGATCTGATGTTGTCCGTTGCTGCGATAAGGGCAGTCTCGTGTTGCGGTTGGAGCAGAAACCACATTGTGAGGTGTCAAGTAGGTTATGTTTTTTTAGATTTTTGGAGAGCTGTTTGTCAATGGCTTTTTCCAGGATATTTGCTGGAAAGGGAGCAGAAAGATGAGATATCACTAAAAAGATGAGATATCAATGTGTATGTTTTGACAGCAGAGTCCCAATAAATGTGTACATGTGAGTCATGAGCTGATTTTTGGACTAGGTCACATATTGCACAATAATGGTACTTTTCTGACTAACTTGGGGAAAAAACCATCTGATGTATGCTGCAGTTTTATGTGGACTTGGACATAGATGTGAGCTCAGGGATGTGACAATAGTAAAGAATTCACACTTACTTTGTGATGTTTTATGTGCTGAGCTGTCAATGTTCAATGTTCCTGATCCCCACAACAGCCTCAGGCTCCAGGGTGGTCTCAACCAGGTCTCCAGTGCAGTGGGTGGGTGTCCATTTGGGAGGGGCCACCTGTTATTGCCTGGGATTCTGACAGTCGTGTTCCTAGCTTTTCATTAGTGCGCGAACTGAGGTCATACCACCTCCTATGGATCTCATCATTGGAGCAGTGGGTGACTCCAATGGTATTCATTTTTGTCTGCATTTCCTGCCAGATCTTTTTCTTGTTTGAGTCTGGGACTGTCGTGGATACCCTACCAATAATACCTCGGGGTTCTCACAGCATTCCTCAGTCAGGATCTCCAACTTCTTTTCAGAAAATTTTCATTTTCTTTTTCTCCTCCAGTATCCTTTTCTCCACTTTGGCTGTCCATTGGTGCAGATGGAGCTACTTTGGGTTTTGGATACCTGTGCTGCAAGATAGCAGCTGCACTTCACCTCCACTGCACATCCACTCAGGCTGATCTCCAGGTAGGCACTGGGAGGCACTTCCTGGTTCTGAGGTGATTACCCATGATCAAGAAGTGTTTTTTTTTTTCTCTATTTGCTCTAGCGGTCGCAATTTCTGACTCCAGTTCCAATTTTGGGTTTTGACTAATAATGATTTTCAAAATTGCGATGCAACTTAGTAAAGACTCGCAAATTGACAGTTTAAATTGTATATACATTAAGAATTGCGATTTCCCATTTGCGATTCACGTTCATACATCTAGCCCTTTGTTATTTTCTTGAAGAAAAACATTGAAATTTCATCAAAGCCTCAAAAAGAGAATGGGACTTTGTCACCTTTTGAGGAGAAAAACCTTCTCCATGTGGTACACTGCTAAAACTGTAGTCACTGTCTAGGAACGAAAGGCTCTATACGTGAAGCACATTGGTCCTGCTGGAGTTCTGGAGCTTCTGAGGACACTTGCTGCAAATGTCCTAAGTCTCAACTCAGAATGGGACTTACTTGTCTTTTTTGGACGTAGAGAGATCAATGCATGGGATAAAGATTAAATTAAATCTCACACTGTGGATCTGCTTTCGGATACTTTTTCCAGAAGATACTATTGAAGCTCTGGAGGGAAAAGTTTTCAAAAGAGTCAAAACTTTCTTATGTTCCCAAGCAAGCACATAGGTACACTTCTAAGTTCTTGAGAACTCAGGGAAATACACTTAGAGACTCTCATGGTATCAGGCAAAGGCCAACAGCAAAGTCTAGTCCCAGTCCCAGAAAAGACTGCAACGCATACAGAACACCTCCGCACGCCTCATCTTGGACATCCCTCTCCACAGCCACATCAAAGCCCACCTGAGAGACCTGCACTGGCTCCCCGTCAACAAGAGAATCACGTTCAAACTCCTCATCCATGCTCACAAGGCACTGCACAACACCGGACTAGAATACTTCAACAGACGGCTCTCCTTCTACACCCTGACCCGACAGTTTTGCTCTGCTGACCTTGCCCTAGCCACTGTCCCACGCATTCACAGAACGACCGCCGGTCTAAGACCATTCTCCAACCTCGCTGCCAAGATGTGGAACACTCTTCCCACCCACCTGCGACAGACACAGGACCTACTTACCTTCAGGAGTCACCTCAAGACTTGGCTGTTTGATCAGTAGCAGCCCCCCATCAGTGCCTTGAGACCCTCATGGGGGAGTAGTGCGCTTTACAAATGCTTTGATTGATTGAGTCCTGTTGTCACTGATCCACTGAGATTCTTAACAGGAATGTCCTGTTCAGGTTTGTTTTTATGCTCCTATAGACCACCAGGGGCTCAGACTTCTGATCCTTGGAGGTCATTCTGCTCTTTGATTTCAAGTGGAATGAGGTACAACTTCCTTTGGTCCTTCTCATGCATCACAGATGCAAAGTGTAGTTGGTTCAGTTCTCCAGTTTTCCTTTCATGAGTTCAGCATTGTTCTGAGTAAGACTAAGTGACGGTCAACTTTGTAGGGTTTATCAGCATGTATGGTGGGACATTTAAGACACTGCTGGTCCCTCTCCGACCAATGAAGTGAATGTTTCCAGGCTATGGCATACCTACTTTTTCAGTTATTCCTGTTTGCCTTTTTGAAAAGAGGCCAACATACAATGTGTCAAGACAAATCCACAATAAACTTGGGCTATGAGAGATGTGGATATGTATGAGAGTGCACTCTGGAAACTGCTAGTGTCCTCCCAATACTAACTCTACAAATGAAGCTTAAAACAGCCCCGGGATTCACTACAAAAAATAAAAAATAATACTAGTAAGACAAATCATGGTCCTTCAGTAACCAGAGAGGGTATGCGCAAGAATTGGAATCTGGACCTGTTTGATTCCTTTCAAATGTGCAAACATTGTACATAATGTACATGTGCCTCAGAGAGGTGTGTCATGCAGGATATGACATGCTTGTGCCACCAGGTGGACCAAAAGCCCCTATCCTGAATATTCTGCTGAACTCAAACGGGCCCATTCAGGCCAACCTGTTAATCAAATTGCACTATTTTGTGGCTCCTGAAAGGAATTTCTTACCTCATTACAAGCAGAGTAGCAGCTGCAGATGAAGGCTAACTAGCCCATACTATCTCAGGCAAGCAAATATAGGTTTTCTGAAAAGTATATTTCCTAAGTAGTTAGAAATAATCCAACTTTACATGTGAATTGGACTTTTAAAAAAATTCTAAAAAGTTCTTGAACTTTTTCTGTTGCTTTTTCTTACTTTATAATGTGGAAATAGTTAATAGATACCTTATTTGCACAGTTGCATAAAGCAATCAGCACAATTGGTTTCATTAAAAAAAAAATATATCTTTAAAATTTAAGCAGTCATTAGACTCATAAGGGCATATTTATACTCTGTTCGCGCTGAATGTGCGTCAAAAAGTTTGACGCACAATCGGCGCAAACCGTGCACCATATTTAAACTTTGACTCCCGCGAACGCCAAAATCCCACCGCGTGTGTAATTTTCTGGATGCGGGACACCGCCTTGCGTTAATGACATGCAAGGTACGTGTTCCCATCCAAAAAATGACTTAAATGCCTGTGCGCCTTATTTATGCTACCAAGCAAAAATGACGGATGGTCGGGAGGTTGAGTCGGAAAATGACGCACAGCCCGATTTAAGTCAAAAAATAATTAATGCTGAGTCAGGGAGGGCGTTAAAATGGGGCAAACACACCTGCACTTAATGAAAACACACAGAAGCAACAGCAGAGCTCTAAAAGGAAGACATGGAGGTGCTTTTCATCCAGCATGCACGCAGACGCAGAGCACAGGACCAACAACAGCAGCTTCCACAACACCAGCAGGGACCCAAAAGGCAACGCAGAAGGCAGGAGAGGATATTCTGCACCAGGACAACCCTCTGGGACTCCGCCAACAAGACATAATTCAGAAGTACAGGCTTAATTGGCAAGCCATTCAGCAGCTGCTGCGCAACATTGAGCCACAGTTGGCACCCAGCTTGCGGACACCCCACAACATTCCACCAGAAACCAAGCTGCTAGCTGTACTACACATGTTGGCAAGTGGCTCCTTTCAAACCACTGGTGCCCTGGTTGCTTAGATCTCACAGCCATCATTCTCTGCCTTCTTACCCAAGGTACTGGATGCCATCATCTCCCTCACAACCCACCACATCAGCTTCCCCAACACACAGCAGAAGCAGCAGGAGACAAAACAGGGGTTTTACCAAATTAATGGCTTCCCACACGTCCTTGGTGCCATTGACTGCACACATGTACGCATTGTGCCACCTGCTGCAACTGAACATCTATACCGCAACAGGAAGCTCACACACTCCATTAATGTGAAGGCCATTGTCGATCACCGGGGTTTGATCACTAACATTGTGGCAAAGTATCCTGGGAGTGTACATGATTCATTCATCTTCCGTCACTGCACCATCAATCAACACTTCCAGGATGGCGATATGGAAATGGCCTACTTGTTGGTAAGTACAGAAACCTACTTATATACACACTGCACAGCAACCCTCTAGGACACACAACACATACACCATGACATCGACACGTGAACAGGAACACACTGAGGTTGTGACAACTCTAGGCATGTTTGATATCCTCACCCAATGGGAGACACACCTTGGGACAAATGACAGATGCAATTAACAACAGATGCCACTCCACAGACCTCCACAGACACAAGGGAAAAAATGTAAACAACACAATGACAAAGACATGGCCCCAACTGGCAGTACATTTGGGAAGATTAATCTTTCAATATCACATCAATAACACTCAATCCAACACCCTTCAAACCAATACGTACTGTGTAAGGGGTGTGTAATGTGTTTTGCTGCAGGTCAAACACCATGACACACATAGCATGAGAATGACTACAATGAAGGTCACGTGCAATCATTGAGGTTGTACCAATTTCTCACATCATCCCTGCTCTCACATTGCCCACTACCAAGAAGCAAGTGGAATGTGCAAAGAACACATATTGATGGGACAATATTGAAAGTGCACATTCCTACTCATACGCATTATGACAACTTAACACACACACAACATATATACTGGCATACGGACCTTCTGAAACTCAAAATGACAACCTCACAACCAGGTTAGCCATCTGAACTAGAACATGTTCAGTAGTATAGGTACACGTTACAACCTGAGTCGACTTGGCAAGGGCAGAGAAATAGGTCTGCAATGAACTTGTTACACATGTGAAATTAGTACATAGTCAATTGTTAACACGTCAGTGCTCACAACGTACGGAGATGTTTTGCACATTGTCACCTTGCAAAATCTAAGGGTCTCACTGATGGTTAAATAATTCTATTGCATATGTGAAATTGTATGCAATGTCCAGGGTATATAGATGCAACCGTGTTACCACCACTGTCGAATTGATTCTGTATACGGAAGTATCATCTCACCCCCAGTTAAGACACAGGGACACCTATTTCACAAGTCACAATGCAAGGGAGTGCACACTGTACTGCAACTCTACAAAAATACTGCTGACATCTGGTTAACAGTCAAACACCCGTTCAGATAAGGGAACAACACAATGCAGATGGTACATCCTAGAAGCCTAGGATTCCACACAATAACACAAACACCAGTGAGTCACAGACAACACAAGAGAACATCTGCCATGCAAAGTGATATATATGGGTCAAGGTACATCAACATGTTCTCACTCATTTTCTCTTTCAACTGATCAGGGGTATGGGATCCAGCAATGGATCATGACCCCATTTGCAAACCCAAGCACTGCAGCAGAGCGTGCCTATAATGAGGCACTTAGGAGGACACACACCATAGTGGAGAGGACCTTTGGCATCGTCAAGTCAAGATTCAGGTGCCTCAACATCACCAGAGGCAGCCTCCTATACTCGCCAGAAATGGTGTGCAAAATAATTTTGACCTGTGCCATCTTGCACAACATATGTGTAAGAAGGAACATTCCCCTATATCAACCCGACCCACAAATGCCTGAAGAGGATGAAGAGGAGGATGCTGTCCATCAACATGAGGGGGACCATCCAAACACAGCTGCAGTATTGCGTCAAAGACAACATATTGCCCAAAATTTCTTTTAACTCTACTCACCCATCACCACTGTCTTACCATATGTAAATAAACACCTATATTAATCATTATATCATGGTCTGGATAATCATTTTTGCATAACATTATCTCTAACTATCAGAATCAGAGTGTAGCCTCATGGAGCACTGCTGAAATACCGATTAGGACACAGAACATTCCTAAACTAGTTTGATGCATATGAATGTACAGCCACATTCACTCACAAAGTAAATGACATATATCCTGTACATTTCACATTTGAAGGGCAATAGCAGGGGACCACACCTATTTCACATATACATGTTGGCAACATGGTTCATCGCAGCATATGGCACACAACTAAGACACCATCATTCAATAAGGTACAAAAATGCCTCATACATGAGGCAGTGGATGTGCTATGGCATTGGTAACAGGAATGTATGACCAGACCCTTGACAGCAGTAAGTCTTACATCACCTATCTTTGCAAGGACTATGTGTGACTAGATTTCAATATAAGCAGCAAATTCATAGCACAAGTGCCCCAGGTATGACTAGCATTGCTCACATGACATCCCCTGCACATGGCAGCCCATGTCCTAAGTCAAGACAAACCCATGTTCCCGGTCTCACCCCACCCATCTTCAGAGGTCCCTGGAATGGTAATATGTGTCCCCAGATAATCCCTCCTCTACACACTCCCAGACTCACAATGTAAATCCAGTGTGCTTCCCTCTTAGTATGGTATGCCATAGTCATTGTACTTCTGTCTGCATGGACGTCAGATTAAATAATGCACTGGCTTGTAGTCTCTACGACCTGTTATCACCTGTACATTGCTTCCCATGTGAAAGGTACTGTTTGCCCTTTGAACTTAAATCTCACCTACAGGACTTGTGAGAGACTGATGCTGCACACACCTGTGAGCACCTCCATGGAGACCAGACATTTGAACATGCACTACCCTTGTAGCTGCTTGGAACAGCATAGAAGCAGCCACTGTTATGCCTTGCCCTATAAATCAGCCCTTCGGTTAATGTGTTACTTTTCTAACACACAGGACAAACACAGTTTTTTGTTTCCACTGTCTTGTTCCTCCTTTTACCACTCTCAGTCTGACCACTGGGTATTTACCTTGTGAAATGTTTGGATCCTGATTGACCCTGCATCCTGTTAGCCTGACTGGCTCCTGTCTTTGCGTTACCCTAAAGGTTCCTTGGGCCTACATTTGTATCATAGTTGCTTTCCCAACCCTCATATTCCTCCTGGGGTATTGTGTCAGGTGGGTCTAAAATGCATACTCAAATACATTGTATAGCATAATCAGTTTATTTACTGTACCATTGAGGTGAACTTGTCTCCAAATAGCCGAAGCATGGCCTATCCCTTGTCTGGGTCTCATTTATGCATGAGTGACAAATTGTGACAGTGTACCATGGCTGTATGCATGGATTGGGTATGGTGCCTCCAGCACAACAAACAACGTCAGATCATGTGCATGAAATGTCTATACATGTTAGGACCCTGAATCAGTGTGTGGACTTGATTCACATTGCTCCCAACATATTGATTGGGCTTGTGTGGTGAAAAGCTGTGAGATTAATCATCACAGAGGCACTGATGTTCCCAGATGCTGTGGGAATTTTGGAGGTCAACCTGTGCACAAATGCTGTGAGTAAACCTGCCGGTATAAGAATCCTGAGACATTAACTTTGTCAGCACACCAAGGTTGCCCTGTTGACCATCTCATAACACGTCTGCAGTGACAGGGTTGGACCATCCCCATGTGTGTTCTCAAATCCTCATTGGCTTTCCTTCTATTGATCTGCGAAGGATACTTTGTAGATACAGGAAACGGCTCCACAGACTCATGACCAGACCTGCACGTAACTGTGACAACATAGACCCCAATAATTATACAGGCTAAACATAGGCCCACACACATGAACTAGACACCTCTGTGCATTTTACCACTGGAAATATGTGAACACGTGCCGCTTGGTCTGCTGGTCCTCCACTGCCACAGGAGAGACATGGCTCAGTTATATGACTCCAACTGTGGCGTAACATTACAATTGTGTATTATATTTGGGACTCGGTGTCACAAACACGGTACCCACATAGTATGATCCCATGCCTGACTCATGGTGGGTGAACAAACAAGTGCCTAGGAAGTAGTATCCAACATTCCAGGACATGTGATGGCTACGTCTTGGAACATTGACACGAACAACCATCTGCTATCTATCCAGTGCATGCTTTGTCATTCGTGGCGTTTATGTTCCAAAAAACCTAGGAAGTGCACACAGCAGTTGTTGCTATCTGTATGACTAACACATGTCCTCTCTCATTTCCACACTGGCTTGCATCTGAGGGTTGGACACATTGACTCCACATGCATACAAGCAGATTTGCAAAAATGCATCTTGTGATGTTCACACAGTGGGTCAACAACAATAGTAGTAGCCAAATCACACACATTGACCCATAGGCATTGAGTTATTGTAGTGAGTTGCATTGCCTTGCTATCCTCTCTTGATGCAAAACATGCCCAAACTGGGTAATACATAATTGTATCCCACAGATTTGGCCATCTATTGCGTCAGTGAAGAGTGAAAATCCGGTACACGAAGTAGAGGATCATGGTCCGCAGTAATATGATCTGTCACATGTGCCCATACACCGTAATGCCCGATGTGGATGCGATCAGCCTATCTCTGTTTTGTAACAACTGTCATGTCCTTTGAAAATGAGAAGTGACCCCAACCCAGTTAATGACATAAATTTTGATGCATACACGTAAAAAAAAGACGCACATGCGTCTAAAAATTATGCATATGCGTCGAAATATGACGCACAATGCGCTGAAACATCCATAGGCCCTAAGCGGTAATTCCCACACTGTAATCCCGGAAATTGGTTAAGTATGAAAAATATTTAACAATATGGATGCAGGGTTATTTATTATCATGTGCGTCAAAATAAAATGACGCACAGACTGTAAGTGGCATAATATTTTGACGCATTACAAGAAAAATGCACCGCATTTGAGGCAGGAAGTGATGTTATAGGATATCCTGTTTACACATTTTGTACAGTGGGTGTACTTTCACTTTCACTTTGCAGTCTGTGATATTTCCTGACTGTGTGGCTGTGTATAGACTTGTCTTTTTGTGCATTTTGTGATTTTGTCTCCCGTGTGATCTTTAAATTGTCTTTTTGTGTATAATAACTGTCTGTGGTATCCTGTCTGAGTGTTTTTTTGGTCATTTGTGTTGTCAGCATTTGTCTTTGTTGTGTTGGGAGTCTGTTGTGGGTACTGGTAGTTTGGGTATAGGTGGGCTGTGTTCTTAGTTATTTTGCATTTTCCTGTCCTACTTTTCCTCTATTCTCCTTTGTACCCCTTTATCCCCTCTTTATTTTTGGTGCAATAATGTTGGGTAGGCCTCGTCTCAGCAGGATGGGAGAGGAGGAGCTGGGTGGGTTTATTTGGCTGATGTGCCACTTCCTACCCCTGATGATAGAGGCAGGTGGTCGTGTGATCCAAGGCTATCACACAGAGGCAAGGACGCTCCGGTGGGCAAAGGTGTTGTACCGTCTGCAGAGAATATACAACACACCGCGAAATGACCACCAGCTTAAGCACTGCTGGGCTGACCTTGTTGCCAGGGAGCAAGACCTGCTGGACCGCCTGGGGATTGTGATTGGTGGCCCTGTTGGTGAGTACAAATCAGAGTAATGTGCATGTTTAAATGCTCTGTAATGACAGTAGCTGATTTTTTCATATTCTGCCAGCAATGTTTTTGAACATGTGGCATGCTAGTGAAACATACAGGGCCATATTTCTACTTTGTTAGCACTGCAATTGAGACCTGTTTTGAAGCAAGAGCGGCACAAACTTACAAAATACAATTGTATTTAGTAAGTTTGCACCGCCTTTGTGTCAAACAGCAACACAAATGCGGTGGAAAATATGTATAGATATGGGCCACAGTTGCCTGTGAGGTATACAAATTTCCTACACATTACCTTCATTTGTTGATGCAACAGCTAGACTAACTTTCTAAACACAACAGGAGCCTGAAAATTAGTGCTGGCTTCACGTCAATTGATGATTCCAATGTGGCTCAAACATATGTTTCATGCGTGGTCGGTGAGTGTATCAGGAAACATATCTTGGAAATCCAGAAATTTCAAAGAAATATTGTGTCCCTCAATTGTTTTCAGATATATGTCTGAACTGGATTCTGACACATCCATAACAAGTTATAGCTTACCTCAGGTAACATCTTAGACTGATATTTTGAGTTTGTAGTGCCACATTTCAATTAGGAATGGCTGGCAAAAGGTATGCACATGGATTCATATCTCTATGGTTGGTGCAACTCACCATAGCTGTGGCACATCAAATGAAGAAAATGATACAACTTGAGGGCTAACAACTGTCCCTGGCCCTCTGTACATTGTACCTGTGTGTCTAAAATTGGTCTTAGTCACAATGTCTGGGTGACTGGTATTGCAGTCCTCGTGGAAAGTGGCTTTGCATATCTCTCATTGTACACATGATGAGAGAAAGACACTCCATGATTTTGTCTGCTCACTAATGAAGGGGCATGTTTTCCACCACATGATAGTTAGGGTCACTGCATGTGTACGGTTATGTGTGTATCACTCACTGGAGTCCCCAGGTCTGTACATGTTTGCAGTGGTATGTAGGATGCAGTATCATCATGTCTAAGAGGCTTTACTTTCTGATTTAATATTACACATAGTATTTGTATTTTGAAGTATTGTACAGTGCACAGACATTGAGCACATTTCTCCCTTCCATGCCTTACAGGTGGACCTGCACCCTACACTATTGGAGAGGTGGCTCGATTTGCGGACCCAGACATCTCCAGTAAGTGTTGATATTTCTGTTCTGTGTTGTGTTTGCTGATGATGTGTGATTGACTCCTGTGTGTTGGGCACATAGCAAGGTGTGATGCGCTGGTCAATAATCTGTTTTGTTCCTTGAGTGCAGTATCATTTTTTCCCCATCTTTGAGTTGCCCAATCCTTATCTTATTGTCATATTTTGGGATGTTAGATCAGTCCTGTAGGCACGGCAAAGTGAATAGGGATGAGTTATGTGGATAAAACTTGAAATCAGAAAATGTAGCAGTGGCCTATATTAGTGAATTAGTCAGCCAGTCAGACCCTGATTCTCCCAGAATAGGGATGCCAAAGTCTTACCCACAGACTTCAGCTTCACTACTCACTAATGAACATGTTTGACTGTATGTTTAACTTCCTAGCAGCATGTAGCTCCGTATGTTGTGCTACGAGTATGAGGCACTTGAGTACAATGGCCTAGGTGTGCATGCAGCTCATGGCCAGAGGTGGGCTTGCATCTATCTGTTTGTTGTAAGTCATGGGTTACTGGTAGGATAGGATGTTGACAATGGTCTGCATTTCCAAAGATAAGTGTTGATGGGATTGTCCAAGGTTTGGGTGTATCCTATTTGGAGTTCCTCCTTACCTGTGGTGTGCTGGCCAAACCCATGTACAGCTTTCCAAAGCTTCCTGGGTGTCCTTGTAGTTAGACATTATTAGTTGCTTGTCCATCCCCCCCTCAGGCACAGGTGTAGGGTTGTGAATAATGTACCTAGGACTGATGATCCAAGTTTGGTACACAGGCATGTAAATCAGTAAATCACTTGTCCAAACCTAGGATACCCACTCATGATTAGCACATGCATTCTATACTGGCAATTCCATTTACAACTCACAGATCTTGGGGCCCTAGATTGCCATCCAGAACATAACAATTTGTTGGTCTGTCAGTGGTGGAGAATTTGCAGCATGATTTTTACCTGACAAGTGGCAGAACAATAATGTCAAAGTCATTCCAGTTGTTACCCATCTTGTAGGGTTTGGATGTGTTGTTTGCTGATAGGACATGTGTAGGCTGGCTTGCCATGTACTTCCTCAGGGACTATCAGTGATCGGTATGATGATATGGGCTGTTACAGGTACATTAGATGTATTGTCTGATTTACTTATTGAGCCATTTCACATAATGAAGTACCTAATGTTTGGTTTTCTATTTGTCTTAACAGCTGCCAATATGACTCCCATCCACATTCGAGAGTTTCAGCACAGGGCAATGCGTTACCGCCACATTCTGGATGTGAAGTCTGGGAACCGCAACATGGCACAACGATATCACCATGAAAGAGCCTCCAGAGTGTGGAGGGCATTTGCCCAAGGAGGCCCTTCCGTGTCCACCAAAGCCACCACCACCAGCACCACCACTACCACCCAGATGGCACCAACAGTAGCTGGGACCTTTGCTGGACCATCTACAGGAACAGCTCCAGGACCAGTCACAGCACCACCTGCCTACGGACATGGCACCAACAAGGGCCCATACTTCATCCACTGGCACCCAGGCCACCCCTGCTGCAGCCATAGACCCTGCAGCTTTTGCCCATATGCAAAGGAACTTGGACCCTGACCTACGGAAAATGACCAGACTGCAGCAGGAGGTGGCACAAGTTAACCGGAGGGTGCGTGCCATCAAAAAGACCCTGAGGAGGGCCAACTTGTAGGCTTATACTCAGACATGATTCCCTCCCCTCCCTCCTCTTTCCTGGTTCTTTAACTTAGTGGGTTTAGGGGGCTTAGAGTTAGGGTGGTAGAGTCTGTTAGTTTAGTTAGTAGTAGTGGGTGGGGGTGGGGGTTTCATACTTTTTTCAACTGTTTTTTATTATGTGTGTGGGTGGGTGCATGGGGGGCAATGTTGGGGTTATGGTGTTTAAAACAGAAATACAAAATATATATATATTTGTTTAGTATTGGATAGTATGTATTTAGGTTAGTATCTGTTGTCCTCCATGTGTCCCGTCTTATGAGGGGGGTTGATGTTTAGATCGTTTAGTTAAATGGTATAAGTAAGTTTAGCTGAGGTTAGTCAGGGACAGTTGTGGGTAATGTGTAGTTAGAGTAGATTAGGTTAGGCAAGGTGTTCCCCCTGGTTTTAGCTTCTCTTTTTACTGTTTAATAAATATCTAGGTAACCCTTTACAGTATGTGTCAAATGCTTGTAGATCAGGGCCTTGTCATGAGTGAACAGTGTCCCTTTTGTATTAGCTTTTGTGTCTCATGCTGCAACCATAACCCAACTGAGCTGTTACATTGGCAGCTACACCAAAGCTACTTAGCTAAGATTCAGCCATCCATTGCACCCACCACTCACGGTTACTATGGATCCCAAAGTGTGGTTATTTTGCGCTGTATGTTTTCAATGTCACATACTTTGCTACCAGATTTGGTATTGGGGACATTGTGTTAAGTCTGCCTGTAGTCCAAGCAAATCTTTATAAGGTGAGTGGTAGTATGCTCTCATGTAGTATGGTATACATATCTCACACATATCATTTTTTACAATGTTCAGCACGGTTACTTATTTGTATGGAAACTCATACATATCCCTTCATGCTGTTTGGTGTGTGTTAGGTAAAAATTGGGAAAAATATCACATACGTAAGTTGTGACTTTCAGTAACAATCAAAGGCACTATTTTCTGGCTTAGACATCCCTTGAGGAGGCGTTATTCTGTGCAACACAGCATTTTGGTGTATAGTTTATATTTTCCTCAGAAATTACCCTCAGGGAGGGCAGATGATGGTACAATCCAGGCCACTGTACAATCCAGGCCACTGTGCATAGTTATCAGCCAAGATTCATTTAGGTCAGGTGTATAGACAATCAATGATCCTTGACCTAAGGTTAACATCACTGATGGCCATCACGGTTGATGTGTCACATTATACAGAGACAAAGTTGTTGTGTAAGTGCTATTTATTTAAAAGTGCTGTAGTGCCATATGTACATTGTCCATGATTGTGAGTCCATTAGTGTGACATCTTCCATTGTGATCCTACACAAGTACAAAAGGACATGTCATTGGACATGCTTGGGTGAAGTGTCAGACATTGCAGAGGGACATGATTTGCCAATTAGTGAGAGACAATCACAGGGCAGGCTGACAAGATAAACAGTGGGTTGAAGAACAGTGCTTGAGTACAGTTGTTGCAAGACTGGCATGTTACAAAGCACAGGACCTTGGTAATAGGTGGCCATGTGGCAGGGACTAGTGCTACGAGGTACTCTTACGGGTGAAGGTGATCTGTTCCACGTCTTCATCTTCTGATGTGTGTGTAGTTTCCTCTGCCCTTGGTGGTGGTGGTTGTGAAGGGGCAACACACACCTCAGTGTTTGAAGACGTGGTGTCAGACATCCCGGTAGCTGCTAACTGTGGGGGTCTTAAGGGCAGTACTGCAGCAAGGAGGAGCTGCTGGTTCTTAAGAATGGCAGCCACATCACGGTGGTAGTCAACCAGGTCGGCCCTGAGGGGTTCAATATTGCATTTGTGCACGCGTTGACAGGATTGTTGTTGTAAGTATTGGGTCAACTCTATTACAGCTGTGCTGATTTCCTTCAACCTTTTTTCAAGTTCCTGCAAGATTGTTGTTCGCCCTTGCATAGCTGCTGCCTGTTCTTTAGTTGACATCATGCACCCCCCTCTCGGCTGGCTGCCATAGTTTGCATCCCCACCCGCACCTCCATGGCCAGCTACCGCTGTAATCCAACTACAGTTCGCTCAAGGCTGGTGCCAGGGTCATCAGAGTCCTCAGCTGTGTTGGAGCTGGCAGGTAGTACAATTGGGGTGGTGGGTGGGTCCTCTGTGATGGCTGCTATATCTGTGCTCCTCCTTGTGACTGAAGGTGGGGTCTGGAGGGTTCCAAGGATATCTTGGAAGGTCTGCTGGCTGATGTTTGTCAGCTCGTCATCCATGTCATCAGGGTAGTCCTCTACAATGAGATATGGTACAAATAGTGTGTCTGTGTTGTGGGTTTTGTAATGTGACGTGCCTGCCTTCCTATTTGTTGCACATTGTGATCTTGGTTCTGGTTCATTACTCCTGTCTTTCATAATAGCATTCTCCCAGGCCTATGCCCCACCTGCACGTCACATGTATTGTGGTCAGTTTGTGGACTTGTCAGCATCACATTCTCTAGGTGTTGGTTCAGGCCAAATTGTGAATTGCCACCTTCTTGTCCTACTCAACCCTCCGTCTACTTCCATTCTCATGGTGAGGCCTTTCACTGGCTGTGGGTGCTCTGATGGCACTAGCACCACACTTAACAATCTGGACCTGCCCCAGTCTATGATCTTTCACATCCACCTATATGTAGTTGAGATGTAGCATATACTATGTCTAGCTTTGTTATGGCACAATATGGATGTCAGCATTGGTAATGTGTACTGCTGATGTTGGGGAATGTGTGGTACATTGGATTGCACTGATAGTCGTAGCAGTGTTCTATTTCCTCCTTTGACTGTGCAGGTGTATTTCTGTAACCAGTTACATGTGTCCTCTCCGTCAATGCTGTTGTCTGAGCAGTGTGACATTTGGGATGTTGCATGGTGTCATTGGAGCTATTGTGACCCAGGCACAGGGTGGACCCTGACATATGCAGCATGGCTATGGCATTAGTGCTGTGTACCTCCTAAAGTTAATGAGAATGGCTGGTGTTTGTAGCAACTTTGGACAATCACATTTGACTGGATTAGGACATTTGTCTTGATTTCAGGGGATTCACAAATTGTCATCCTGAACCCTCTAATTTGGGTGTGTTTGATCCATGGGGATGTTACTGCCATTAGCTACTTGACCTGCACACACAGCAGAGGTGGTCGTGGCAACTGTTGTCAATGTTACATTCCACTTGCAGGTATGGCCAGAGGTTGTTAATTGGGCCCTATTTAATGTAGGGAGAATACTGGCTGACGTGTGATGGACTGCCAGTTTTATGTTGTACCCTGCCCTGGCTTTACCTTTGCAACATCCTTGGCATGGCAGCATACCCCCATGAAAGGTTGTTGGTGTTTTCTAGTAGTGTGCCCCAGGTTTCCTCAGAATGGGCCATGCCCCATGCCGTGCCCCTTTACCCATTCCACTCTATGAATATCATGACTTACATGCATTGTGTAGTGGGTATGTCCACCCCCTGCTTACAGTTAACATTTGTGCATTTGAATTCCCTATGCGACTTACCCTGCATGTGCGTTGTCTCCTGGTAGTCTGCGCTGTCCTGTCCTTGAATCCCTGTGACGATCCCCTCAGGGATGGCGGCTGCCACCATCTCCTCCATGTGGTCCAGGGCCTCCTACGGTGCTGGACTCCCACCTCCAGTCTGCAGTACTGCCTTCCAGTTCCTGGCCATCTTTTCCTTGGTCCTGCACTTGCAGTCATGCCAGCGTTTCTTGCACTCGATGATCTTGTCAACAATTTGTTGCCATATTGCCTCTCTCCTACTGATTGGCAAGTTTGAGGTGATAAAAAGTCGGTGCTGGTGTTCCGTCACCTCTTTAACCAGAAATTACTGCTTCTCTGCACTGAAGCAACACATTTTTTTTTCTTCTTCTCCCTGTCCTGGGTCTTGTGTGGGTCCTCCTGCCTGGTTCCTGGTCTGTTGTCATCTTACTGGGGTCTGTGCAAGCATCTGGGATCCATTTTGGATCTCCTATGCACATTTTGCAGTGTTTGCTGCGCTTTTTGACGCAATTGTGTAAAAAACGGCACATATACGGTTTGCGACGTCGTAAACCGGCTCACAGTCATTTTTGGAGCATTAAAGTTGTTTTCCTTTATGACGTGACACTGTGGTTAGAGTAAAAAAAAATGACTCACACCTGTGGTTTGCACCGCCGTGTGTCAAAGTATAAATTAGACGCCCGCAGGGCGCAAAGAAATGGCGTTAGCCGGCGGTAATATTTTTGACGCGAAACTGTGTCTGCGCAGTTTTGCGTCAAAAAGTATAAATATGGGCCATAGATTTTTGCTGGTTGGTTGGTTTGGGCACGTGTGATGACTGAGGGCCCCTTTTGTCATGGTGGCAGAGGTCTTGTACCTAAAGATCAATGTTAAAGATTGAAGAAAGTTTGTACATAGATTCGGATTGCTCACTGTGATAGCTGCTGCTTTTTTGTAACCAGGGATAGAAATTTCACTAGGCCACGGATCAGTTGCAGGTCCCCAGGTGGAAAGCACTCCAGCATGGCTTTCCACCATGTTCGTAGGCCTCTTTCATCGAACTTATTTTTTAATAAAGCTTTTCTTTTCGGCACAAGATTTTTGCACAAACAGAGGACGTGTGAGAGATCTTCTGTGCCCTCACCGGATAAATGACAGGCAGTGTTTGTCACACCTTCCAGCCAAGGGGCTGCATTTACAATACATGGTAAAAGCCTGAGAAATACCTTAAAAATTGCTCTGTTGTTTGCCTTGAGAAGCCGAGCATGAGACCTCCGTGAAAAGGCTGCTTTGTCCTCCATCAAGGATTGAAGCCTAATTGATTTCCAGACAGCTTTTTTGAACGCGCTATGTGAGATTGAGGTCCTCCAAAGGTCAGTAAGCCCTGTCATTCTAAGTGAGTCCTCTAGATAAACTCTGGACAGGGAGGTATTCTCGCATTTGAGTTCCTGCCATAGATGGTAGTTAAGAGAGTCTAAGGTGGCACTTCGGAATTTACTCCAGAACTTTGTATATGCACCTCATCTTGCCAAGGACTAATCCAATAAGCTGAATTCCAGTCAAAGTTGGCAGGGGAAGTACATTTAGGAAGGTTGAAGATGAGCTGATAAGCTTTGCTCACTGTGTGATTTAAGATTTCTGAATATCTGCCTCTTTGTACTTCAGTCCCATATGCTATTGCAGGCAAAAGTTTGGCTTTCAATACTTGTAGGAAGGGGGAATGATGGACCGTTCAAGTCTGCATTTAGTCTTTTTAAGGATAGTTCTATGGCTAAGCTTTTTCCCATAATGCACCCTCTTTGATGCACCAAAATTGCCTGATTTATCAATGGTGAGGCCAAGGTATTAGTTCCGTTTGTGTGTGCAAAAGCTGTGCCTTGCACCAAGACCACGCACTAGTGGGCATATTGGCTCTGATTGACATTGTGTGAGTTTTTTCGAAGTTCACGGTCAGGGTGTTGGCACCCAAATATTTTTGGGTGGCATTTATTAATCTCTGGAGCCCTTTTTTAGTGTGCCTGATCAGCACAAGATCATCCGCATACATAAGGCATGGTAGTTCCAGGTCTCCAATTTTTGGGACATGCGGGTTTGTAACAGCGAGTGAACCCGCCAGGTCTGCTTAGTGTAAGTTAAAAAGTGTGGGGTGCAGAACGCAGCCCTGTTTTAGACCTTTGGTAGTTGTTATCCTCCTCAAGGGATGAGTGCCTGTTCCTACTTTAAACTGGATCCGTATGAAGGGCTATTATCAGCTGTAAAAGTGGATGTGGAAGTCCCAGTTTGAGAGCTTCTTCCACAACAGATTCCTCTCCATGTGGTCAAATGCGGCCTTAAAGTCGACAAAACATGGATGAAGCCGCCGTTTCTGTATCTTAGCTTTGTCAATAAGGAGTGCAATGGCCATAATATTTGTTATAGTACCAGTTAGTTTAGAAAATTCTGTTTGGGTCTTTTGAATTATTCCCCCTTCAGCAATCCATGCAGACAGATGCTCCAACAGCAGACCTACAAAGCACTTTGCTTCATTGTCTAATAGAGCAATTAAATGATAGTTGTTTAGGAGCGATGTGTCCCTATTTTTAAAGAAGGGTGAAATTATTGACCCTTTCCAGGACTGTGGAATAATGCCGGTAAGGCTAATTTCCAAGTAGAGAGGTTCTAAGATCAATCCCCAGAAGGACCTGTTGTGCTTGAAGACTGCAGGGGGAAGTCCATTTGGGCCCGGGGCTCCTTTTCTCCTGCCCTTGGCTATCAGCTCCTTTACTTCGACAGATTCAGTAAATTTTGTGAATGGAGTCTTCTGTAGAGACTTGTGTAGAAGAGGAGTTCCTACAGTAACGGACTTTGTGTAGGCATGTTGAGTGCTGCCTACGTTGGGTACTGGCAGTTAAAGTGTACTCCAAGATTTTGTGCCCAGACAACTTCTGGTAGGTGTGATGTAATGCCAATGTGTGAGAGGCGTGTAAGATTGCATATTGTATGCCGAAGAGTGCGCTGTTGCTACTCTTTTCATCTGAGTATAGCTTGGCCATAGGTTTTCACTGCGAGTCCTACTGATTGCCCACTTCAGCTTTTTTAATGACTGTTTTTGGTGCCTTATGGCTTCAAGCAGGTCTGGATTCCTGGGCCAGCCATTGAGGTGCCTTATGGTGGAATTAATTTTCCTTTTTGCATCTTGTAGTTTGACTCTGTGGACCTGCCGCAAGCGTGTTGTTGTTGAAGAGGCTGTGAGTCACCGAGTGGTGATCGGTTCCACAAAATATTACATAGCCTAGTGGTTAGTAGTTCCCATTTCAGCACCTCGCTGCTGTTGGTCGCTTCTAGTTTGACTGCCAGGTCCTTTCCTGCATTAGATACAAACTCTATGTTCGATTGTGTATTTAACCAGTTTGTAATTTGTGGTTTAAGTAGTAATCAGTGGTATATGTGCATTATCCATTTTGAACATTGTCAGAGTGATGCAAAGTTCCTATGGGCAATGGTCACTCACTCCTGTCTCCTAGGTGGTAAGTGGCTACTTGTTCAAACAGTGGCAAAATGACAAAGGTATAGTCGATTGTTGTAGAGGCTTTTCTTGAAAAATATGTCACCGCAGGTGGTGAGTTCTCCCAAAATCTTCCATTCAAGGCTCTTAACTGTAGTTGTTCTAGGCCTTTGAGTAGTGTCCTGCTTGTTGTCGTAGATCACCCATCTATATTGGCCCCCTGTGTTGGAAGACCCCAGGAGCTGGAAAGAGCAATTGTGGCTTCATCTGTTGAAGCTCCAAGTAGATGCAGGTTGAAGTCACCTTAGATGATTATGTGAGCCCTTTCAGCTATTTCTCCACTGCTTATATAGTTCTCAAGTTGTCCCATTAGCTTGGTAGCCTCATCAGATTTTAACTTGGGATGAAGGTAAGTGTTTACAAGTACTATCTCTGCTGTAGGCACGTCCGTAGAGGTGGCGATTATCACCGTGTTAGTAAATGAAAGGGTGGAGTCCTGAGGGGTGACTCTGACTGACAGTACTAAGGAGACATAGGCAGCCAGGCCACCCTGCAGGTGATCCTACCCCGCCTTCCTGATTGCTGGCGTGAAGAAACATATGTAGCCCTCTAGGTGAAACGGTTCATCCAACCATTTTTCCTGCTTTATTATAATGTCAAAGGTTCTAATGTACTGGATAAAATCCTGAACCGAGATTTTGGTGAGGAGGCCATTTACGTTCTAAGAGAAAAGGCGAAGCGCATCCTTTGTTGGTATGATGCCCCTCCTTGTGTCTGGTGTTTGTCACCGGGACCCATTGTATTTGTTAATCGCTCTTGAGATTCATGTTAAGTCGTTGTTGGGTTGAAGAAAGTCTCTTGAACTAGGCGACATGCAGCTCCAGGAGTCACCAAAAGTGGTGATGGGAGGTCTTGAGGACATTGATGAAAAACCCCAGGTGCTCTTAAGTATGAAGCAAGTTTCTTTGGTCAGGGGATCTTGTTTAGTTGTGGGTCTCGTCGTTAATAGAGGGGCCGGGTAACCATCCTCACGGTGCTTGGTGATACTAATGCCCCAGAGTTCAAAGACTGCTGTTTACGCAAAGATTGTTTGGGCAATTGAACTTGTCTTCCATGTGGCCTTCAGTTATAGTAATTTAATCTGCTTTGCCTGCATTCCCGACAGGAACATTAAAGCCCTATAAAGTGAAAATAGCTTTTGGTGATTTATTTTCTGCAGGTGCATGCTACAGTAATTTAGGTATGTACCACTGTTAGGCACTAAGTACAATACCTTATGGGCAATAAGGGTGACTTATTTAGAGCTTAGACACACATTTTAGGCCTGTAAAAGAGGTTTTTACAGGTCTTTCTGCAAACAAGATAGTTTATGGGCTGCAGAAGGCTTAGGCCTTATCAGAGATACGTGTCGTCTTCAGTGTCACAAGGTGAATGGTACACTATAGAGCTTCAGTCCACAGTTTACATACCATAGGTGTAGTTGTTATACCATGCTCAATGGCCTTATAGTACAATTAAATTTGTCAAATAGGGTTTTGAAACCAATTCTGAAATTATTTTGAGGATCAAAGGACTATCTCTGGACCCTGGATAGCTGTGTCTTAGTGTTTGAGTTCAAACTTACCAGCAGGTGAGTCCAAAAGACAAATTGAGCGGCCATTCAAAAAGGGGTTATATCAATGCTGCTTAAGGCTTCTAATCCTGGTGGGTCATCTCATATTCTATTTATCTTGGGCCACTCTCTCATTGTAGGGGGCTGCCCTGGCTTGTAGTGGGTACCAATGGTATTTACACTTTATACCAGGTCCAGTTATCCCTTATTAGTAGAGTGTAGTAGTGTTCTAGGAGCTTAGGCTGATATAGGTAGCTATAGCAGATCAGCCAAGGCTGAACTAGGAGACATGCAAAGCTCATGCAATACCACTTATATCATATAGGTACTATATCATAAGAAAGACAATACTCATAGTTACTAAAAATAAAGGTACCTAATTTTAGCGACAATGTGCCAAAAATATCTCAGAGGATATACTCCCTTAGGAGGTAAATACCTTACACAAAATATGCACAAATAACCAAATCAAGGAAGTAAAACAGTCAGAAAGTAGTGCAAACACAGTAAAACACAATAGGCCTAGGGGCAACACAAACCATATACTAAGTAAGTAGAATGCAAACCACAAATGCACCCCTAGGCAAATGTAGTGTGTAGAGGGTCAGTGGGAGTGGGAGAAAACACTAAGGGTGTAAAGGAGACCCCACCCCAGGACCCAGGAAAGCAGGAGTAAAGTACACTAAAGTCATGATAAAGGATTTTGCAAGGACCACAACAGACTGCAAAGCACTGAAGATGGATTCCTGGACCTGAAGACCTGTAAAGGAAGGGGACCAAGTCCAAGAGTAGCTAAAGTGTCCAGGTCGGGCAGGAGCCCACTAAACCCCGGACGAAGGTGCAAAATGACCGCCTCTGGTTGGAAGAAGATGCTGGTTTTGCACCAACGGAGGTAGGAGGTTCTGCTTTGTGCAGAAGATGTCCCACGGCATGCTGGTGGATGCAGAGTTGTTTCCTTGGCAAAATACCATAAACAAGCCTTGCTACCAGCAAGAGTCACGTTTAAAGAAAAAGGGTGCTGCCTGGGCCCAGGAAGGACCAGGATGTCGCCACTCAGGAGAGGAGACAGAAGGGGCCCTCAGCAACATAGAGAACCCACAGGAAGGTAGGAAACACCCACAGGAGTCCTTGAACACAGGTTCAAGAAGACTGAACATGGCAGTTGTCTCAACACTGCAAAGAGAGGTGCCACGACACTGGAAGTCAGCTCAGGGAGCTGAGCATCACAGGACGGAGTGCTGGAGATCTAGGCTCAGCTGTGCATGCAGGATTTCTTGGAAATGTACACAGAAGCCCTTGTGGCTGCAGATCACACAGTACACAAGATTACTGTCTGGGGCGGGGAGGCAAGGACTTACCTCCTCCAAATTCGGACAGTTGGACCACTGGACAGTCGTGGGTCACTTGGGTCCACCACCTGTGTTCCAGGGGCCATGCTTGTGAGGATGAAAGGGGACCCAGAGTACCAGTGAGACTGTAATTTTGTGCCTGCTGGAGAAGGGGGAAGATTCCGCTGACCCACAGGAGATTTCTTTGTGGCTTCCAGTGCAGGATGAAGGTAGGCAGCCCCCAGAGCATGCACCACCAGGATACAGTTGAAAAAGCCAGCAGGATTAGGCACTGTAATGTCGCTGGTAGTCTTCTGGCTACTTTGTTGCAGTTTTGCAGGCGTCCTGGAGCAGTTAGCAGTCGATCCTTGGCAGAAGTCAAAGAGAGAAGTGCAGAGGAGTCCTATTGGATTCTTGCAAGTCGTAATCTGAGGAGAAGCCCACAGGAGAGACTCTAAATAGCCCTGAGAGGAGGATTGGCTACCTACCCAGGTATGCACCTATCAGGAGGGGTCTCTGATGTCACCTGTTGGCACTGGCCACTCAGAGGCCTCAAGAGTGTCCTCACACCTCTGAAAACAAGATGGCAGAGGTCTGAGACACACTGGAGGAGCTCTGGGCACCACCCCTGGAGTGGTGATGGACAGGGGAGTGGTCGCTCCCCTTTCCTTTGTCCAGTTTTGTGCCAGAGCAGGGACTGGGGTTCCCTAAACCGGTGTAGGCTGGCTTATGCAAGGAAGGCACCATCTGTGTCCCTCAAAGCATTTCCAGAGATGGGGGGAGGCTACCCCTCCCCAGCCCGTAACACCTATTTCCAAAGGGAGAGGGTGTAACACCCTGCTCTCAGGGAAAATGCTTTGTTCTGCCTTCCTGGGACTGGGCTGCCCAGACTCCAGGAGGGCAGAACCCTGTGAGGTGGCAGCAGCTGTAGCTGCAGTGCAAGCCTCAGAGAGCTGGTTTGGCAGTATTGGGGGTTCATAGTGGAGCCCCCAGGATGCATGTAATTGGCTCACCAATGCCAGATTTGGAATTGGGTGACAATTCCATGATCTTAGACATGTTACATGGTCATATTCCGAGTTACCATTGTGAAGCTACATATAGGTAATGACCTATATGTAGTGCACATGTGTAATAGTGTCCCCGCACTCACAAAGTCCAGGGAAATGGCCCTGAACTATGTGGGGGCACCTTTGCTAGTGCAAGGGTGTCCTCACACTTAGTAACTTTGCACCTAACCTTCAGCAAGTGACGGTTAGACATATAGGTGACTTATAAGTTACTTAAGTGCAGTGAAAGTGGCTGTCAAATAACGTGTGTGTTATTTCATGCAGGCTGCAATGGCAGTCCTGTGTAAGGGTTTGTCTGAGCTCCCTATAGGTGGCAAAAGAAATGCTGCAGCTCATATGGATCTCCTGGAACCCCAATGCCCTGGGTACCTAGGTACCATATAATTAGGGAGTTATAAGGGGGGTCCATTATACCAATTAGAATTGCTAATTGTAGTCACTAGCCTATAGTGACTAATTTAAAGGCAGAGAGAGCATGAGCACTGATGTTCTGATTAGCAGAGCCTCAGTGACACAGTTAGGCACTACACAGGCATACACATTTAGGCCACAAACTATGAGCACTGTTTTCCTGGTTAGCAGGATCCCAGTGAGACAGGTAAAATCAAACTGACATACATGTAAAATTGGTGGTAACATGCCAAGAAAGATGGTACCTTCCTACACTCATCTACAGATTTGCTACCAAGCAAGAGTGGTTGGTCAAAGAAAACACACCCAAAGTTTCATCAAGCTGGTACTTTTCTCTTGATAGCATGCTAGGAGCCACTAGTAACTCTAAAAATAAAGTTTATCCCCGGGGTTAGCTGCTCAAAGCTTTTATTTGGGTTCCATGTAAAGAACTGTACCACCAGCCCTCTGACCACTTTCTCACTCTTCCCTTTTAAGTCTCCTAATCCCAAATGTCATCACATTTTCTTCACCTCAGCACATACATTAAAGTTATGCGATATCAGGTGCTTCAACAATGGCTGAATTTTGAATCTTCTGCACAACTACACTGACACAGACGTTTGTTATACTGACCAACATACAAAGGACTAAAGAGCCAGGAAATACGTAACCCCCATTTGAGAACCACCAACTGTTGTAATACATGCTGCTCAGATTAAATAACACTGAGACACCACTAGACTACCAACATCACAACCACTAGAATGGTTACACTCACAGGAGATACACTAAAGGAGAGAGAGAGAGAGGTTACAGTCTCACTATGGCCTGTGGCCTAACTTCCACATAGCAACACAATCTGACTCATTTTAGGTAGAAATGGTTTCTGTGTAGAGTGTTTTTGTCACCTTTGGTAGGTGTCTCAAGCAACAACCTTTAACCACAATAAATCAGGTGCAAGACAATAAAATGCAGTTTTCAGGTAACTAGCTTGCATTTTTTTAATATTTAAAATGTAGAAAAATTTTAAAATAAAAAGGGCACTAAATGAAGAGAGGAGGATCTAGTGATAAGTAGTTATGGCAAAAACATTCCAAAGGAAAAAAATAGAAAGCCAAATTCTATTGTATTTTATGTTGTGCAATGCTCTGATACCTAGGCATCCTCTGCAGTTGACCCATGGTGGAACATGGTCAGGTAAGAGTTGGTGGTGTGCCCTGGCCAAAATAATTTCTTTAGAATTCAGGAAAATCAAAAATCTTTTGTGGGCCATGACTGGAAAGTAGAGCTGAGAGGAGCTCCACAAGGACAGATATTCATTTTTCATGATCTCACTGTAGACTGAACCTTTAAAGTCAAAAGCTCAAAATGACATAATCCACAAAAGTGTTGCCATCAATGTTATTTGTTTTCCCAGAAAAGCTAAGAAAAGCTTACAACTATGTCAGAGTCAGCTTTCACAAAACATTTATTTCTTCATATCTGAATGTCCAAAAGCCTGAAAACGTTCACAAAAGGCATCTCTGATTGGACCATTTCCTCAGCTAACAGGCCATTGTATCTAGTTCCTGTGATTGCACTGCAACAGCAACGCTGGCTGGGAACCTCTATACCGGCTACAGAAGACCTTCTTGCCATCCCACAACTAAGCCACTATGCATGCCTTTTCAGGCTTAAATGGAACCTACATGAAGCTAGAAGAGGCAGGACTGATAGGAACCACTTTTGGCTGTAGGAAATTAAAGTAAAGGCAGTAGGCGACACACAGTAGAATGGTGGACATGACAGGTGTGATTTCCTTTTCTCCTCTCATGATAATAGGTGCACACTTGTCAATATTGTTGGCTTTTGTTCCCTTCAAGTATAGAAATTGTTTTTGCTGCGCTCCAGCCTTAGTCGACTGAACCCACAAAGTAAAGTGTCCACAGGGACATTTGTGCACCTATGTATAATCGGAAGCATCCTTGCATAAGGAGCCTTGCCCTGGCACA
Organism: Pleurodeles waltl; assembly: GCF_031143425.1. Classification (NCBI taxonomy): domain Eukaryota; kingdom Metazoa; phylum Chordata; class Amphibia; order Caudata; family Salamandridae; genus Pleurodeles; species Pleurodeles waltl. The sequence continues at coordinate 642,756,856 of NC_090449.1, forward strand.
TTAGTTTTAGACCCTCGTTTAGAGTTTGACAGGTAGTCCACTGACTGCCTGGGGGCAGAGATAATACCCCCTCTGTCTCTGGCAGACTATAGCCTACCCTATTCAAGTTTAAATACATTTGTATTATTTTATATAACAATGTATTAGGAGAAACTAATATTGTTGTCAGAAATCACAACTTTTTCTCCCCAGTGTAAACAAGAGAAACAAAACTCCTCAACCTATCCCACCCCTTCTTTACTCTCTGGAGAAAGTGCCCTTTTCATGTGACTATCCCATGTATACACCAGACACCCATCCATTGATCCAGGTATGCCAATTTAGGCACATCATTCCTCCATGATGTGTAGCATTCTCATGATGTGTAGTAGCATTGTCAGTATTGCAGGGCTTGTTAATCCTTTCACCCCATAAGCTAAAGAAAAATAATATTCCTTTCCATTTCTTGTAAGAGGCATCTATTCCACCATTTAAACATGTGAAATTTTGTTCATGACCAGCAAATGCTAAATGGTACGTATCAGGCTTTGTGTGTAGGGGGAGTGTGTACTTCCCCATATGTTAAGGATTGTTTGTTGCGCTAATGTAAAGAGGAGGAGGATTACATTCTTACTTCTAATGTAGTTTCTCCCATCATCAACTGGTAGGTTTCCCATTGTTGTCAGAGGTGAAAGTGGGGTAAGTTTTGCCACTTGGCTACTACAAATATCTCTCCAGACCTGCTTCCAAAATTTATCAAGGCAAGTGCACTCAAATAGTATGCAGATAAGTGTGCCTAACCCCCTCCATACCATTACCCAAGCATTTATAGGTGAATCTCTTGTTGATTTTAGTTAGGTGTGTAGGAGTGAATTGACAAATCTGAACCCTCTGTCCACTCAAACAAAAGCTTTTTTTGGTACTGAAGAAGAAGAGTGCTGATTTGCACTTAAACCTGGAGGCTGCGTCTATAAGAAGGACCACCTTTTGAGTATTATCACCCACTTTTTGGACTGTTAGATACCATGATTGGTCATGATGTAGCAGCGGAGGTAGAACTTTATTCAGTATACTGGCTAAAATGTGTGTGTAAATTTTGATACTGGCCTGCAGCTCTCCATTTCTGTTTGCATTTACCAGTAATCATTAGTAATCATTATGATCCTGACATCTGTCATTATGGAAATTGAGCTTATGTCTACCAAACTGTGTGTAAATTTCTATAAAAATTGTGAAAACATCTTGCCTTTACTGTGTCCTCTAATAATATTTTGTCTTTGTCATCTTTAATTAGGCCTATGCACCCACTATACACAGAGATTGCCACCTGCCTGGTGGGCATTTCAAAGCCATCAGGAGAGCAACTGCCATTGTAGTTCCTCTGAAGAAATGAAAGTTTGCTGAGCGGCCGCCATTTTTAATGCGGCCACTCAGCAAACCTTTTTTGTTTTAGAAAACAAACTCCCAAACCGGGGGACTGTTCTTTGTAGAACAAAAAATAATGACCCTGATATCCTGGGAGTTTTCTCCTAGATTGTCAGTCGTTTTTTTAAAATTTTACTCTCAAGAATAGCCAGGGCTTTCCTGAAAAAACTCCACAGAATGTCTGCCCCAAACAAGGGAGATGGACTGACATACTTACACCAATATGCACAAGTCAACCAGGCATTCGTGAAAGTTCCTGACTCTAAATAGAGAGGGAAGATCCTCACTTTCTTGGACAGGGTATTCTGCCACATTTGTGTTGAAGTACCCTGTTTGCCAAAGGGTGTTAATCTAAATCTGGCTTCTTGTTTAGGGATTATTGAACATCTTAATGTAGTGATGTGCTGCACGGCATCCTAGCAAAATAAGCATTGATGTACTATATTGAACCACATGAAATCATACTGAGCAATACTCCAGGGCACACTAAGTAGCACCTTAACATTAGTGATTGAATAATAGCGTTTTAGTATGACCCTTACATGCTGAGCATCACTCATGCATTTCAAGCATCAACCTAGTAAAAACCTGTAGATAGGAAAAAGCATGAAGGATTAAATCTTTTAAATATTCTCATCTACTGGTAATCATGCTAGGTCATCTTAAAATCTATTATTATTTAGCTTGTTTGTGGCATTATAGACAGGAATCAACCAAATGTAAATAAGTGTTCTTCTCCTCTAGCATGGTGCTTAAAAATGAAACCTTGGCAAACGGCCAGTACGATGATATATTGAACAGCACAGAGAGAACAGGGCCTTGATCCGACTGTCCATAAACCAGAAAATTGATTAGCACACTGATATTTCAGGTACCAGCTGAAACCTGTTAAAGAATCTTCATATTTTTGGCACCCACATAAAGAGTAACCCTTGCTGATCTATGCTTCTAACTACCCCTACCTCTTACCTCACTCAGTGCTGTTCTCCAGCTTTATAATTACAGCTGTTCCTGCCTCCTTTTCCAAATATTGTAATACCCTCTTATGTAATCTGCACCTGCACATCCTGATTACTATGCTCTTGCCTTTGCCCATATCTTCCAAAAATGTATATGTAGCCGGTCTTTATCCCCCCAGCCTATCTCACTGCATACACTGTTTCATAGGAGGGGATCCTCTTCTCCCATACAGCATTCTGCTTCTTTATACCTAGATTTATACTATATAAATCATGGATATATATATATATATATATATATATATATATATATATATATATATATATATCACCCCTTTTGTTGTTCCACGCAACCAGCCTTGAGTCGCACAGTTACTGTTGAATCACTTTATTATTGCTTCATTATTCTGTCCGTGCATCAGTGATAAATCTGGCGCATTTTGGTCCATCCTGGACCTTGCTCACAGATAACTGCATAGTCCATTTTCGTTGTTTCAAACACAGTGGTGCTCATGACATGTGACCAATACCACTCCCCAAAATTAAAATGACCAGTTCATAAAATGTTTCTGGCAATGCTGCTTCAAATATAGAATTTGGAAACTACAATGGAGAAGAGCTGTCATCGGCCTGGGGATAAGGCCACCTGGACCGAAGCCTTCATAGGAAACAGCTCAAACGGAAGAGGATGCAAGAAGCTTGGCATGAGCCAAGCTAATGATGCATCTGTGAACAGCCAGAACATCGGAGGTTTGAAGATGTAGTGTGTCCATTGAAGGACTGCATCTCTTGTATTAACACTACTTCTCAGCTCTCTCCAACTTGTGGAATCCCATACAACTCCCTTTATCTTTCTAAGAAAGGCAGAACATATTTTTCCATTATGGACTAAGGGCCTGATTTAGATTTCAACAAACTGGTTACTCTATCACAACGGTGATGGATAGCCCATCTACTGAAATATAAATCCCATTCTATTTTATGGGATTTATATTTTGTCGGATGGGCTGTCGTCAATGTGATGGGGTAACCTGATCAATGACATCTAAATCAGGCCCTAAATCCTTGAGATATGTATTTTATGCTGAGGCTGGTTGTGTTTTTCCTGAATTATTTAATCTTGCTTCTTTTTTTAATTTTCAGAGATTAGATTTTTAAAGACTTGTGAGACTTTAACCATAAACTAATGATTCTCCCATTAACCTATTGCAACATATGAGTCAAATGAGTGATCTTAGTTAAAGGTCAGGGAATTCAGAAGTTATGGTTCCTAGTCTGCTTCTTGCACATAAACTGGTACATTCCCTGTCCATTAGAGACTGGCATCAACATGCTCTATGGTGTCCCACCATTCAAATCCCCTCTGAGATCAATTCTCATTTATTTTGGAAGAAATGTGATGTTAAATTTAGACAGTTAGAAATTTAGGGCAGTACCTCTCAAGCATTTAAATAAATTACAGAGGTAGTTATAATTTAACCTGGCCTCCATTGGCCGCCAAACTTATTATCCCTTCTTGTCAGATCAGCTGGTCTGCAGACCCCTTGTTTTGCGATTTCTGGAGGAGTGATACTTTGGGGCATATTTATACTCTGTTTGCACTGAATTAGCATCAATTTCTTTTACTTTTATTCAGTGTAAAACTAACTTCATATTTATACTTTGGTGCTAGACCCGTCTAGTGCCAAATTTTTGGAGTTAAAGTCATTTTTTGGAAGTGGAGACCTACCTTGCTTTAATGAGATTCAAGGTAGGTGTTCCCGTGCAAAAAATGACCCTATGGCCTTAACGCCATATTTAGGGGCATATTTAAACTCTGTGGCATATTTATACTCTGTTTGCACCGAATTAGCGTCATTTTTTTTTTACTCTAATTCGGTGCAAAACTAACTCCATATTTATACTTTGGTGCTAGACCCGTCTAGCACTAAGGCCCTGATTTTTATATATTTTTTGCACTGCATAAACGTCATTTTGTGACGCAAAAGTGGCGCAAACTTACAAAATATTGACCCTTATTTATACTTTTTGCTGCAAAAGTCCACTAACTCAGTGTTGCACCAAAATGTTTAGCACCAGCTTGCACCATTTCTGTGCACCAGCCGGGCACCATATTTATGGAATGGTGCAAGCCGGTGCAAAGGGTAGGCTAGAGTAAAAAAAAATTACTTTAGTCGTGTGGGGCTGGCAGTATAGAAGAAGAGGGTTTAGCACCAAAAAATGACATTAGGCAGGTTAGAGTAAAAGAAAATGACTCTAAACAGATTAGCGTAATTTTATGGGGCTAAACTTATCATGCCACATGACTCCTGCCTTAGAAAAGGCAGGAGTCATGCCCACCGCCCCAATGGCCACCACAGAGGACAAGGGTCCCCTGGGCATGGCCATTGCACCCTATCCCATGTATGGGGGTCCATATCAGGGCCCCCTGGCACTTTCAAAAATAAAAAGCAATCTTACCTGTACTTACCTGGGATGGGGTCCCCCATCTTCCGCAGTCCCTCTGGTGTGGGTGGGGGTGCCCCTGGGGCCTAGGGAGGGCACCTGTGGGCTTATTCTATGGTGTTCCACCATGGAAATAGGCCCACAGGTCCCCTAACGCCTGCCCTGACCCAGGCTTTAAAAAAATGGGGCAAAGCAATCTTTGCCCCATTTTTTGACCCCTCCTCCCTCCCTTGCACCATTTTTGCATGGGAGTATAAATATGGCGTTAAGGCCATAGAGTCATTTTTTGCACAGGAACGCCTACTGTTTTCTCTGAGGAGCAGAAACATCCTAGTCCATCAGAGACTGAGTAGTAGTTTTGTTGATTCATTTTCTTGGAGCAGCCCACGGTGGTCTATGAAAATGTACGACTCTCTTGTACATGTTGGACGTCAAGTGGCTTATTAAAATAGATGAAATTGCAAAAGCAGTTGTCTGTGTTCACGTGTACTGTGTTATGGCACCTAGGTGCTTTTATCTTATTTGGCCTGGTAATTTTTGAAAAGTTGAAAATGGCCTATGTCATATCTCATACAGATCAACATGTTATACAATCATCATATTTAATTTGATCACGTACGAGGTGAGTAGTAGAGGTGGCACTAAGCCTATTTTAGTCTTCTTCTTAACATGGACTGGGCCTTTGTAAGCTACTGTCCCTCAGTATCAGTACCATCTGTATATTTTATTAACATTATGAAAGCTTTTGACTCAGCAATCCATGTCCTCAAGCTAATAAACCTAAACTGATTTAATTGATTCTTGCGCCAGACATAGTGGAGCCAGCTGTCTTTTCACCTGCATTGCCCTTCAAAGCTATGGAACAGCAGCTATGATTTATAAATTCCTGCCACCTGCTCACCTACCAACTCACCCCTGCATTTAAATGCCACTAATCTTTTTCTTAGTAATATTGTGGTACATTAGGCTACGCTGAGCAGTGTCATGTTCTTTTTTAATTAACACTGCATGCAGCACAACCTGTGCAGTACTAAATAATGATGATAAACATAATTTATTTTGTATTAGATATTTTATTAAGAGGAAACCTGTTTTCAATAGGGTGATATGTAAACGTGTCTGTTATTTGGTATTGAGCATGCTTATTTTTGATTTCAAAAATCTTACCTGCAAGCTTACTGCTACAATAATGTTAGGCCACAAGTCAGCCACTTTTAATTTGAAGCCTGAATTTCTCAAATTCACACATTCTTGCCATAAAATCAGACCTGCTAGCCCTAAGTGCAACTTTGCATGTCTTAAAGTGCCTAGGACCTCCTTTCCAGATCTTAGACTTAAGCGCTCACACCCTGTGCTTTCTGAAATCTAGCCAACAGATGCAGCTGCCTGTATCTTTTTAGGTCTGACTTTACAGCTTTTGCGGTCTGCAAGCCCTCGTGTGTATAATATGGAGAGAGTGGGCTTTGGAAATCCCTGTTAAATCATGAGCTTCTTGGGTCAGCAACCTTCAACTTTGAATCTCAGACTTTGCCAATTACTTCTTGGATTAATCCAGATTAATATTTTTCTCACACTCTCATAGTCTTGGACATTATGGGTATGATTCAGCCTCCTAGAGTTTCCAATGTAGTGCAGCAGCCGTCAGGGTCGATTTGGTGAACACAGACCGCATTTTAGAAAGACTACGGGGCATATTTATACTCCGTTTGCGCCGAAATTGCGTTGTTTTTTTTAACGCAATTTCGACGCAAAACTAACTCCATATTTATACTTTGGCGTTAGACACGTCTAGCGCCAAAGTCCATGGAGTTAGCGTCACTTTTTAGCGTGGACACCTACTTTGCGTTAATTATATGCAAGGTAGGCGTTCCCGTCTAAAAAATCGACTCCGAGGCATGTGCGTGGGATTTATACTCCCGGGCAAAAATCACGCCCGGGAGTGGGCGGGTCAAAAAAAATGACGTACGGCCACTTTTGCGCCGTTTTTTAGCGCCTGCAAAAGGCAGGCGTTAAGGGACCTGTGGGCTCTGAAGGAGCCCACAGGTGCCCCCCCATGCCCCCAGGGACACCCCCTGTCACCCATGCCCACCCCAGGAGGACACCCAAGGCTGGAGGGACCCATCCCAGGGACATTAAGGTAAGTTCAGGTAAGTGTTTATTTTTTATTTTTTTTGTGACATAGGGGGGCCTGATTTGTGCCCCCCTACATGCCACTGTGCCCAATGACCATGCCCAGGGGACAGAAGTCCCCTGGGCATGGCCATTGGGCAAGGGGGCATGACTCCTGTCTTTGCTAAGACAGGAGTCATTTCTATGGGGGTTGGGAGTGAAAAAAAATGGCGCAAATCGGGTTGAGGCGAAAAAATTGCCTCAACCTGACTTGCCCCATTTCTTGACGCCCAAGCTCCATATCCCCCTACGCCGGCGCTGCCTGGTGTACGTCGTTATTTTTAACGCACACCAGACGGCGCCGGCGGCTAACGCCGGCTAACGTCATTCAATAAATACGGGGCCCGCAAGGCGCTTCAGAATGGCGTTAGCCGGCGCTAATTCTTTTGACACAAAACTGCGTTGGCGCAGTTTTGCGTCAAAAAGTATAAATATGGGCCTACATTTATAACAGCCCCTTCAGTATAATTATGACATTTTTACTTCAAGTGTGGGAGGCAGTCGCCAATGTCCCTAAAGATCCCAAAGTCCCTCCTGCCCCAACCCAAACAATTCAATGACAAAGGCCCAGTTCAGTTCTCCTTGGGATGGGGGTCATGAGACCACCAGCCATATTTATTAAACATATACACAAACACAACCTTTAAAAGATTATTGCACAGTAACCTTTGTACTTACATAGTTGAGAACTAGGCTTAACCGAGATGCTAGTACATGGAAATTACTGAACCAAAACTAAGTTTGTTCCTGTGCAACCAAGAGAAAACATAGGAATTCCGAGTGAGATCATGACTGGTTTAGGAGCCCTTCTTCTTGGAACCCCAGTCCAAAAACAATGGATGGGTTCCTTCCTAAGGGAGTGCCCCTTGAACTGCCCTCTCATATCGGGAGTTCCTGTGCAGGGGGCCTGGCTGCCCTTCGAATACCTGTCATGGACACCCAATACCCCCAGATTCCTTGTTCCCCCAAGGGTCTATGATATCTTGTGGCCAACTGCACCAGCGCGGGTAGTTGCAAGTTGCAAGGTAAGGACCGCTGACTGGCCGACCACAGAGCCTGCAGTACTTCTGTGCAGCAAACTCCTTAATGGGCCACAGTTCCCCACCATAGTAGGAGTCTCACAAGTTGGGGGAGCCTCTGTAATATGGTAGCCTGTTGCTGATGTCCCTGGAAACCTCAAAGCCCCTTCCTGCTCCAAACAAAACACTTCAATAACAAAGGTTCAGTGCAGTACTCTTGTGGGATAGGGGTCGTGAGGTCTTTAGATGTATTTGCTAAACATATGCACAAACACAACTTTTAAAATATTATTGAATAGTAACCCCCATTATTTTCATTCTTGCTTACATAGTTGAGACCTAGCCTTAACAGAGATGTCAGTACATGGGAGTTACCTAACTATGACCAAGTTTGTTCCTGTGCAACCAAGAGAAAACATAAACATTCCGAGTGAGATTATGACTGGTTTAGAGACCCTCCTCTTAGAACCCACTGACCAATAACAAGTTATGGGTCACTCCCTAAGGGAGGACCCCACCAACTGCCATCCCATACTGGAAGTTCCTGTGCAGGGGGCCTGGCTGCACTTGGCATACCTACTTCGGACACCCCTATACTCACATTCCTTGTCCTCGCCAATGGCCTGTGCCAGCTTGTGCCAACTGCACCTGCACAGGTGGTTGCAAGGTAAGGACCATGGGCCAGATATATCAAACATTTTTGCAATTGCAAATGGCCCAACGGGCCATTTGCGATTGCAAAAATGCATTTTGGTATGTATCAAGTCCAATTTGCGATTTGGTAACTTGTTACCGAATCGAAAATTGGATTTGCGATTACATACCGATTCGGTATTAGGAAAGGGCGTGTCAAGGGGGTCCCTTCCTAATACCGAATCACAGAGGTATGTATGATTGTTTTGTGACTGTGAATGCGGTCGCAAAACAATTGCAGTTAACACCAGTTTCAAATTGGTGCTAACTCATTCGCAAAGAGGAAGGGGTCCCCAAGAGACCCCTTCCCCTTTGTGAATGCATGCGAAAACATTTTTAAGAGCAGGCAGTGGTAAGTGTGACCACTGCCTACTCTTAAAAAATGAAAAGAAAACTTTTCATTTTTCTTTTTTAAATGCATCCTGTTTTCCTTTAAGGAAAACGGGCTGCATTTAAACATAAAAGACTGCTTTATTCAAAAGCAATCACAGACATGGTGGTCTGCTGAGCCCAGCAGGCCACCATCACTTTGATTTTAGCCATTTGCAATGGGTGGCAAATTGTGACCTACCTCATGAATATTAATGAGTTAGGTATGTTTGCGAGCCCTTGCGAATCGCTATATGAAACTCCTGGAGTTTCATACACTCCAATAGCGATTACTTAATTCACAATTTGCAAAAAAATCGCTATTTGGTAATTGCTATTGGAATTAATAATACATATGGACCCATGTGTCAGTGACTCCCCCAACCCCTGCACTCCTGTAGCCCCCTTTTGACTTGCTGCCAGCAACCTTTGGAGGATTCCATGATACCGCTGTTAACTTTGGCCTAAAAGGATGCCGTCCATGGCCCCTAAATGTCCCCATCAGTCATGACCTCACCTGCCACAGGTCAGCATAGTTCACCTACTACCTATTACTCCCACTATGCCATAGATATTGAACTAACTATGCCAACAAATTTTGGACAAACATCGCATTACCTTCCCTGGATAAGTGGAACCCATCCTTCAAGGAAACCCTCCTCTGATGCACCCATGAAGTATAGATAGCAACCTAGCAGACCCAAAAAACGTATCTATCTTGCTGTTCAGCCGCTTAACCAAGTCATTGAGGGCTCTGACAACTTTCCTCCCCTCCAGTTCAACCTGGGCACCATGCTGGACCATGCAATCATGGTCTCTGAGAACTTTTTGGTGAGCCACCCAGTCTCTGAAATGATTAGTTGAAATCAGTCCTTCCTTCCAAGTTCAGCCAGATTGTTGCCACCCAGGAGCACTATTATGATCCCTGGAAGCGTAAACTTCCAGGGCAAGAGTCTGTCCAATGTCATCCTCAAATTGGCAAAGCGTAGTCCTCTTTGATCACAGAAAGTCCGCTGACAGCGTACTTTCCCCTGGCTGCGTAGCCACCTGCAGAATAGAAGATCTTTGCATACCACACGTATGAGGAGCCCAAAGCCAACACTTCTTTAACACTCCCCATTCCCACATGGAGAGGAGGCTAGGAAGTAACCAGTGGCTGTCTCCACAGTGTAGACATTCTACCTGCGTTAGCAGGAGAATACAGAGAAAAGAAAAATAAATTAGTAACGTAGCCTACAAAAGGTTGAATATCACTTGTAACAGTCAGAGTTCCACCTCACAATTCTTTTTACTGCTGGCCCCCATAGTCCCATACCCGCTGCAGAAGTGGCTGCCCCTAGCTGGAAAGAATGGGAACTATACACTTTGGGGTCCAACCCGCAGCCCTCAGTGCATTGGTAAGGAGTCTTGAAAACTCAAACCAGGTGAGTGGCTTTCCGTCTCCGTTAACCACAAGATGACCCGACGTTCTATATGGCTGGTGGGCCAGAAAAGCTTCCAAATTTATTAAGGGACAACACACATTTCCTGGGGGCCTGTGGAGCTACACATGGTCACCCTTACCCATCTGGTCAGCCTTTGTACTGACAACTCTGACTGCCACGGAGCCGTTAGGCTCCTGAATATCTACCTGCTGGATACCTCCACTAGTAATGCCCTGTAAAACGCCAAGGAAAAAGCTTCCCTGAACAGAAAACCTTGTCTTGTGACCTTCAAATGCCATCTAAGCTGGCCATGATGGCGGCCAACTTTCCAATATCTACGTGCCCCTGAACTCTAACTTTTTCCCTTCTAAATGCTGCCATCCCTTCAGCACCCTCTGCACCAGAAAAGGTTTCATACCCTCTGTGTAACCGAGCATCTTAGCGAAGAGGAATACAGTGGCAATATGACCCTTGAAATAGGACACTGCTCTCACCACATCCTCAAGGACCCCAGAAACGCCTGACTGGGGTGAAAACCACCCCTTGATCCCCAGCGCACGAATGAAACTAGCAATATGTTTCATATGGCCGCTTAAAGGCCCACATTGTTCTTGGTGCTAAACTGGCTGCCCCAAGGTCTGGTAGGCTGGATCAGCAAGCCGCCAGAGATGCTCTGGGAATGACATCAGGAACTGTACCATTTCTGGGTGGTAGGACTTGAAGGTCTACAGTTTAAAAAAGAGACAGAGCATCCGCTGCATTGTTCAATACCCCTGGCACATGGTTGGCTTTAAAAATGACATTCAATTCAAACACAGGAGCACAATCTCTTTTAGGAGCCTCAGGAACATCCTGCACTTGACTGCCTGGTGGTTAATACACTCACCCACTGTAATGTTATCTGACCAGAACACTACAGACTGATTGTCGAACTAACCCGGACCATATCGTGATTGCAACCAGGATGGGAAACATTTCAAGGAAAACAATGCTCGCAACCATACCAGGCTTCATGCACTCCTCCAGCAAAACACTAAGCACACAGGAGGCACATAGAATGGCACTGAAACCCACACTGCCTGCAGAGTCTGGGCTTGGCCATACTACTGTGGCATTGAAATCCTTTAAGAACGCCTCCCAGATTCTCATAACATGGTAGACCTCACTAGATAGCTTGGTATGGTGGTTCCTCTGCTTCAGCCAAGCCATGGCCTGAGCAATTGACTGGGAAAAAGGGTGAACCATGGGGATGATACAGAGGGAAAAATTAAACTGCACTACCATCACCTGCAACTGATGCAAGGTCACATTTCTGGTTGCCAGGCAGTCCCTCAATGCATGCAAAAAATACTTTACTTTTTCTTGGGGGAGCCTACAGACACCTACCATGGTGCCCAATTCTATCTCTTGAAATTCAATAGCTGTAGCTGGGTCACAAGTCTCCATAAATTCCTGTAAAGACTGCAAGGCCCCACTGCACTCCGCCATACTAGGGGAACCCAGAAAAAGGAAGTCATATAACAATGCAACACCCACCGGTGAGGTAACCCACTAAATGAAGATGCTACACTTTTCAAAATAAGCACAGGAGACAGGACAACCCAATAGCATACACTTGTCAAAATAGGAAGACCCCTCAAACTGGAACTCCAGCAGATGGAAATTGTCCGGGTGCACAGGCAGCAGCCAGAAAGCGGATTCTGTGTCTAACTTTGCTAGCAACACCTCCGGGCCCAATTCCTGTAGCATCCGGATCTCCTGATCCAATGAGGCATAAATCATACCGTACCATGTCTAATATCAAAAACCACACTCTCAATTAAAACATCTGTACAACTGGATTACCCCAGATCAAAATTGTCTTCTATTATATAACATCAAAAAATCCTCCGACCATAGAAGAGATATCAAAATTACATTGCATGTTATTATCTTTCATTAACACATGTTAGGTCTGATCATCCAAATCCAGTAAATCAAGCAAGTTCACAGTGTAAAATAAAGAATGCCATATCGATGTATCAACAACAATCAAGAGCAACCAAGGTCCTCCCTTAAAATTAGGCGACGGCAAGAATTATGCAAGGGTCTCCACCGACAGCTGTTGTTATGGTGTCTAGCAACTGCTGTTGCTGTGTCTATGTGTGTTTCGGTGCCCAGTGGCTCATAGGCCACGCACCTTCCTCAAGACACAATCAACAGTGGCAGAGATGTGCAAGAACAAAAGGCATGAAGGGGGGAAATAGCCCTGATCCATGCTAAAGAATATTCATTTACATATCGGCGCTCCAAGATGTCTTGAACTCAAACAATATAGAACACAAGGAACATAAAAATATCTGTAATTTCTAGTAACTAGTGCTGAAGCAGGTGTCTTATTTAGAAACTATTAATGAGTGTTTGTGTAGTTTGAATAATGAATTATGTAGAAAATGAAATAACATAGAATAATAATGCACACGTTTGAAAATGTAACCTCGAAGAATGGTCACCAGTGTTCACAAAATGTACTAATTAATAATTAATACTGATGAAATATTGAAAATGCATTAGATTAATGTGGTAATATTTCATATTTAGGGTTATGTAATTATGATTTAGCTTACAAATTGTTGGCCTTAACCTAGAGAGTGTCTTGGCCTAGTTTTGCCAGGCCTCATGCAGAAGCTGTATTTCTTAGCAGTTTCGTAAAATGTTGATGGATTGAATTAAACTGTGAAAAGTCCATTGTCTTACTAAAAGGGTTTAACCGAAGCTTCCTGTGGGAATCGACGGACAGGAGATGATGTCTCTAGTAATGTATCAACTTGTGTGTAATGTGTGTGAGATGTACTTTCCCAGGACGCGAACAATGAAGACACTGACTGGAGATGAAGATGCAACAAATGTGTTACCTGACGAGCCGGGTGATGAGGACATCGTAAAGTGGACCAATCAACTTTGTGTGAAGAGTGAAATATTAAAATTCATAGATTTGGTACAGAAATATTATTGAGTAGTGTATAAACGGACGATTGACTGACCAATAGGAATTAGGGGATAGTTTAGGTGACTTTGATATAACAACACGACAGAAGGAAAAGACTTCAGACCTTTTTCAGATCTTACCCCGTTATGAGAGGCGATTAGAGAGAAGAAGAGAATTGAGATTCTGTCATTGGGCTCATGATGTTTTGCTAATCGATTGATGACCTGAGGACGAAGACTGATTCTGCTTGCTTACCCATACCGTGGATAGCTAGATATGACAATGTGCCTGAATTGCATTTTATGCATTTTCTTTCTAGGTACCAACTGTGCTGTTTTGATAGATTCATAGCTAGATGTTTTCAAAATTTGTGTTCTAAATTTTTTGCATGAGGCCCAACATGCTGATGCTAATCTGGGTTAGATGAGGGTATTCACATATACAGGGACTAATGTTTTGACAAATTATCTTCCTGAATTCTATGTATGCCATATCCTTGTTGCAGCTGACTCTGCTTTTGATTTTCACTGTTGCCTCAGAATGCATTGTGATTCAAGCTTTGATTAGATTGCATCCGTCGCTTTGGTCAACCAGTATTGTTCTTATATGTGTTTAATTTGATATTTACATGACTTTAGATTTGTTAATATAAGAGAAATAAAATTGCTAAACCTTACTAAAGGTGTGGTTATTCATAGCTGAAAGGTCATGGTGCGTGATATTTACTGACTTGACTGAGTATTGATTTTGACTCATGATTATTGATTATTGTGTATTGATTATTGACTATTGTTCATTATGTCAGAGCTATGGTGAGAACATCTTAAATGAGTTAAAAGGTTCATCTAACCTATTCGCGTCCCCTTGTTAGTTTACTTATTAAGGTCGGACTTGAAAATACTAAGATCAGGTTCCTTCCAAAACAACCATGATATTATACACGTTTCACAAAGAGCTGAAGTTAATAAGGAAAGATGACTCCAAACGAAAGATGTTTCTTGCTATTAGTGGAGGTCAATCGGAACCAAACACTGCTAACAAGGCAATGGGTATGCACTGATATCTGGCGAGAAAGAGGGTGATGCTGGTGTTATTGTGCTAAAGCATTCAAACATATCGATTCATAATGGCTGATGGAATGTATAAGCACATTAAAATATATTAAAGCCAACTATCTTGGCACTGACAATATTATTTACTTTTGCCACGAAATTCACACGAATCCTCTACCAATCCGCAATTTATGTCGACCAGATTTCTAGTATAAGCCAGTAGCTAACGCCATCGAAAAATGACTATATTTAACTTTAGTCTCTTATAAAGATTTTTCGGAGCAAACAACACCTGCAGACTATCCAAAACGCATTAAATGCGTATCTGATTTTCTCCGTACAGTGTTTTATTTCTGTGTGCTGCAAAAAGGGACTAGCTGAAATCCAATTGCTTCATTTCTCTGCAGCAGAATGATAGCAAACAAGCTGTGCTCTAAACCCAAATATCACAACATGAATGACAGTTTGCACTTCAGCATCGGTTAAAAAATGAAGTTTATCCGGTAACCGATGTGTTTATCTGATTTGGCAATTGATGCTTCTTTCAAAAGAAATCCAGTGATATGTGTTGCTTATCTTTCAATTCTGTCCATACATTTTTACAGCTAATTTAAAAAGAAATAGTTATATTTTAATGAGTGGTGTATTTTTAAAAAAAAAACACACTTAGATCCGAGATTATGAAATCTAAAATTGGCATGTAGACGGGTATAGTGTGTAATGGTCAACGATTGTGGATAATCACGTTCACGAAAGCTGCAAGAAGGTGGACTCAGTAATCACCAAAACCCATATGCGACATAATTTTATTTAATTTGTTAAGGGCACCAACTAAATTCACTATGACACTTGAGCAAACTACATATCTGTGCAAAAACACATCGGATGCATGAATAAGTTTACAAAAAAAAGAATCTGTAGCCAAAGCACTTTTATGGTTTCCGCACCAAACGCAACAAACACTTCACAAGTGATTTCCAATGGGACATTTACCAAACAGTACCCCTCTCATATACATAGAAAGAAATCAGGGTTTATTAAAAGCAATGTATAAAGCACGATAAAGCTGTAGGATTAACGCTTGAGACATGGTATGGAAACAGGGCTGGCTTCAGGGCTGTGTGACCGGTGCGGCCGCACCGCGTGCTGACCTGGATGGGGGGCGCCGGCCTCAGGACGGTGCTGTGTTTGGCAATAACTTCCGATACTTACCGCTTAAAAGCACCTGTTGTAAAGTTCCTTGTGCGTGCAGCCTCCGAAAAACAATTCAAATGTCAAGATAACACTTGTGATTAATGTTTTTGCAAGAGAGAGATCTTGCTCAGTGGCAGTTGTGACTCACCATAAAGTACGCAGAGGGTTAATATGCCTGCTGTACTTTATGTGGCTAACAATCGTTTTAAAACCTAAGAAATGTATGTGAGAGAGGGGATATGGAGAAATGAGTGAACTTTTGCTGGCAGGTAGTGAGGGAATCCGAGGAGGTGGTCATGGGGTGGGAGACACCAAAAAAGATTGCTAGACCAGGCGCCAGGAGTGCTGAAGCCGGTCCTGCATGAAACAACATCTAGAAATCATGCCTAATGCATGATGTGAGAAAGAATCCTTAACATTTGCGCATAAATCTGTAGAGAGGAGAATATTTTTAAATGGAGGTGAACTAGATTAAAGACCATGAAAATCCAGTTTATATACATTGCTGCACACCTTGTTCAGACAAAGAGATGAAAAAACACACAAACGGAATCCTGACAGATGTAAACAATAATATTTGATTGTAAAGTTTAGGATTGCTTGCAGGGAATATGTTTGTCAGAAAATAAGATTGTATTTATTCATGCACACACTTGTATATAGTATTTCTATTGCGCAATCTCAACGAAAAGTCAGTGCAGCACTGTAAATGATCAGAGACAAGCATAAAGTCAATGAGTAATAAGAGAAGAAGCTAGGTTGAGGATAATAAATATATTGCTATGTAGTATTCTTGTTAGAAATGGGGTTTTGGTTGGCTAGACTATGCACCTAAGCCAGGTGTCATCTACCCACTCTAGTCAGGGCGAGGGGATTACACGCCCAGGATAACCCCTTCTCATACCCTTGGTAGCCTGTCCTGTGACCTGCTGGTCACCAGGAGGAACTGCCACTGACTGCATCCACCTTGTGCTAGCCTGCTGCCGGGTCCTGCCACCCTGTGCTGCATTTATGTCCCCAGAGGCACGGAGCTGTGCCCCAGACCCCTGGGATCCTAAGTTTCCTAGCGCCTGGACCAGCGATATAGGGGAAGCCTGCTAAGCACCTTGTGAGCGCTTTGCTTTCCTCATCCAGCGCTTTGAGAGCGCCTTCCTTTAATTAGCAGGAGCACCTGCAGAGCAATTTTTTTTTTCTGGGCCAGGGCCTTGGAAGCACTTTCTCTTCTTCCCTGAGCGAGGAGAAGCACAGCTGTTGCACAGACATCTTGTATTTTCTATTGGAATGCACTGTAGCTAGTGCCCCTGAGGCGCAAGCAAAGTCCAGAGCGAATGCGCTCCTCGCGGGCCCCTGGGGCAACAGGCACTAAGGAGAGTGTCCCTGTGGCACCAACCGACTCCAGCTTCTGCTCGTAGACCTCACCTCAGGGCCAGGTCACAGGCTGGCCCAGATTGGGGAAAAGACAACTGCTCTGAGGAGACAGACGGAGCAGGCTGGTATTGCCCCCACAAAATATAGCCATGCGGAATGTCGCGGGCAGCTGTTTGGCTGTTTCTGCTTTCCCCTCATCAGTGGAGGAGACACCAGGCTCTGGGGCCCTCACAAGTGGAGCGCGGGGACCGAGACCAGTCTCCCGCTAGTAACATCGGTAAGCCCGATCCCTCCCGTCTCGGCAGCAGCCTCTTCCCATTCGTATGGTATAGCTCTAGGGCCGAGGAGGTGACTCGGAGGAGGTCGCTGGCACCGCTGCTATTACTTCCACCTGGTCTCACCTCGGATTGAAGGACCTCCGAGGGCCGGACTCGTGCATAATGGGCCACTGTATTGCAGATAGCAGGAGCACTGGAACTCCTGTGTCCCACATTTGAATCAGGGGTTACTGTCCCCAGACCACCTAAGCGCAAAAGTGTGTTGGATCATTGCTTAGCATGATATATTCACGCTGACGTATGTCTATTGGGGAATGTTTGACCGTGTGCATTTCTACTGGTGGCTATGCATTTATGATGGTATCCTAGTGACTCTGACATTATGCCTTGTTCTGTGTTTATATAATGTACCTTTCAGGGGCATTCAATGCTAATATATTTTCATGCCTTGCCATATGTTCTCTAAAGTTCCTAGTATGGACATTCATGACACTTTTATGACAAGTGCAGCCCTCTACTAATGTTTTCCTGATTACTGCTTATGTTGCAGAATAATGAGTAACCTGTGTGTTATATGTGATTACAGCTGATTTCAGCAGGGTAACAGTACTGTGTAACTTCCTGACAACTGCTGGTGTAGCAGGGTATTACTGAGATGTTATGTTTGGTCTAATTATGTTGTGTACAATACAGTTTATTTTTATATAACTTGGTGTGTTTCCTTTGTGATGTATTTATTGTGTCACTTGTGTTGTGTGGGTTGTGCAAACGCTTTACACATTGCCTCCAGGTTAGGCCTGACTACTCGTGCACAACAGCAGCAGTCCAAGGCGGTTCCTGGTGAGTCCCTCCAGCAGCATTTAGTGTCCAGTTCCAAATATGTTTCTTGTGTGTCTTTATGGGGAAAAAAACCCTGTCTTCAGTTATGCAAAGCATTTTCAATGAGGGGGAGAGGAGGATCCAACTAGTTACAACTAATTTTAGGATTGTCCCCTCTCTCCTCCAGCACAGGCTTCAGACATAAGTTGGGGGTAAACGAGTCCCCAACTGGTTCCAGTCATCCTTCCATTTTCTCCTGACACTAGGGGACCCCCCTTTCAGTGGATGACTCCTGGGATAGACTAAGTTCCCCCTCTGGGTGCCTTCCAGGAACTGCGGCGGGGCGTAGGACCATCTAGAACCTGCACCCTCCCCGCTCAGAACCCTGTCTGGGTTGACTAAGTTTCCATCCTGGGACCTCCTCTGGGAGCCTTCCAGGAACTGCGGCGGGGCACAGGACCACCTAGAACCTGCACCCTCCTCACTCAGAGCCTTGTCTGGGTTACTCTGAACTCTTCTCACACCCTGGTGGGGCGAACCTGAGCCATTCCCTTTTGGGTCACTCCCCAGTGCATTACCAGCTTCTTTATCATTCAGCCAGAGGTCGGCCTCCTTTGCAAGTTCCCTGGGGTCAGAGAACTTACTCTGTGACAGGTGTTGGCGTAGCCCTGGAAAACAGCAATGGAACAAGTGTCCTCTGACAATGAGTTTGGACAGCCCTTCATAAGTGTTTGCTGTGCTATCCTTCACCCATCCTGTAGTGCTTTGCAACAATTCTCCACAAAATCCTCCCTAGACTAGTGAGACTGCTTCCTGCTGCCTCTGAACCTCAACCTGTAGTCTTCAGGGGTGAGATCATAACTTTTATCAAGGCCTCTTTGATTAGGGGATACTTCTGCCTATCACTCCCTTCTGGGGCCAGTAGGCCATCCCTCCCCTCCTCAGGAATATAGCTCCCCAGGCCAATCCCCCAATCCTTCTCAGGGATCCTGCACTCTACCAAAGCTTCTTCATACTCCCTAAGCCACTGACGTATGTTGCCCCTCTTCTTGAACCCAAGCACCAGGTTTGTGGGTAGGTAGGGATTGTGCCTAGCACTACAATCAATTATGCTGCCACCACTGGACTTCACCAGCTGTGCTGTGAGTCCAGACTTGTCAGACTGCGCTCTAGAGTGAGTCTTTCCCCAGCAAAGGTCCTTTCAGCCTGTGCCATCCTCTCCTGGACTAACTTTTTCTATACCTCAGCCATTTTATCTTCTACAGCCAGCTGGGCTAGCTGAAGTCTCAGGTCCCCCTCTCCCCACCTATCTTTGAGCTCCTCATCTGATAGGGAATGGGAGGTAGTGCTGCTGCTAGGCAAGGACCCAGTGAGGGACTCCCTATCTATGGGGTCCTCTCTCTCTACTGGTGTCCCGGGCCAGTCATCTTATCCCTCTGTTTCAAACTCTCTGGGGTCACTGTCCCCCTCGGGTGTGGACTCAGGACCCTCCCATTCGAACTCCTCACTACTCTCATGGTTCTCTTCAGGGTTACCCTCATAGCCATCCCCCGTTAGCCCTCCTTTGCTGTTGTTACCCCGTGCGCCTGTTCAAAATAATACAGGGATCTGCTGTAGGTCCATTATTTCAGATTCTCCACATACAGGTATACCCCTCTCCCAGCAGAATCCCTTTAACTCTTCTAGAGTGTATTCCCACAACTCAAACGCGTCAAAGGTAGATTCCGTTTTGATGAGAGCAACCACAGGTGTAAACAACAAGAGTCCCAAGTGCACTTATATGACACAGGAGTAATAAATCAAAATGACTGGTTTGTGAGAACAGGGGAATAATTTAAAAAAGAGGATTAGAACATGTGATGGTCTAAGTGCAATTTGTGGTGCAACAATGAGTCACAGTGGTATTGTGCAAGTACAAGTCCTATCCTCACTGCTTCAACCAATGTTAGAAATGGGGTTTCTGGTTTGCTGGGGTATGCACCTAAGCCAGGCAGAACCTACCCACTCTAGTTAGGGTTACACACCCAGGATAACCCCTGCCTACCCCGTTGGTAGCTTGGCACGAGCAGTCAGGCCTAACCCAGAGGCAATGTGTAGAGCGCTTGCACAACCCACACAACAAATGTGACACAATAGATACACCACAAAGGAAACACAACACCAAGTTATATAAAAATAAACTGTATTGTACAAAACATCATTAGACCAAACATAACATCTCAGTAATACCCTGCTACCCCAGCAATTGTCATAATGTTACACAGTACTGTTACCCTGCTGCGGAGACGGGGAGATCGGGTTCACCAACGTTGCTAGCGGGAAACCGGTCTCGGTCCCCACGAGCCCCTTGTGAGGGCCGGAGGACCCTGGTGTCTCCTCCACTGAGGAGGGGAAATCAGAAACAGCCCGACAGACGCCAGCAACCTGCAGTGCAGTTATATTTCTTAGGGGCAGCACAAGCAAGCACCATCTCTCTCCTCAGGGCAGTTGCCTTCTCCCCAGTCTGGGCCAGCCTGTGCCCTGGGCTGCTTTGGTGAGGTCTACGGGCAGAAGCTGGAGTCGATTGATGCCCCACGGGCACTCTCCTTAGTGTCTGATGCCCCAGGGGCAATGTGAGGAGCACGCTCGCTCTGGACTTCGTCTGCTTGTACCCCGGAGGCACCAGGTATAGCGTGTTCCGAACGCGCTTTCAAAATACAAGATGTCTGCACCATGGCGGTGCTTCTCCTCATTCAGGGAAGACGAGAAAGAGCTTCCAAGGTGCTGGCCCAGAAAATAACAGAAAGCGCTCTCCAGGTGCTCCTGCTGATTAAAAGAAGGCACTCTCAAAGCACTGGATGAGGAAAGCGAAACACTCATAAGGTGTTTAGGAGGCTTCCCCTACAGCACTGTCCAGGCACTAGGAAACTTAGGATCCCAGGGGTCTGAAGCACAGCACCCAGGCTCTGGGGACACAAATTCAGCACAGGGCAGCAGGGCCCGGCAGCAGGCCAACACAAGGTGGATGCAGTCAGTGGCAGTCCCTCCTAGTGACCAGCAGGTCACAGGTCAGCACAACAGCAGCAGTCCAAAGCGGTTCCTGTTGAGTCCCTCCAACAGCATTCTGTGTCCATTTCCAAATATGTTTCTTGTGTGTCTTTATGGGGAAAATCCTTTGTACTTATACTCAGTTTTGCAAAGCATTTTCAATGAGGGGGAGAAGAGGTTCCAACCAGTTACAACTGGTTTTGGGAGTGCTCCTCTCTCCTCCAGCACAGGCTTCAGACATCAGTTGGGGGCTAACAAGCTCTTTGTGTGAGGCCAGGGCAAAGCCTTTACAGATGCAAGTGTGCCCCGCCTACTCTTGTCTCAGCCCAGGAAGACCATTCAATATGCAGATGCACCTCTGTGACACCTCTACCCTCCCTGTGTATAGGCTGTCTGAAAAGTATGCACAAAGCCCAGCTGTCACTCTGCCCGGACGTGGATTGGAGTCAAGCTGCAAAACACCAGAGTCATAAGCACAGAGAAATGCTCACTTTATAGAAGTGGCATTTCTGTAATGATCAGAATAAATCCACCTACACGGCCTTAAGCAGTATTTCTCACTACCATTACAACCATACCAAACATGCCTAAGCTACCCCACATAAGTTAGACAATACCGCCAAGACATAAATCAGGGCATTTCTAATGCAATGCTGTAAGAAGGCAGCACTCACAGCAGTGAGAAACCAAATAGGCTGTTTGTCACTACCAGGACAGGCCACGTAACCAGGCACATGTCCTGCCTTCTAC
This sequence comes from Pleurodeles waltl, assembly GCF_031143425.1. Classification (NCBI taxonomy): domain Eukaryota; kingdom Metazoa; phylum Chordata; class Amphibia; order Caudata; family Salamandridae; genus Pleurodeles; species Pleurodeles waltl. Next base: position 642,778,794 of record NC_090449.1, read on the forward strand.
ATACATAGCACCTTGCCCATAGGGCTAACTAGGGCCTACCTTAGGGGTGACTTACATGTAGTAAAAGGGGAGTTCTGGGCATGGCAAGTAATTTTAGATGCCAGGTCCCTGTGTGCATGCAGGTCCTGTGCTAGCAGGCCTGAGACAGGTTTGAAAGGCTACTTCTGTGGGTGGTGCAGGCTGTGCTGCAGGCCCACTAGTAGCATTACATTTACAGGCCCTGGGCATGGAGATACCACTGTATAAGGGACTTATTGGTAAATTAAATATGCCAATCAGCTATAAGCCAATCATACCAAGTTTACAAGGGAGAGCACATGCACTTTAGCACTGATTAGCAGTGATAAAGTGACCAGAGTCATAACGTCAGCCAAAAACAGTCCGAATTTTTTTGAGGAGAAGGCAGAAAGTTTGGTCTATGACCCTATAGAAAGGGCCAGGTCCAACAGTTCTTTATAGAGGTGAGGCTAGAAATCTTTATCAATTGGAGCCAAGTTAGGGCATTCCCAATGGATACAGGAAAGGGCTGCTGTCTTATTTTGTTTTTCTTTTTACTCTTCTTAGCCTGCAGTCTGATGACATCCTGGCTGTGGATGCGCTGAGATCTACCAGAGATGGTGAACATGGGTGCAAGGTAAGTAGGGGTGCCGGTCTTGATGACTTTGTAAAGATGCAGCTGGTTCTGAAGATCGTCCGGGTCAGCAAGGGGAACTAATGAAGTTCAATCGGGATGGGTGTGATCATGTTCCTTCAGCCACTGGATGAGACATGTTGTGGCAAGTAGTGTGTGCCTATGGGGTGCCAGTGTGGAGTCTAGGCGTTGGGCATTACAACCATACAAAGGCAGTAGTACAAGAGTTTGAGCCGCAGTTCTGAACTCACTTTTTGGAAGAAACAATTTGAAGAGAGAGCTGGTACAAGCCCACCTATTTTCTTTGCTAATGTTTTTTTTGTGGGTTAGGTTGGTGTCCAAGCTGAATGTGTGTGACTTGACATTGGATGAAAGTTGGGGGTTGAATCTGTGAAGATTCATGTGATGGCATCAGATTTGTTGTTCACAAAATACAGGAATTCTTCTGTGGTTGTGTTGAGCTTCAGTTAGGTGCTGGACATACAGGTCTGGATAATGTGCAAACAGTGTTTGAGGAAATGAATGTCTAAAGCAGAGAAGACTTTCAGGTAAAGATGTGTATCATCAGCATTTTGTTGAATCTTTCTGCTGTTATCTGTAAGTAGAACATCAAGCAGCCCCATGTAAAGGTTGATGATAACAGGACACATTACGAACCCCTGGGGGGGGTTCACAGGAGAGAGCAATCTTCTGTGATCTGGAGGTGCCTGTGTGAAAAACTGGTTGCTGATGGAAAGGTGGAAGTAGAACCAGTGAAGGACCATGTCAATGAATTCCATTCACAACTCCAAGGTGTGTATAAAGGTGGAATGGTCAACTGTGTTACAGGCAACTGGAAAGTCCAACAATATCAAGAGGAAGGAGTTATCTCATTTGACATTACCGACGCTATCAGGCACAGTATGAAGTGGTAGAAAGGCTTATCAGGGCCATTCACGCTGACCTCTACTCTGTTTTCCTTGTCCCAACGAGGCAGGAGTCCTTTACTAGTCCTTGATGGCGGACTCTTCTACATGCTACAACATCACTACCTGTCCAATAATATCAGCCTTGACGAAGTCTAGGAGACAAAACACGTGTCGGCTGTTTTGCTGTATATAGGACGATTTGGATTATGGCTGTACTCATGATGTTTATATAGGACGATTTGGATTATTGCTGTACTCATAATGACTCGTTGTACATTGGATTGGTATTTGGAGATTGACATCACTCTCGCATAAATCAATAAACTCCATTGTACCCACATAGTTGCTACAGACTTTTGATGACTTAGAGCACTTGGATCTCTGACACAGGACTTCCTGCGGTGTGCCCTGGTATTCTATTTTTATTTGTTATCTTCATCTATGATCAAGACATCAGTGTCTACTAAGTGTAGGGTAGTAGTCTGTGTGCTGCAGCCTGATCTGATTTCAGAATGCAAATCATGCAAGAGATGGTTAACACTGATGTGATCTTGGAAGTAAACATAGGGTGCTTTTTTAATGATCTTGCTGATGAATGTTAGGGAAAATAATGGGCTGGTTTAGGTGCGAACTACCCTGCAATGGCTTCCAGCTTAGTCCTGCTGCAGGTTTTCAAGGTACGAAAAAGAAAATAAGGGCTACATGTATGAAAAGTTTGTGAAGACCAAATAGAGAATCTTAGTGGTTTGCTCTTTGGTAACCGCAAACACCAATGTACAAATGAGTCTTTGACACATTTTGGGATTCCCAGTGGGTTGCTATGAGACTTACCTCATGAATTTAATGAGATAGGTCTTGGTTTGCGACCCATTGGGATTCCCTAAAATCACATGGATGGTGGCCTGCTGGGGTCAGCAGACCACCATGTCTGTGATTGCTTTTAAATAAAGCAATTTTTTAAAAATGCAGCCTGTTTTTCTTAAAGGCAAACAAGATGCATTTGAAAACAAAATGACAAGTTTTCTGTTCATTTTCCAAGAGTAGGGAGTGGTCTGTGGGACCAGTGCCTGCTCTTAAAAAAATGTTTTCCTAAACATTCAAAAAGGGGAAGGGGTTCCTTGAGGACCCTTTCCAATTTGTGAATGGGTTAACACCAATCTGAAGTTGATGGTATGTTGCAAATGTTTTGCAAATGTTTTGTGGCTGTGTTTCAGTTGCAAAACATTCACATATACCGCTGCGATTCAAAATTAAGAAGGAACACCTTAAACACGCCCCTTCCTAATACCGAACCGCAAACCCAATCATATCTCTGGGTCCACTCATTCAATTTTAATCACTTTTGTGACATTTTTCTGAATGTATTCGTAATTTTTAATAATTGGTTGTGGGATTATTATTTTGTTATGTTTTTAGAATTGATTAGCTACTACTAAACACTTAATACATTTCCCTTAAGGTAAGTCTGCCTGCTCTGTGCCAAAGCTATCAGCAGTGGATCTCATGTTAAAAATATTGAAATCGCATGTTTAACCTGACATGTATGTGGACTTACATCCACCCCAGTTAATAACCCACTACTTACTATCACCCTCTGTTGTTCGTTGTGCTTAGTAGATGCTCACTTTTTTGTCCCATCCTTGTATTTTGCCTCTTCAGAGGATGCCAAACTAGTCCTTCTAGTTTTCTTTATTTGCAGAGGTTGGTATTATTTTCCCCTATGTAAAGTTCAGTTCATTGTTTTCAATGGCTTCTCTAGTTTACTTTTTTTTTCTGGAACTGACCACTGTTGTTATGGTCTTGGTTGTATGCAGGAGTTGACTTTAACATAAAAGCATCCAGGTGTTTTTTTTGTTTATTTGTTTTGTGCGGTCCACCTGTGACTTCCTTTGTTACGCATGCAGATATTATGTGATAAAAGTGTTGCACACAGTGCTGATAATCTACACGGCTAAATTTAAAACTTTGACTCAGCTCTGAGTAGAATACCCTTCTTTATATTATTTTAGGTGTATACGTTGTATTGCAAGGTATTCCAGTGTCTTCCAGTTTTGCCACAGGAGGGGGCATGGTTTCTTGTGCACCCCGTGGAAGGTAACCCTACAGATTTCCATGGTGCTTTAAGGTGTAGGGTTATAGAAACTGCCTCCACATCTACTGACTTAGGGATGCCTTTGTGATTCCCATCATGTCAGCTGCGTGACAGGCCAGGGGTTGGCACAGCGATTCCCTCACAACTGGGAAGGGGTTGAATGAGAGTAGTAGGAAGGGATACCTTTAATCACCATATTAAAAGTGACAGTTATCCCGCCCCGGAAATGACGTAATATCCGGTGGCTGGGACTTCCGGTGTCCCAGAAAGCCCTCTCTGGAAGTGACGTGCATGGGGGTGTCACGTGGTTTGTGAACACGTGGTGTCACGTGTTAGCCTTGTGCCTGGGTCCTAGCCCCTGGGTGATGGCCTATGAGCTGTGTAAAAAAGTATGACTTAGTGTTGTGCAAGTGGTTTCAGAGCCTGAGAGGGACAGGTCTGGACATGTCAGACATTCATGCCCAAGTGGCTGTTAGGGTGCCTCTGCATAGGGCGGCAAAGTGGGCGGTCTGGCCAAACCTCCACACTATTGGCTAGTCCAAAAAAATAAATAAAGTGGGAATGGTCAAATGCTGCTTATGTTAGAGCCAGCCTATCGGTGTAGAGAGGTAAATCTAAAACAGAGATGTGCATGCATTCTTTCAGTGGGGTCCCAGGTGGTTTAAATTAGAAACTGACACTGTAATTAAAAGTTTGAAACACCAGAGAGTTTGTTGTGACATGGCTAATCTAAAACAGAGATGTGCCTGCATTCTTTCAGGGGTCCCAGATGTTTAAATTAGAAACTGACACAGTAATTAAAAGTTTGAAACACCAGAGAGTTTGTTGTGACATGGCTAATCTAAAACAGAGATGTGCCTGCATTCTTTCAGGGGTCCCAGATGTTTAAATTAGAAACTGACACAGTAATTAAAAGTTTGAAACACCAGAGAGTTTGTTGTGACATGGCTAATCTAAAACAGAGATGTGCCTGCATTCTTTCAGGGGTCCCAGATGTTTAAATTAGAAACTGACACAGTAATTAAAAGTTTGAAACACCAGAGAGTTTGTTGTGACATGGCTAATCTAAAACAGAGATGTGCCTGCATTCTTTCAGGGGTCCCAGATGGCTTAAATTAGAAAACTGACCCCTGTAATTAAAAGTTTGAAACACTACAAAGGACAAGTATTGCTAACCTATAACAGATGCCTATTTTCAGGTCCCACCAATCACAGAGCCCAGGCATAATTACCACTGTGATCCTAGTATAAGAACCCCCCAACTTCACAGGCCTCTTTTTTTCTGAACTATCTACTGACATTTGTGGCAAGCAGGGACGCATCAGGACATCATGGATGGAAACATGAAGGGCAGAGTTCAGACTGGTGCTGCTAAACATCTTCTACTTAAGGTCTGTAACAGTGTGGTGTGTGTGTGTGTGTGTGTGTGTGTGTGTGTGTGTGTGTATGTGTGTTTTACTATAGTTTAACAATGACATTAGCACTAACCTGTTTAACTATACATAGACACGTAAAAATGCATGCTTTTAAAAAATAAATAAAAAATAAAAAAATTAAAAGCTATTAGTGTATTTTTGAGATACTGTAATTACTTTGTGGGGTGATTTTGTTTAAATGGTACTAGTGGGGGCTTGTGCTATGTATTTGTCTGTATTTTTATGGGGGCACAGTTATTTAATGGGCCGTATTAGTATTGCTTAACTTGTACTTGATGGTTCTGGGCCTATGTATGGGACCTGTATTTTTGAAGTTCTGCACTTATTTTGAGGGTTGGTATTGTTTAATTGGTACTTGTGGGGGCCGGTGCTCTATATTTGTCTGTATTTTAGCGTGAGCGCACTTATTTTGTGGGGGTGTATTGGTACTGCTTAATTTGTACATGGGAGTTCTGGGGCTGTGTATCTGTCGGTATTTTCTTTTTTAAAGTCTGCACATGTTATGTGGGGCTGGGGTTGTTTAATTGGTACTAGTGGGAGTAATGTGCGTTGTATAGGCATGTATTCCAGCGCGAGCGCACTTGCGATGTGGGGCGTATTTGAACTGTTTGATATGTACATTGTTGTTCTGGGGCTGTGTTAAGTCTGCACTTGCTTTGTGGGTCCGGGTCTGTTTAGCTGGTACAGGGCTGTTGTGGGGTTGTGTAGCAGTCAGTATTTTTATATGAGGGTGTATTTAATATGTGTAGGGCTGCTGTGGGGCTTTGTATGTATTTTTTATTTTATTTTGGAGGTGTAATTTGTTGGATGGTCACTGTATACTGGGGGGGTCATACATTTAATAGTAGGCTTTAGGGGTAAATGAGGGGTGCTCTGGGGCCCCGGTTATTCATTTTAGAACACACAGCTGCAGAGAGCAGAGTCCTAAAATGAATAACCGGTGGGGCCCCAAATCTATCCGTTGCTCTAGGATGTGCAATTATCAACTTTCCAGGGCGTTGCTCTCAGAGCCCCACGTGGGCTCTGAGAGCAGCTTCAGGCATTTTTTTTTTTCTTTTTTTTTTCTTTTTTCATAAAGCGTTCACAGTGGCGACTGCAATCGCCACTGAGACCTCGTTATGAAGTTAACAAAGCTCTGCTCGAAGCCCTAGTGGGCTTCGAGCAGAGCGTTACTAGCTTTATAGCGAGGTCTCCGCGGCGGCTGCAGCCGTCGCGGCGTCCTCGTTATGAAGTTAACAAAGCTCTGCTCGAAGCCCACGTGGGCTTCGAGCAGAGCGCTACTAACTTTATAGCGAGGTCTCCGGGCGGCTTCAGCCGCCTGGAGACCTCGTTCTCTGGACAACGTAACTCTGTTCGGAGGTCTTCAGACCTCCGAACAGAGTTCCGTTGTCCTGGGAACGTGGTCCCCGAGCGACTGAAGCCGCCTGGAGACCTCGGGTTTTAGGATGCCGGGCGATTCTCTAAAGCCGCTGGGGAATCCCCCCAGTGGCTTTAGAGACCCGCCTTGAAGGTTTAATTACCGAGAATGCCGCGTTTGTTTCAGCGGCATTCTCGGTAAATAAACCTTCTTCCGACCGGCTCACCGAGGCCTCGGGGAGTTCCCGAGGCCTCGGAGTCGGTGCTAGCCGCCAGAGTGCGGCGTTTGTTTAAAAAAAAAAAAATTAATTAAATAAAAAGTAATGGCCCGTGGTCAGGGCCTGTGGGGGCCCCTGGGCCACAAGCGCTTGGGTCCTAGGGCCCTTACAAATAAAAAAATTAATAGAGTTTTGGGGGGCAAGGGGATTGGGTCCCCAAGGCCCCATAGGGCCCCATTTAAAAAAACAAAAACAAATACAAATAAGGCCTTGGGGGTAATGAGGGCCCTGAGCCCGAGTCTCAGAGGTCCCCAGGGCCCCACAGGCCTACCTTTAAAAAAAAAAAATATATATATATATATATATATATATATTTATTTATTTATATATATATATATATATATATATGTGTGTGTTTGTGTGGCACGTGTGGACAGGGGTTTAGGGGCCTACAAGGTAGTTTTTTTTTAAAGCATGTAAATAAAAAATAAAAAAATTGAAATAAATTAAAATAATAATGATTAAAAAATAACTATCCCTGCTAAAAGCTTTTCAGACCCCTCAAGTACCTCAGCCCACTCACCTTAGTTCAGGATGGCATTGGATCTGATTTTGTTGCCTTGAAAAAACCCAGGACCTCACACATGTTGCATCCACATCCGGCCATTTTCTTTTTTTTTAAAACAAAGACTGTGTGGTGTTGGAATTGGCTCAGCTAGGAGTTTAGACTGAGCTCCGCCCCCACACATGGTTCACAGCCTTGTTCAGCTAAGGTGAAAACCAGGCATGGATCCTAGGATCCACTTTCCAGTCTATGTCTTATAGAGACAGTCCTAGAGGTAGTATTATGCAAGAGCGCCACCATGTGGAATTTGTTTATTAAACCGTGTATAGTTTTTGAGAAAAGATTTACAGTTGTCAATATGTATTTATACTTACAGAACATAGGGATTCAACAATTTGAATCTTGACATATATATATTTTTAATTTTTTTTTTATTTTTTTTTTTTTTAAATTTATTTTTGTAATTTTTTTTTTTTTTTTTTTTGTCCAACCCTTGTTGTGCTTTTATGAAGGGTTCGGACGTAGAAGATGAATTGTGGTATGTTTAAAGGCAAATCTGTCTCTCTTGTACACAGGACTGTCAAGAGTCTGGGGAACCCCCTGTGCAAATGGAGACCGTGCAGCAAGGTGAGTTACAGGCCCTTGGTCGTTCTGAACGACGTTGTCAGGAATGTTATTTTTATTTTACTGCTAATGGGAACCCATGTGCTTGCATAGGTTATGATGCTGAACTCAGGTGTGCGCTTGCCTCTCTCCAACAAATCCTTCATGTTCAAGATGGGTCAAACACCTTGTCACAGGCTAACGTTACTGCAGGTAAATATTAGGGTTCTTTTTGTAACCCTCTCTGAAAACCTAACAAGCCCTACAATCAGACCTATATTTGGTCATCATAGTGAGTTCGTATAGTCTATGTATTATCTTGTATGTGTAACATTATTTTTTATGTTTTTTATCCCGAGGGGTCCCTGTGGATGAAGCGATCCGGAATTTGGATGCAAAGCTTAAAAGCCAGCCCCGCAAAAGGAAGTCCCCTGGTTCTAAGGACGGCCCGCCCATTAAGAAGGGCCCCTCAAGCCGAAAAACCAAAGGTGATTTTTTAGAAAATGTAGAGACTGATGTATACTGTCCAGTGTGTCTAAACGTCTTTCACACCCACCGGTATACCGGCTATAACTAACCCTAATATGTATTTTGCTATCTTTACATCCTAGAATCATCACCCCAGAGCTCCGGAGACGTCGGCCCTCAGCCTAAGCAGCGGCTGTCGTCTTTAAAGGTCTGCACTGGGACTGCTCAAAACCCCACCGCGTCATCGGTACACGTGAACCAACCCGAACATCAAGACCCACCCTGCAACCTCTCTACAGCCACCGATCATGGTCCAGGTACAACTCTTAACGGCCCCACACCAACCGTCATAAAGGGAATGCCTAGTACAGCGAACACTTCTGCAACAGCTATCCCGGGGATGGGGCATGGGCAAACGGACAGTATCAATCGTACAACACCAAACGCCCAACTGTTTGTACCGTGTGAGGTCTCTGGAGGGTCCCCAAAACAGTGCAACAGTCCTAAAATAAATCGGTTGTCCTTAAAGAGTCGTAGGAAGAAGTTCCAGACCCCAGAGCTGCAATCTGGACCTTTAGACCTGTCTTTTAAAAATGTTGTTAAGGTACAACCGGCTCCCCCTAGGGCCCAGAGTTCTAATACCGGGGTGTGTGGCCACACCCCAACCCCTATAGGGTGTACAACTATCCCCTCTGTGTTATGTGACCCCTCCATTTAAAATGATCACCCTGCAGAGGATCCCTACTCCCACTGTATAGAGCTTCTTAAGGCTCTAGCTGGTACTACCCAAAGTTCTGAAGCCCCGGCATCCCCATGTCTGATGTCCCCCGATACACCCCCGGGGGCATACGACCCCACCAGTCCTGCGCCAAGTGCCCGTGCGCAATGGTCTTCACCATCCTCATCAATATACCCCGACAGCAGTATAGGGTGTAGCGGAACGCAAAATCAGAGTTTTGGAACACCCTCGAGCGATGATCAGGACTCTCAAACTCCTGGGTGTTCACACTGGAACCCTGTTTTTACGTCCCGCCCTGGTCCAGCAACAGTGAGTGGTGGTGATAACACCAGCCATTGTCCTATAACCGGGGTGGCTCAGGGAGTTGGCAATCATACCTCTAATGTCATAAGTTCGAGCCTTGAAACCAACCTTTCAAACCGTGCTAGAGTTCTAGACAGCTACATTAAAGAAATCCATCAGTCGTTCAGACAATTAAAATGCCAGCTCCGTCTAAAATCTTTAAAACTGTGTAAGAACGACGGTAATATAGCGACATCCAGAGCTAGCATAAAGGCTTTAAGACAGCTGATGGCTCGGTGTAGAAACACAATGGCCCAAACTTGCGCTTCAACAGTTATAGCCATGGGTAACATACCATCATGACTAGGCGCGCGTACATACACGGGGAATGTTAGAGGTACCTTTACCAGTACAATGGGCCATAGGTCTAAATATGAAAAGAAGCCACAGCACCTACTTAGTAGAGCTCTAAGAGTTTTACGAGCGCTCAATAGTCAGAGGTCATGTCAACCCCCAAAACCAGCACCCATAAGACCTCAAAATATAGAGTTAGGAGGTGCTGTTGGTCTTTACAGGTCCTCTGGGGGTGGCGGTCCGAGCCGTCTCAGCCTTAAGCAGTCTGGAGGAGCCCCATCCGAAGTAGGTGTAGGGTCAGTGTCACCATTTGTAAACAACACAAATATTGTTCAGATCGGCGGGGGACAGTTACCAAAAACCAGATGGGCCCATAAGAAGCCAAAGTGGCTTGGTAGCTCTAGAAAACGCAAGGCTGTAATAAAAAAGTTAAAGAAAGCCAGACTCTGCGTTACCAGAAGGTCTAAAAACACATCTACATCTAACCATACCCCTGTGAGCTCTCCAACAACCAGTAATTCTCAAACTGAGGCTTCAGAACCAGTATTTATGGAAAGTGTGAGACGGTATAGTCGAGTTGTAGAGCGGTTTAACGCTACAGAGCACTATGAGGAGTTTAGGTTTGTTAACCTAGATCGCCTACACTCCTCAGATCATGGCATTATAGCTATACATCAGGCTGTGCAAGCGCTAATCGAACGATTGTTACACGATGTGGGTCCTAATGATTTCTTTCAGATGCGTTTTCAGGGACAGGGTCTCAATAGTCCCCTGTTTACCAGACGGTCATCTCGGGATGTGTTTGACGCTGTAACGTTTTTAGAAAACCTATCTAAACTTTTACAGAGCAAGGCTGAATTATTGGCGTACGGGTCCTTTAGAATCATCGCCCTCGTTGTTAGGGGTCGCGAGGGTGGTGCTTCCAGTGCCTTAAAGAGCGTTATGTACAGTAAAATCATTGGCAAGAAATCTCGGTGGTTGCTCGATTTTAATACCGGAGCTACCAACATGTGTCTGGCCGCAAGCATTGCGGGTTTATTGATGGACCGCTCTACCCCAGACGCCGTCATTATGTCGATGGCTGTAGCGGCACATGAGGCACTTCAGATACCGACTGACAAAATGGTCGGTTTTGGGGATCTGGGCCTTTTTGAGAAACCACTTTGCCGTGACGGTTAAAGTTCTATACCACGCCGGTTCTAGGAAGTACTTCACTACCAATGAAAGTGTGAAAAACAAGACCGTGTATGTGTTGCATCATGAAAACCACTTTTACGGTGTCTTGAACCTGAAGGGTTTTCTAGGGGCCAAGTATGTGTGCGAGCATTGCGATCATATATACAACAATCGGACCAAACACCAGTGTGAATTTCACTGTAAAATGTGTCAGAGGGACGGTTGTGTCAATGACAGTGCTCAGAAAGTGAACTGCACAAAGTGTAAGCTGTTTTGTCGGTCGCAAGACTGCTTAATCACGCACATCGGCCTAGCCCAATGTGTTCTTAAAGCCGACTGTGGGGCGTGCGGTCGCTATAAACCTGTCGACCATGAATGTAAAGGCATGGAATGCCCTAGGTGTACCGTTGCTTTTATAGCCGGAACAACACATGAGTGTTACATGCTCAGAAGTCACTACCCAAAAAAAACAGAAGACTATATCGTCTTTGATATAGAGTGTACGCAAGAGACGGGTGTGCACCAGCCAAACTATATTTACGCCCACCATCTAACAGGTGATGAGAGCTGGGAGTTTGAAGGACGGTCCTGCGTGAATGATTTCCTCATCACGTTCATGCAACCTCGATACCAGGATTTTACATTTCTGGCTCACAACTCCAAAGCATATGACTCATTCTTCATTATCCGTGACCTGATACATGAAAAGTTGCCCATTAGTCTCATAACCCAAGGTTCCAAACTAATGCTGCTTAAGGTTGTACCTTTTGACATAAGGTTCATAGACACCTTGAATTTTCTGCCCATGAAGTTGAGCAAACTGCCAAAAGCCTTTGGGTTTGAAGGCTGTAAAGGTTATTTCCCTCACTTTTTTAACACCTGGGCTAATCAGAATTACAGCGGCCCTATGCCTCCGCCCGACAGTTATGGTTGCGAGTACATGATGCCCTCTGAAAAAGAGAGTTTTCTACAGTGGTACGATGAAAACCGTGAAAAATGGTTTCATTTTCAAACTGAATTGAAAGCATACTGTCAGGCGGATGTTATGATATTGCGAAAAGCATGCAACCTTTTCAGAGATGTTGTTGTGGCGATGACAAAGCGGGTCCTGTTTGTTGAAACCGAATCACTCAAGAGTAAAAAAAAAATAACTGTATACCTGGACCCATTTCAAAACATTACTCTGGCTTCAATGTGCATGTCTATTTATAAACACATGTTTTTATTGCCTGAAACTATCGCCTTAGTACCACCCGACCTCTATAACGGCAAGCAGAAACGTTACTCCACCCCCTCTATTCAGTGGCTCATGTACGTCTCTGCGCGTGAGAGCATCTTCATTCAGCACGCTCTGCAGGGTGGCGAATACCGGCTGGGTCGCTACTATCTAGACGGGTATGCATTAATTAACGGCGTACCAACGGCCTTTGAGTTCAACGGGTGTTTTTACCATGGCTGCCCTCAGTGTTACAAGCCCCATGAGTTTAATAGACTGCAGGGAACCTCTTTTGAACATCTGCACCGCAGGACTATGGCGAAGGCGCAGTATATTGAGAGTTGTGGGTTTGTTTTGAGAACTCTATGGGAACATGATTGGGTAACTGAGCTATCGAAAGATGGTGAACTGAGCACTTTTATTAAGAGCCAGCAGTTACCTTCACCGCTGGAACCCCGTGACGCCTTATTCGGCGGGCGTACAAACGCCATTCAATTGTACCGTGTAGCTGGCCCTGGTGAGAAAATACATTACTACGACTTCACCAGTCTGTATCCGTTTGTGAACAAGGTGAAGTTGTACCCTATGGGCCATCCTACAATCATATACCAGAACTTTAAACCTCTCAAAGAGTACTTTGGAATCATTAAGTGTCAGATTCACCCACCGCGGAAACTTTACTTTCCGGTGCTCCCTTATAGAGTCGAGGGTAAGCTAATGTTCCCCCTATGCCGTACCTGCGTTGAAAGTAAACAGCTTAGCGAGTGTCGGCATAGTGATGAGCAGAGGGTGCTGGAGGGGACATGGTGCACCATCGAGGTGCAGACGGCCCTAGAGAAAGGGTATCGCCTAGGTAAAATCCTGGAAGTCTGGCACTTTCCAAACACAACAACCCAGCTCTTTTCTGAGTACATCAACTTGTTTCTCAGAGACAAGCAGGAGGCCTCGGGGTATCCAGAATGGTGTGTCGATGAGCCCTCAAAGAAAAAGTATATCGCTGATTACAAAGCTCGCGAGGGTATTAAACTGAGACCGGCGTTCATTAAGGTTAACCCCGCCCGCCGTCAGCTAGCTAAGCTCTGTCTCAATTCCTTGTGGGGAAAGTTCGCACAACGTACCAATTTGTCAAACACTTCCATCGTCACAGATCCAGATGAGCTTTTTAAGTACATATTCACACCTGTTTATGACATATCCAGTTGTGAATTTATTGACGACGAGACGGCCGTTCTATGCTGGAAATACGCCAAAGAGTACCCCACAACGTGTAACAATATAAACATCTTTATAGCCTGCTTCACAACCGCTCACGCCAGGCTAGAGCTTTACAGGTTGCTGGACAAGCTTCAGGAACGGTGTTTGTACCATGACACTGACTCGGTTATCTTTGTGAGTAAAAAGGGTGATGAAGATCCTCCGCTGGGTGATTATCTAGGGGATTTGACCAGCGAGCTCGAAAAGGGGGAGTATATACAGGAATTTACCTCATCAGGCCCTAAGACGTACAGTTATAAGACCTCAAACAACAAGGTTTCCATGAAAGTCAAAGGTATCACTTTAAACGTAAACAATACGATTAAAATAAACTTTGACAGTCTGAAGGGTCTGGTGCACGAATACTCCGCCTCGAGCGATCACAAAAATAGCAAAGCCATTGTTGTAAACCAGCCGAGCATTGTCAGGTCCAAGAAAAAATGGGAAATTACAACCCAACCGATGTATAAAACCTTAAGAGTAGTGTTTGACAAACGGGTCCTCACATCTGACTACAAAACACTGCCTTACGGTTACTAAATGACATTAGAGGCGCGAACTCCACCCAGACATGGACACTAGACTACAACACCCATTCTCCTGCGTTTTAGCAGGTCCCTCCAACAGCGGTAAAAGTTTTTTTATAAAGAAACTGCTAGAAAATGCTCCCGGTGTTTTATCTCAGACCCCAAACAACATTGTGTGGCTTTATTCATGCTGGCAGGATCTTTACACGGAGCTCACCCTAAAGTTCCCCCACATTCGGTTTATAGAGGGTATCCCCGATAATCTCAACGACGATGATTTGCTACCAAAACAACTTGTAAACATGGTAGTGGTGGATGACCTCATGCGTGAAGGCGGGGACCACCCCGAGATTGAGCGGGCTTTTACGCAATATTCACACCACCGTAATCTGAGCATATGTTATATAGTGCAGAACCTGTTTTACAAGGGCAAGAGCAGCCGATCCATAACTCTCAACGCCTCATACCTGGTCTTATTTAAAAACCCCAGAGACAAACTTCAGATCTCCATTATAGCTAAACAAATGTACCCCGGAAACACCCCGTTTTTCATGGAGGCCTTTAACGACGCTACAGCAAAACCCCATGGTTACTTACTGGTGGATTTGAAACCCAACACTCTTGAAGACTACAGACTACGAGCCGGCATACTACCCCCTGACTTCCCAGTCGCCTACACGCCTAAAACAATGCCCAAAACCTATAAAAAGAACAAGTAAAAAGATGCTTATAACATTTACACTCTAAACCTTGTAATATAAGGACACCACAATGTCTGCGAGGTTGCGGCGTAATTTAGGCCTTCTAAAAATGTTGATCACAGCCAGCCCCTCTAAAAGAAAAGCAATCCTTTGCGCTGCCTCGGATGATCTAGTGGCCGCCATTTCAGAAATAGCCCTAAACACCCTAAAAGGTAATGTCCCGATATCAACGAGCCAGTTCCGCGTTCTGAAGAAGAAGCGCCACATTATTAAGAAGCTCAGCAATAAGAGGGCATCGCTCCTTTCCAAAAGAAAACTGGTCAAACAGTCTGGCGGTTTTATAGGGTCGCTGCTAGGTATAGCTATACCCCTAATCACAGGGCTACTGTCGAGGTCCTGATGGAGCACGCCCACAAAATGTACCTCGTACCGCGGCAACAACTTGAACATCTGGGCCCTTCTACCACGGATGTCTGGGACATACGCAAAAACGAAACGCAGCGTCTCGATGCTGAAATCAAAGCCATTTTGAACCGAACTTATTTAAAACCCCACGACAAAGCAGGGCTTTACTCAGGAGCCCTTCAAAACTTTCTACAATACTACAAGCAGCTAACCTCTGAAAAAAACAAACTGACGCTGTATACCCCAGATGCTGAACAGCAGCCAGGACCCTCTATGGTGTCTGAAGACACAGGCCACACAACCACAACGGATGCCTTTGTCTTAGACCTTTTAAAAAATATCAGTCAGAAATATAGAGGGGCTGCTCAAATGTTGCTCAGTAAAATGACTACTACTAAAGATTTGACCACCTGGAACGACCGGGGCGAATTCGTTTACAAAGGGCAGCCGATTGCTGGTTCCCATATGTATGATCTGGTCCGGGGTCTCACACATGGTAAAACCCTATCGACACAAGACGCTCCTAGAGGCTGGGAGCAGTTCCTAAGTGCAGCTGCGGAACTCAACATTCCCTCCACGATTATCGGTAATGCAGAGAATCGCCGTAAGCTTGAAAGATTAAAAGATCCGGCCCCAGCTGTTTTTACAAGGAGCCCCGCTATATCGACACCACCTTTCTTTCCACAACTAACACCCGTTCGGAACCGTGCTGCTCTTCCTATGGAGCATAAAAAGAGCCTATTCAAAATGAACACCTGGCTACCGCTCTAATTTTGCACACTTGTACAGTTTTTGTTAAAAGTTTTTACGGTTCGAAAAATTATGCTTCATTTTATATGTTTAACCTTGTAAATGTTAGTGTTGAAACATGCTTGTAATAAACACTTTTAAATTTTCATCAGGAGTCTGCCATCTTTTTGTTTATAAATGCTTTGAAAATGTGCGCAGTGTGTCTTAAAAAAAAAAATGCCACGGATGAAAGTATGTTTAAGATGTTTTTTTTTATTTTAGGCACACATAAGTACAAATAACAGCTTTACAGTACCTTACACTTTTGACAAAGACCATATTCTGCTTTAACAACGTGCGACATTGTCCTAGAGTTTTCATTCACATATTTCATAACAACATCATCGTTGTTTACTAGATCGTCTGAGTACAGATTTAAAAAATTTCTAAACGTTATACCTTCAGACATTTTACTAATAAAGTATATACAATGTTCCCCACATGTGATGGCCATAGGATCCTGTACCCGAAGTTTATTATACACAACAGTGGGTGATGCTTTTTTTACATATTTGAATATCGGCTTTGTATAAATACCATGCTCAGGGAATTCGGCTAAACTATCAAACACTATAACCTTGTCCACATCCAGAAACAGAGCCGCCCAATGTGCACCACCCCTGTAATGGGGATCGGTGTTAAAGACAAGGGTGCGAGGCCTTTCTGGACCTATCTTTTCAGGTAGTCCATCGCTAGGGTATACCCTTAGAAAGTATTTCTTAGCATGTTTATGTCTACTTAAGAAGTCCCGTATCTCCGTAGTGTCCATTTTATATATTTTAAAAAAAAAAAAAAATTTTATTTTTTTATTTTACACTCTTTCAATGGTAGTCAAACATAAGCTGACGGGCGTGGTTGACCTGGATAACGCTGTCGAATACCGAGAACACAACCATGTTCACATTGGCCGCCAGCGCCTGTGTAAAACGTATTTCCGCTTTTAGATTTCCGTTTTTGATCAGGTTGTAATGGTCGCCATCTTCCATGTCCGGCGTCAGGTCGAACGCAAACAGAGTGTAGCCGGCAGCATACCCTTCTCTTGAAACAACTACTCCAGAGTCCCTCAGCTGTTTCCCCGTTATCGAGACCAGTCCTAGATATTCCCGGACAAAATTTGATGCTCCAAAATTCGGTGTGAAAGGTTTTGCGGGGATCACGGCACCCTCGTGAACCAGAGCAGCATAGTTGATATCATAGTGTTTGAAGTTGAAAGGGTTTGAGTTGTAGGCGCCACTAAAAGCGGTATTGTCCACAAACCCTATGATGATGAGTTTCGGTAACTGCCCCAGAAATAGATTCTGCTGCTGCGTTAATCGGGTTCCGGCGGGGATGCTGAATATCTTCAGAGCAACTCTTTCAATGGCATACTTGGCGTTCGATAATTGTAAAGCTTCAGCATGGGCCAGTCTGACACTTGGGGACACTTTCACTCTCTTTACAAACAGGCTCGCTGACAATATAACCAGTTTATACTGGTGTGCATCACCGCTGATGAGACAGAAAGCGTCTTTGTTACGATTGAGTTTGATCTTAAGATCGATACCGTTGACTAACAGTTTGTCTTGGAAGAAAAGGTCTGAATGTACGCGTCCCAGGAGGTCAAAATGCCTACTGCCGGCGACGAAGCTGGCTCTTTTTTTAAATCCCTCATTGTCACCGTCCAAAGCCGTGTTCTCCAAATGCGCTTCGGTATCTCGGTAGAAGAGCCCCGCTGAAAGATGTGTGTCCAGCGCATCGCGACTATAATTTAGAATACTCTCTATGTATGCCCTGTAGGCATACATGTTATCACTCTGTGTGACAAGGCGATCGCCTAGGTTAATGTCCACTTGATTAAACATTGTTGCGATGGGATAGGCTATCGGGGCCACTCTAGCATCATCCTCGATGTTGTCACCGTTCGCTTTGGTTATTTTACAGACGAGGTGCAGGAGAGTGTTGTTGAGATCAAGGTACATATCCGTGGACCCCGACACATAAAACTCTATCGGTGCAAGGGGTGTCAGAGCGGCCATCGGCGACACTTCCATGAAAAAACTGTTTTCAATGCTAGTCTGTGTGGGTTTGAGAGAAAACAGATCTAACTCAGATTTGGCGCATTCACCCGATGCACAGTGTACGAAGGCCATGATCGATGTTTTAAAAAATATTCGCACTAGAACGAGTTCTCTTCTTCCTGGTCGATCTCTTCCGTCTTACGGCTCTTCTTTTGTGAGGGCCTTTTGAAGTAGTCCGGCGCTTCTTATAGGGCCTTGGTGGACCCCGACGCCTCGAAGCCCTGCGCTTCCTTTTAACACCACCATGCGCTTTATACAGCAACCCCGCTCCTTCTTGGGGCTGTCTATTCATGCGTTCAGCTACCGCAGACGTTACACGACCCACGACATCCTGGGCGATGTTTGTAGCAGCCGCTTTAACATGAGGTTTTGCAATTTCGAACCCTCTTCTCAAAAAGGGCATGGCTCTCCTAAACATGCTCCGGAAGAAACCACCCAATCCCGCCCCATACATAACCGGAGCCCCTTGAAAGTAGGGCTGGGGGCCTCCATACCCCGCCTGAACTCTATAATAGTCCCGGTACATAGAGGGATCCCCGTAGGTTTTCATGATGACCATTGCAGCTGTCTAATAGTCACCTTCGCGCCGTGGCCTTAAATGAAGCTTGACAATAACTTTCCCGTATTTAAAGGCAACCGTCTCCGACTGATCGTTGTACACCATGATGGTTATAGTGTCAAAATGGTTTTTAGAAATTGCAACATAGTCGAGTTTGTGATGTTGTATATTAACCATTGTGTTATTTTCGTCCTGCACAGGGACCCACCTCAACAGAGGTGAATAACTGTCCCCGACCCTCTGCGGCTCTACAATATCGCTATAAACGTAGAGTGTATAAAAGCCTCCGTTAATATCGGGACATGTAGGGTCTGGATCCACCTGCCTCTGTTGATGTTGTACTGTCCCTAAAACCCGCTGTAATTTACCACTACATTTAAACACAGTACTGAGCTCAGGGGCTTTAAGAAACACTTTTCTTCTAACGTAATCCAACACCAGATATATATTCGCATACGTCTCGATGCTGCCTATAGTTTTGTTGATGGCCTCGACTACTGCCGCTACGGTGGGGTAATAGCCGTGTGGGAAAGACAGGTGATAGGTCAGGGTATCCTGAGGGCGCTTTATATGAAATTTAACATCGGCCTTTGTAAAGGTATTCCAAGTTCTAGGGTACTGTATTTCCGTTAGTGCCACCTCCCACGGACCTTTCAAATCCACTGGTTTTGCAAGTTTCACCGTATAACTCGAAATCTGATTGTCTGGGAACATGTCCTTCGAAGCATTGGATGGCAGCGTGATATAAAAAGGGGAGTTCTCCATCATGGCGCTTACAGCTTGACCTCACACAACGTGCAATGAGCTGGCCAGGACCCAACTGTTACATTTCTCGGGCCACCCACGCCATTTGACCAACGCCTGTCTCCGGACACCGCTCCCTTTCCTTTTCAGAACCTTTTCAACCCTGTACACCCTGTTCGGATCGTAGGGCACCTTTTGCAACTCTTCGGTGTAAAAGACACCCGATACCTCTTCCCCAGCGTAGTCTTTTAACCTGTAAATATATATCCCTTCTTTAAGCTGCACACTTTCCACTATGAATATCTCATCGCTGAATGTTTGCTGGTAGCCTTTGGTGAAGACCCCCTTCAACTTTGAAACCCTGACATGATCCCCTTCTTTTAAATTCGGTTTCTTGACCTTCGGCGTGAGACGCCCGCCGTACACCGTTCTCCACACCGTTAACGAATTATCCCTTGTTACCTTAACAGGGGCCATTTTGATTGTCCTGTGGTAGGTGGCGTTATAAACATCTATAAAAGCCTTTAGAACATCCACGTATCTGTAGGTGTTGTTGGCGGTGAAATATCGCCACATCTTCGACTTTAAAGTACGGTTAAAACGCTCTACAACAGCAGCCTTTACCTCTGTGTGCGTTACAAAATGTTGAACAGCGTGCAGGTCTAATAATTTTTGGAAATGTTTGTTTAAAAATTCCTTTCCGGCGTCTGTTTGTAGTTTCTGGGGCACACGCCCGCTAGCGAAGATGTCTTTAAAAGCAGCTGTAACGCTGGTACCACTTTTATCGTTTAATGCCTCTGCATAGGCGTATTTGGACAAGACATCTATGACGGTTAATATATACATGGCGCCATCGTTATGTTTTGCTAGATCTTGAAGACTGATTATGTCGGCCTGCCACTGATAATCGAGCTGTGCGTTAACAACTGTGGCCCGCCTCTTAAAGCGCCTCCTGGCAGGTTTGTGCAGCGAATAAGCCTCTTCCCCAGCTAACCAAGTCTTCACACTGGCACGTTTTACAGATTCATTTTCAGCTCGAGCCCTTCTAAATAGAGCTTCGGAACCTCCGAAACTTCCAACCCCATGTTTATCGTAATAAAGCTTCCTTAAATCCGCATCCGTCATGTTGTCTCCCACCAACACCACGAAATGAAAGACGCTTGTTTTGTGTAAAGTCATTTTATTAAACATGAAAAACATAAAAAATGGTGCTGGGCTACACAACCAACGGGTATATGACATTTGGTGCTACAGAGTTTATAGATGTCATAACGCTGGACCGCTGTGGTCTTTTTACAAACGTATACATAGTACAACCCCCACTACACATGTTACTCAGAGTATGGCCTTTCACAAACGCTAAGCGTCACAAACTTTGATATTTTTATGGCTATACTCTCAATAGCTCTAGACAGGACTTCCCGCTCCCCACGCCTATAACTCTGAACACTCAGGATACTGACAAAATTCAACAGTTCATACAGTTCTAACCAGGACCATTCCGAACCTTTATTTGTGACATAATCTTCAGTCATGTTCACCAACGCCTCGTGTATCCCCGTCTCAGGTGAAAGTCTTAACTCTCGAATGTGGTCTTTGTCCGAGGTCCGGCATTCAACAGATGCGTTTAGCCGCCCATTGATACACCACTTGGCGATACACAAATGACTGCTACATTGCAACAAGGCTGAAGGTTCCGAAATGTTCAGATACCGCAGAGTCATAGGATGTATTTCAGCTATTCTTTCTTTAACCAGCACAAAAATCAATCTCCCGATACAGATGTAGCCCGGTTGTAACTCATAGGCATCTTGCATCTCGATACCCGGATTCCCCGCCTAAAAGTGAGTAAGTATGGAGCGTTAAGTAACACATTCATGGTCTACTTTTTTTTTTTTTTTAATTAATTAATTTATTTTATTTTTTCTAAAACAGCTTTCGTGGGGCTAGAGACTTCATTCTTCTGTTTTTATGATAAATGTCACACATTCGTCTTTTTATAACCCGTTCTAACATACTTATGTCAAAGTGGGGACACATACCATGCATGCGGTCGAGTTTTGAGCAGGGCTCAGCAGCGTATCGGATCTCATTGACAGCCGCAGCCAAGACCTTAATCATATCACTGTGGACACCTTTCTTCACAGCCGACAGCCCATACACAACCCTTAACAACCTATATAACCGGTGAGGGTCTATCCGACTACAAATGTGGCGAATTATTCTTGGTGTGTATGCATCGTATAAACATTCATGAGCATCCTGTTGAGGCGCATTAATTTTATGCCCGTAACAAAGATCATAATAATCCCGTTTAACACAGGCGTTCACAGCGGCCGCTGCAAAACCTTTAACTGGCCATATGGTGGCCCAGGGTACGCCCGGAGCTTCCTTTTCAAAATCGCGGCTAGTGTAGGTGCAGACACATTTCTTACGAGGCTCTTTGTTCTGGCTTGTAACACTTCCAGACTGTCTGGAACAGCATAAGCAGTAAAAATTTACGGCGTTAACCTTTGGAGTTGACCCTTCTAGAGGCTCACTTTCTTCAGCTACGTTCTAGGGTTCAAACAGAAAGCACAAGACACATTATTAGTTAAATGTATGACATTAGAGTATACAGACATAAAAAAAAAAAATAACAAAACTGTAATTACCAACCTCCATATTCGCATCACACTCAGAGGCTCCTCTGAAATCCTGGGAGTCGCAGAGGTCCATTGGGGCAGAAACAGTGCCGGAGCTTACACCTGACGGCTGTACAATAACGGCCTCTGACTCGGTGGCCTCCTGGTCGCCCATGTCTTCATAGATGGGCGAATTCGGTGGTGCTACACATTCTTCAACATCTTCAATGTCTATGAAGTTAGATGCAACACTTAATTCATCTTTCGAGGCATTGCTGTCGCTGTCGGGCCCCTTAATAGGGGATATCTGGGTCGACACAGCCTTGAGGTTGAGCTTTTCAAGCCGGTAGCAAAGTTCCTCTTCAAAACCGGTAACATCGGTATCTTGGGTGGCAGGGACATCCTGTTGTGCATTCTCATCCATCGTAAGAGGGGCGAGGGTCCGGTAATATCTACCAATAGTGTTCAGGGCCCCTGAGGAGGCTGCTTTTCTTGCGATCGGATTGTATCTCTTCATGGCACCTTGCCAAACTGTTTCAACCCTGGTTCACGGTTTGACAGCCGGTTCTAACCAGCTCCTTATATGCAACATTTCAAAAAAAGGGGGGCTAACACGTGACACCATGAGGGCCCCTAACTGGCACTTGGGCATGAATGTCTGACATGTCCAGACCTGTCCCTCTCAGGCTCTGAAACCACTTGCACAACACTAAGTCATACTTTTTTACACAGCTCATAGGCCATCACCCAGGGGCTAGGACCCAGGCACAAGGCTAACACGTGACACCACGTGTTCACAAACCACGTGACACCCCCATGCACGTCACTTCCAGGGAGGGCTTTCTGGGACACCGGAAGTCCCAGCCACCGGATATTACGTCATTTCCGGGGCGGGATAACTGTCACTTTTAATATGGTGATTAAAGGTATCCCTTCCTACTACTAATGAGTGGCAGGGCAAAGATGAGAAATTACAGACCTCAACGCTGCCCA
Organism: Pleurodeles waltl; assembly: GCF_031143425.1. Taxonomy (NCBI): domain Eukaryota; kingdom Metazoa; phylum Chordata; class Amphibia; order Caudata; family Salamandridae; genus Pleurodeles; species Pleurodeles waltl. Next base: position 642,801,491 of record NC_090449.1, read on the forward strand.
ACTATCATGGCTATGTCCCAAGGCCTGTGAAATTCAAGTAGTTGTCACTGCCACCTAATTTTCTACATAGCTATTGTTTGATGGATTGCTGGTGGGTGGCACAGGCAGAAATTCTGCAGTCTGAATGGAGGCATCCCAGCTTCAACACCTACCACATTTGTGGCGAGAAGTCTGGAGTTGTACCATTGATGGAGGTAGGAGTGGGTGCAATTTTCATTATGCCGGTGTAACTTCTCATAATTTTCAGCACTTTCTGTTAAGTTTTTTGATGTGAAATACCCTCCATAAAGCTGCGTCCTGTAATCTCAAACCCGTGTGAGTAAAAATCATATTGTGGGAATGTGGAAACAACGTACAAACACAAAGAAAAAAGCTATTGTTTACAGCACTTGTGTTTTTCTATGCTATTTTATATCATGAAATGCGTCCTCGCGTAACACATTTCATGCTAAAAAATTACGCTAAATGTCAGATTTACATTTTGAATACTTTTGTGTAATGTTACTTAATTTTCTAAAGTTTCGTGTAATTATGCAAATCTCACACGACCCTGTCTGTGGGAACATTGTCCTCGTTCTACCCACGTTTAAATAGACAACCTGTGGCGAGGGCAAGCTGCACGTTTGCTAGCATTGGAAAAAACATTCGATACACTTGGAAACTTCTTCATTCTGAGTAGCTGTCAGGTCTTCTCCACTATTACTTACACGTTTTTCCATTTGCCAATTGCCAATAAAGTGTATTTACAATGTCGGCATAATCAACAGAGGTAGAGCTTCAGAATTACAATCTGATTGCTCTCTTTAGTCTGGAACAACACGATATTTTTGTTCCGTCTACCTCAGAATAGGCCTAAATTGAGGTAAGTGATTTTATTGCAAGGAATGTTAGATGTGAATTTCAATTTATTTGCCCTTGGTAAATGGCAGTGTTTAGATTACTTTATCAACAACTGCTTCCATATAGCCGTGCTCACTCTCTGTCTCAGTTAATAGTTATTTGAGTGTTTTAAAAGCAGCATCGCGGCATTCGAAAGAAAAGCATTACAATTTTGGGGAAAATAATAGTGTTGCATTAATGTCATGCTTACAATTCTCCTACTGAATCCCATTTCGAAACCACTGTCAATTTAGAACAGTAACCTCAATGAATTTCAAAAGCCTGGAAGAGTGCCATGTTCTGTAATGTTGCTGGCTGCCACACAATCGCCCAAACCAGTCACTGTACACATTAGTTTTGCGAAGTATGACTGATGGATTTCCGCAAATGACATGAAGCCAAGATTACCCGCCCCAAAACAGATGGGACCCAATTGTGTGTTTGTGCTCTGCATTCTAAAATGCAGAGGGCTCTCTATCTATGGTTTGAGGATTATAGAATGAAATACCAATCTTAAATGAGTACACTGCAAGAGCATTTTATGATTGCTCCGGTCTTTTGAACTGCACCTAGTCAGTTTCAACACCACTGGGAAAACGAAATTACGTTGACTATGCCATGAATTACATTAGAAGAAAATAGAGCCGGCAACCAGATAGATATACGTGCAGCCATTCGCAGAGAATTATTCTAGGATGTCGAAGGTAGTAGTTGGAGAATAGTCCTTTTAATGGCTCAATTCATTCACGAAAATAAATTGTGATGACCATGCGTGAATAAATTACGTGTATGGGCTCGCGCTGTACAGCTATATACAGCTACGTAGCAGTTTGCAAGGCTAGACGTTCGAATCTGGAACACGTATCATTAGTTATTCCAAGGAACCAGAGCCTGCCATTAATTTCCTCTGTATTGTGCCTGTGAAATCAGAAGTAAGAATTCATAGTATGAGCTACACATATTTGTTATTTTTTGAATTCACAAATACGTTAATATTTTGCCTTCTACCTCTGTCAGTGGAGTGCAAATATAAATTCATATAAAACGACTACATTTTGTAAAAATTGAAAAGAGTGTTGATGGAGCCCTGACTATAACTATAAATCTGGAGTCTGATGAACCTTTTCTTCTCAGTTCTCAGGGAAGAGGGGAACCTGCATCAACTTTATTCAGAGCAATTACAGTGTAACTCACAGAGCCACACATTGAATCTCAGAGACATCTTAAGTTTCAAAGGGCTTTATTACAGACTCAAAATCAAACTTACATAAATGAGTTTTAAAATCATAGTATAGATATACACAGTCAGCAAAGGAGAGTTAAAGGGTCATACTATATTAAATTTCACAAGCATATAAAAGACAAGCATATGAATAACGATAATGCAGAAAATCAGAAACAAAGACCATTGCTTAAATTCTGAAATCATGTTCTCCTGACTGACCATTTAATCTAAGTGTAATCATTCTAAGACTAAAGTTTTCTGAGTAAAGAGTCAGCAAATAGAATCTTCAGTAGAAGTGTCTGTTAAGAGCGGTGCAGCGGCATGAAGCCATAGAACATCTCAGTAAGGTCCACTCTAGACTAAGGATAACTGAAATCTGCATCTGTCACTGGATAGACCACACCTTTAAGTCCCTGCCCTTCGAAGCTTACATCATTTCAAAAGCATTGTCACTGAAAAACAAATCGATAAATTATTTTTAATTGGTATGTTGACTTCAGAAACTCTCCACTCTGACCTTGTACCCCCTCACATTCTCAGGAACTTCAGAAGAATTACTGCCACCATTCCAAACGACTGCCCTCATGATAACAGCGCCTCTTGCAAATGTTATTATCTCTCAAACACAATGGGCTCCTGATTAGATCAACCTGGGATCCTAGCACCTCCATCTCATAGAAAAACATGAAAAAACAGCCATGCATTGAAGTTTAAGCGAGACAAAATAATTGTGGCCTTCACTCCAGCCGAACTAAAGAAACACGAATATACTTCAGTTTAAATGAATTCTGTTGCTTATAGTTGAAATACCAAATGATTATGCAAAGCAATACTTTAAAAACATTATTACATAACATCATTTCAAATGAGGATTATATGCAGCTTCTTCAAGACGTTATATTCAACTGTACGCTTTCTTCATGTGTATTGCACTGCACCATTTAAATGAAAACATCTCCTCATGTTATACAGAAATGTGACCACCAAATTGTGACCACTAGAAATGTGACCACCCTTTTGCATTCATGTTAAAGAGGCATAGCGGCACAGCTGGATACACTCTCTCAGTGTTCAGGCTATGTACATTATATTTCATTCATAACTATAATCACTAGGTGAAACGCATGTACAATGGCTCCACTTCTCTGATGAGTCTCTGCAGTACCAAATCCAGATTTTAAAAATAAACTGCCTTCCTTTCTGTTAAGCTCTTCCCTCCTATCTTGGGAGGAGCTGGAAAGGGAGGTCTTCCTGCTCATAGCACCTCCCGAGGACTACTACACCCTCCTTACCAAAATATCACTGAAAAACGGGGTGCATCATAAGGAATGGGGCAGGACTGATGCATCAGATGCAGTGCAAATAATAAGTGGTAAGCTATAGGAGCGTCAACTCTTTTTGAAGTAACTTATTGTTATAAAGAAAACTGAGGCAAAAAAAGAAAGGGAGCCTTTATGCATCCTCAGGCCTTACTCCAGAGCACAACTGTTGTTTCTTTCATGAACATTCTAAAATAACTCCTAGTGGGGTGATCCAGTGTTGGAGTAAGGTACGGGGGAAAAGGAAAGGAGAAGAGGTATAAAAGAGAAGGAGTAAAGTAAGTACAACGCATCTCCCTCTAATAGAAAGGAGACAAAAATGAGGGTTACAAAGGCAAAACCGGTTATCAACATTCCTTATAACATGTTTTGGGCTGATTGAGGAATAGCAACATTATAAGGAATGTTGTTTCTTGCCAGTGGTTCCAATAAGAACTTTCTGGCTGGGCGTCGCTTGACGATGATTCCAGATTCCAGTCATTTAAGGCTCGAATGACTGCCCAGAGACATTGTGTGTTGTTCATGTTTTGCAGCAATAAAGGTTTTACTACATAAGAAACTGCCCCTTCATTTGTGCCTTATCACTACATCAAGTGGTGACGAGGACAAACTAAGATGATTTCATCTGAACAGCACCTTTAGAACGACTCATTTGGAGCTCCCAGGCAGAGTACTCAGCAAGCTTGGGTCATGTGCACATTTGCCAATGTCTTACAGCTTTATATTTCTTAGGCATAATTAGTTTGCAGGGAACATCAATGAGTGTATGTTTTCAGGAAATATCATACCAGTTCCTACGACGTAAAACATATATTTTCAACAGCCATACCTCCACAAGTCTTCATCCTCATCACCTTTTGATGCAGTCATTTGCTTGCTTTGTGTAATGTTCTTCAGGACCTATCTGGATCACTTGTACTGCTTTTTTCCCCATTTCTAATCGTTGCCTGTCTATATACTAGTTCTCATTGATTAATTCAGTATGGGTGACAGATTCCCAGACGCTTTTTTTTACCAGAACCTGGCATACAGAAAATAAAATGGCAACAGTGGTACAAGATGTTTGAAAGTTAATTAAGCGCAACTGATGCAATCAAATTTAGCCCTCTTCAGAAGCAAGTTATTTTGTACAATTGTTTGGGGGAGGAAGGCCAAACGATTTTTGATCATCAACCAATGGATCTGCCTCAGGAAGCAAGAAAGTTGGATGTACATTTGAAAGCTGTGAACAGGCTACAACATTATTTTAAGGACGATGTCAGCATTATTGTGGAATTCTACAGGGTTTTCACAAATCGTCAGCTAGAACGAGAACCGGTTGACAGGTTTTTGGCAGAGCTCAGAATTTTGGCATCCACATGTGACTTTGATGGAAATGTGGACAGTTCTTTGCAAGAACAAATCATAATCAACGCTTTGATAGGAGAATCCAGGAGAAACTCCTTTGTTGCAGATATCCCAGTGTTGGTGAATCTTTGGAAATTGTGAGGGGTATTGAAAGATCTTTTACGGCTTTGAAAGAGCTGGGAAAATGTAAGCACAGTAGTGAAGTTGAAATAGTGAACATCATTTTACCCAAAGCTAAATCTTATGTTGTGCCATATATGGGTCAAAAGAAAAGTGATAAGGGTGTCAGTCTCGCTACTCATACTAGTATCATATGCTATAGATGTGTCTCAAATAACCACTTAGCTAACACAAAAAATTGTCTAGCAATAGGGAAGATTTTCTTAAAGTGCATGAAAATGGGAAATTTCTTAATAGCATGTAAGGATTTTAAGGAAGTTGTTTTGGTTGAACATGTTACAGATTCTGGGTTAGAGGATAAAAAGAAGATAAGCACCTCAAGCAAAGTGCATTTGTCCATTAATATGGTTTCCATGCCCATGAATGGAAGAGGGGGTGACCCTGTAGGTACCATATCTACTGGTGATATTCAAGATGAAGCCACTGTAGATTAAGGGTCACCGGGCACTTTAATTACAGAAGATCTGTGGTTCAAGAAATGGAGTGAAGTTGTGGTACATCAACCTAACATTCATACAGTGGCATTTGAGGATTCTCCATTTATATGTTGGGTTACTTTCAGGAGAAGATCATGTATAAAGATAGAGACATTTTCACAAAAGTTTATGTCACCAAAAGATGATGCAACAATTTAGTTTGGAGGAATTAAGGTGGGTTTGGGATGGTATTTAGACCAGGAAATGCTTGTCCAATTTCTATTGTTGATGTGTAGTCTCAGGAGTTGTCCTTGAATGTGTGGTTAGATACACACAAGACTCTTTTTGAAGACAATATAGGCACTGTGAATGGGTTTGAAAATAAGATAATGTTGAAATACCATTCCATTCCTGCTGCCCACAAGGTCTGAAACATACCATTAGGCATCAGAAGGGAGTGACATGAGCACCTGGACATGTTGTGCAAAGAGGGGGTCATAGAACCTGTTGACTTTTCTCAGTGTATTTCCCATATTGTCAATCAATCAATCAAACAAACAGGATTTGTAAAGCACGACTGATCACCTTCAAGAGTATCCAGGCACTAGCAGGTACCAGCGGCTCCTTCAAATAGCCAGATCTAGAGGGCTCTACGGAATTCCGGATGAGAGGTGATGGTCTGGAGATGGGTGGGGAAGCTGTTCCAGGTTTGTTCTGCTCTGTATGAGAAGGTGCGTCCTCCTTTTCTGCTTCAGTGGATTTGTGTAGTGTGGGCAAGTGATAGGGAGGCGGAGCGTAGGCTTCTTGAAGGTTGGTGAAAATCCAGGTGGTGTTTAACGTAGGTGGGTCCTTGATTGTTTAGAGCTTTGTGTGCATGAGTCGGCAGCTTGAATATGCACCTCTTCTGCACGGGAAGCCAGTGGAGTTGCCTGAGGGGTGCGATGTAGGGTTGTCGGGGAAGGTCGGGGATGAATCTGGCTGCAGAGTTCTGTATGGTCTGAAGTCTTTATAGGAGTTACTAGGTGATTCCCATGTAGAGGATGTTGCTGTAGTCTGGTCAATTGATGATGAGGGCCTGTGTCACGGTGCGTCTTGTGTGCCAGGGTAGACACTTGAAGATCTTACGTACCATGTGCAGAGTGATGAAGCAGGTGGAGGAAACAGTGTTTGTCTGTGATTCCATGGTGAGCCTGTTGTCAATGATGATTCTGAACTTTCTGGCATGTTTGGAGAGAGTGGGTGCGTGTCCTAGTTCTGAAGGCCACCAGGAGTCATTCCATATGCCCCAGTATCACTGATACTTCCTTCCCAACCATAAACCCACCTTCTCCAACACATCCCATTACTCCTCACATTTGACAACCAAAAAGTACACACAATTGTTTGCTTTGGGGTCGTGAACCCCTGGCCATATATTTATTAAACAAACAAACATTTTTGCAGAAAAGGTCACACATCACCTTGAATATTTGTACGCAGGAACCCTTATTATTTACAGCTTCATTTTCACAAGTTGATGACTAGCCTTAATGGAGATGCTAATACATCTGATTTCCTAGCACTATCTAAACATGTTCCTGCGTATCACAATTTATGCCCACGAGTGAGATCATGACTGGACCCAGTGGTGTCTACTGGTGCAGAACCACCCTTTACCATCGTCAGACCTGTGGTGGGTCTTTCCTTAGAGGAGGACCCCGCTCACCCGAAACCCCTGCTAGGGCACTCCTGTGTTGGGGGCCACCCTACCCACCAGGATACCTACCTCAGGCATCCCCTACACCCATCATTACCTCGCCCAAGGGTCAGTGCCTGCTTCACACCAATTGTGCATGGATGGGTGATTGACCAGAAGGGCCAGATGCTAGTGAACTGTTGCAAGCCACTGCGCCCCTGAATTCTCCATTCGACTCGCTGACAGCAGCCTTTGGAGGGCCCTGTGACATCGCTGCCATGCTTATGTAAGAAAAGGTATGCTGACTTTTTCCCCCAATCATGACCTCACCCTCTGCAGGCCAGCATTGCTGCCCTTCTATCTGGCCTTCCCCCAAAAAGTCCCCCTGCTGAGGGTGATGCACTAGCCAGCACAATAGGATCCCTAGGACCATCTTATTACCAATCGCTGACAGGTGTACTCTGCCCTGTAGGAAAATGCTTGCCTTTTATGAACTCATGAGGTATACACAACAGCTTAGGTGATTTGGACAATGTACCAAACTTGCTATTTATCTAATTCACTGAATCACTCAAAAACCCTGACCGATCTTCCATCCCTCCACTGCCATCTTGGGATGATGTAAGACCATGCCCACATGGCAAGAAGGAATGTTCAGCCAGCAATCCAGTTTTGGAGTCAATAGTTCAAACATATGCTTCCAGCCGAGGTGCACCACATCGTTGACACCTAGATGCAGCATGGTGATGCTAGGGGGCATGTACCCCTTAGGCTATTGTGTCCAGACGACCTCCGATGCACCACCTGAATGGCTCCAGAAGCATACAAGAACAGGCAGTAAGCAACACAAAACTCCTTTACACTCCACAGGTACAGATGGCCTCAGACCCATACATCTGTAAATTCAGCCACCAACACCTGGACAGGGACTGCCAAGAACTACAGACGCTAATATGACTCTTTTGCACCTACTGCCTGCAACAGCATGAGAAAGAAGGAAACAGGAAAAAGGCAGGGGTCAGGAGCAGCCCTTACAACATGTGCAATGTCACATAGTGCTTGTAGCATACAGAATACCACATGCCAATTTTCTGTACAGCTGAGTTTGAGAGCCCTATTGCTGCCAGTGCAGTGGCTGCACCAATTCAAAAGGAGTGAGCCCAAACTCAAAAGGGTCATACAACATGCTCCCTATCCATGTAGCCTCTCCTACGATAGCAAGCCCATCCTACCACTTTTTATGCTACCCTCCTCAAATTGAAAATGCTGACGAGGTAGATGCAAATTTGTTGGCTCCATGAGCTTACGGGCCAGCCACACGTTTTGTGGCACTCAGCAGGACTGTATCACTTTTCTCCAATGCAGGGAATCCTAGTGAAATTCACGAAGAGAGCTGCAGGTCAGCAGTAGGAGCATTTCAATGAGCCTGATCCTGCATATGTGCCAGCCAGATGACTTTCATATGAGGCAAAGTGCCAAAAAGTTCCTTTTAGTGAGGAGCCCTAAAGACAGGCGTGCACCCTACACCTTCCACCAGATTGGAGGGAGGAACCGGGCACTGAAACTTGGAAGGCAATCACTGTTCAGCAGTTTCAAGCCTGTTGGTGCTAGATGATTCCCATACATTGAAAATAACTGCCTAGAGGTAGGACTGCAGATGCCTACTTCCTAGTGGTGTCCGATCCAAGCCTCAGTGTGTTAGTGCTTGACATGCAGAGCCAGCCCAGAACCAAACAGACTGAATCTGCCATCTACTATAAACATGCAAGCCTGCCTAACCATCCGCAAAACCTCCCACACCCCGCACAGCTGCACACAAGGAGGTTCTAGGCATCTTAGTAGTGAAGGATATTGCCGCAGTCTAGCGATGAGTCCCAGCAGAGGTAGCACCTTACTTGTCAAGGCCTTCAGAGATTCTGTTCTAACTTCGGGCAAAGAAAAAAATCCCTAACCAACCCCCTCACTTTCCTGAATTCTCTAAGAGGTGTAATCCGCCCCCCCCCAAAAAAAACATGCCTGAAACTGTGTCGAGGCACATGAGAACAGCCATTTGCTATCAGGAGAAGAATATGCTTTATCCCCAACCTAGCATTGGGGACACTTCATATCAAGCATCTTACCCAGCGACCCCCCTTCACTAAATCACACTGAAAAATACCTATGTAACTGTGCCTGCTCAGACAACGTATTGGACCAAAATGCCACCAGAAGTGCAACATTCCAGGGACATCAATCTTCAAAGAAACCCTTACGTCACTAATCCCCCTAGAGCAGTACCAGACTTCACAGGAAGAATACATTGGAAGGTACGGTGAAACATGCCCCCCTTCATGCTAGAGTGATAGGAAGAGGATTTGCTGTTCTGACTACTCCCCATGTTGACCCCATGCCTTAAACATGACTAACAGTAATAGCACCCTGGTTGATGCATTATCATCATACAGGGTGGAACAAACGGCGTCCACCATTTGCAATCCAAATCATCAGCAATTACTTGCCCCAGCTGTAATCACGCATTGACAGCTTAATTTCCACATACAATGTGCAGCATCCTAGCACGGGGTAGGTGACATTCATGCAGCAGGTACAAAACATACCAGACTCAAATCTTGCAACCCTCCCCCACCCCCTAAGGGGTACAGGGCAGTCAGTCACCAATATAACAGACCCTGGCACCTTTTCTCCATAAGCATTATGCCCCTGCAGGACACCGCAAGGCTGAATTCATGAAACTATGCACCACCCCCACATACTGCTGTCCCCCAATGGGATCTTGTTAAAACATGACATGTCCACAATCATGAAATGCATGCACCTGCCTGCTATTCTGTTATCTAAAGTCTAGAGCCGAAAAGCCAAGCCGCTGTTATCGGGCACCTCTGTTCTTTAACTACAACCTGGCTAGCACGTTTGCTCCTTCTAAACACATTTTAATGTGGTATCAGTTGAACTCTTGTGTCTCAGAAAAAACTGCTGCGACTGAGTTGGAAAAGTTTGTTTGCTTACCTGTCAGACACTGATGGAGCAGAAAAAGAAAGACTAACAAATATTCATATATCATGTAACAAAATCGTAGAAGGTAGTGTGATTTTAGCAAAGAAAAATAATGTATGTGGGAAAATGTGCCCACGAGGTAGTTCGCCATTATTATAAACAAGCTTAATTAATCATGAAGAATTGACAATGTAGTAATCCGTCATAATTGCAAATGTATTCTATGATTTTCTTGTTGAAACTGTTTTATGCTTAGCTTAAATTTAGCAGAGGCTTTGGCCTAGTTGCCTGGTCTCAAATTTAACTGCGTGGTTTTCACTTGTATTAACAAAAACGTATTTTAACTTTAAGGCTGTATTTTTCCAGTAGAAATGACTAATACACTTATCTCAAGGTTTCGTGCTAGGCAAGTTTCATCCCCTTTGAAGCAAGGTCAGTTTCTGCAGGTGCAGACAATAAAGACACTGATACAGAAATAACTGTCAAACTTTGTTGCTACTTGTGTTCCAAAGCTCCAAGGACACCTTATGCATAAATGAGTACTAAGAGAAAGACACTATTCATTGGTCAAAAGGAAGCAACCCTATGAACCCTCCAATGGAAGACCCTGAAGAATTTGGAACGCTTCTTACTTAAACCCACCGGACAAAGAGAAGTCAGCCATTTTCTTTGATGCCATTTTGAAGCCAGATTCAAGACGCCTTTTTAAATGACACTTTGATGACTTTTGTCTGTCGCAGAGAAAGAGACTTTAAAGAATTCTCACCCTAGAGACTTTAACTTTAATTTTGCCCCTTCTTGTCCATGCAGTAAATTTTTTTGCCCCATTCTCCTTGCTGCCGCAAGGAAATTTGCTTTAACTTTGCCCCTTTGAAATCTGCCCCATGCTGATCGAACCGGTACCTGAAGAACGAAGACTTTTCCTTGAATGCTGATTGTATTTGGTAATTATGAAAGGATAATTGTATTATGCATTGTGTTTTCCTTCTTAGGTACCAACTGCTTATTTTGACAGAGCCCAAGCTAGAAGTTTTCTAAATTTGTGTTGACTAAATTCATTTTGCATGAAGTCCCACATGCCAATGCTAATTAGAGGCTAGTCGAGGTATTCATCTGATGCACCATGCTAAATTGAAATCTTGTTATGCTGACCGATGTATGCAATTAGTCAAATTCAGTTACTTATATTAGTGATTTGCATTGCTATAACCGAGTGCATTATAATCCAGATTTTGCGTAGATTGCGTTTCTTCCGTCGCTATGGACAGCTAGTAATGTTCGTATATGTATACCATTTGATTTTGAGACTTACTTATATTGTGCTAGCTTTGTTAATATAGGGAAATAAACTCATTAACCTTTAATAAACAGGTGTGGTTATTCATGACTGAAAGGTCATGGTGTGTCTAATTACTGATTTTCTGTTTAACAAATTTGTTGTTTGATCTATTAATTAAGTATTGGTTATTGATTATAAATGGTTATTGATTATTGATTTGAGTGATCCGACTATTCTTGGATGAAGGGAACCCAACTCGGTCAAAAGGTTCACCGACCTCCGGCGTGTCCAAGTACAAGTAATTTATAAAGACTGGACGCGCTAACAACACTGCAGGGACTGGAATCCTCCTGCCAGCAATGAGGAGGCAGCAACACTAGTGGGATCTTAATCCTATGCGTATTCTGCTTTGGCATCGGAATCTGTGCAGGGCACGGGTACGAAAACAACTCTGTGTGGCTCCTCCCTGTGAAAACAAGGCAGCAGCAGGCTTTATTGCTATATGCTTTCCCGTGACACTCCAATTGGCCTTGGACGATGTTGTATGCCTCTCTTTTCCCTTACTGAATTGCTCATTGTGGACCTCCCCACCCTTGCTCGGGTGACACTAGGGTTGCCATTGGGCGTAACTATGAGCCCCTTATTATCCTACTGGGGCAGCGGAAAGCCTGGGTAGATAGTATAGAATGATTAGTGAAAAAGCCCCTCTGTAGTTATGAAGGCGGCTAGCTATTAATGGAGACGTCTGTGCAGTGGCACCAGGGCCTCAAGGGGCCCACTAAACACTAGTTATTTCCGCATGCTAAAACCCAGTCAGAAGTTGGGACTTTTTCATGCTTGCACCAGTGCCTGTAACACTGGTACTATGCCACCGTAATTCTGGGTGTGGGTCACATACAAAGCAGGAGGTACCCGCTTAACACAGCATATTGTTCATCATGGCATAGATACACAAAAAATCTACTTTATAACCCCTTCAAGAACTTCTGTGCATCCCTCCTGTTCCACCTCCACTAAACAGAACACTGCCTCACACAAAAAGACAGCAACTCACCTTTTTTCAAAGAGCACCCATGAGAAGGGACTGCCATGCAAAACAACTAAAGACCTCGCTTTAGGGGTGGTAGGCTCCCACTCCAGTTCGCACACCACCGGCCAATGGTCCCACACAGCTAGTTGCCCCGACTTCTCTTTTCCTTCCACATGGACAGGAGGACCACCTAGGAGCCATCCCATCCATTGCCAGAGAAGGCCCATATATACTTACTTCCCATGCTAAACCGATATCAGTGACATCTATCTAGGGACAAGCGATCAGTAAGCCCTGCTGATGTGCACCTTACTAATGCAACTGCCTGAGCTGCCCTGGGAGATTCAGGTGACGAGCCTAGCGATGCAGACTGTTGAACCCACACTGAAAAACCTAGCTTCATCCCCTACATTTATGAAACTGCAGGTCTAGCCTTTACTCTACGCCTTCTCCCATGAACTGTACCAGTAAATGCCAGAAAGCAAGCTGTCACTGTGTGGGAAAGGGTTCAAAACAAACCTCCAATAAGACATTTCACAAACTGTTAAGATTCAAATGCGCTCATACTAACAGAATAGAAACAAATTCCACACAACGATCCATTGGGATGACAATTCCACTGGAACAGCAGCTAATGGTCCCAGCAGCAATACAGCTAAGCATTGAATAGCATTTTAGGCATACCAACATTCACAATATCCTTTAGCAACATGGCTGATAAACAATTAGCATTGTTAGCCATGAAGCAAGCCCTATCACACCGAGATTACAGTAGTCTATTCCCCCTGCAACCCCATGCAAATGAACAGTACCTATAGATTACCTTTTAACAGGACAACAAAGTCACTGTGTCATCGTATGTTATCTTTCTGACCAGATTCACCACACTCACCCAGTCCTGCATACCATCTGCAAACACCTTGCTGTTTTCTAACCCAACCTTAATTAGGAGGTCCTGGGAGGGCAAAAAAAAAACAGCATGACCTGTGGGAGGTTTGCCTCCCTTCACACGTGATTTCTTCCTGACACATTTCTGAAACATTGAAACAAGGAACATGAAGTTTCCCCAGGCCCCACCCCCTCCTGTGCATCAACACTCAAAGGAGGATGACCCAGGTGCACCTCCGAAAAATAAAAAATGAACATTTGTCCACCCTGCTCATGCCTCCACATCACCAACCCAAGGCAAGAAACAGATAGTACAGAGGAGCAGCTCCAGTAAAGGTCAGGTCCGAGGGCAATCCCACACACAACCAGCAATCACCCAACATCTTACACTCATATGCTCTTGCTCCACCAGCTCCAAATAGCACAAAAAACAACTCCTGTATGTATCATATCACTGCCAACCAGTGAGCAAGCCAGTTACTATACAATTGTCATGACTGAGCAAGGCAGAACAAACCTGCCTTAAAACAAGGCCCCCCCAATGCACTTCCCACCCTAGAGCCCTCTGGAGCTGCCACTAGGAATCAAAACACTCCTCGGTCAGAGAAGCACCAACTAGATCTCCGCCCATGCACCTCCTAGAGATCTGTGCATGGTCAAAGCCGCAAAGCTATCTGCATGTCTGTGACTCCGACATCAGAAACCAGAAGCGCCAAACCAGAACCACCAAGATGATAGAAATGCAGGTAATGGGTAGGGGTCTCTGCTCCTGCAAAAAATAAAATCTCTTGTGGTCCTCTCATTGGGAAGGAGCAGCAGCGTCCCTGGCGAGTGAGGCAGTGAGCAGGAGTGAAAGACCTGCTCCCCAACTCACAGCCCCTTTTATGGGCATGGCTGGGGTGCACACTAAGACTGCGTGACCCAGAAGCACTCCAAGTACTTCCAGGATTGTGACTGCACTGCTGCCCAAACATGGACTATTTTAATCTGGGCCCAGTGAAGACTGTCATACGTATGGCTCCCCCGATATGAGAGAGCCTTTGACATGTGTTGTTGCTCATGCTAAAGATCAGAACTTCAGTCTTGGCTGTGTTTATCTGCAGGCAGTTTTCTTTCATACTGTTGGTGATTCTTGCCATGCATCTGTGGAAGTTGGTTTTGGTGGTGATGGGGTCATCAGCAGTGCTTGAAATGGAAAAATAGAAGTGCAGGTACTCTATACCAGAGTACCTGCTTGTTTCTGAGAAGTGCCAGTACTCTCCAATTATAGGTATTACGTTTTTCTTGAGACGTGCAGGTACTCTCACTCTCAAAATAAAAAAGTGCCAGTACTCAGTACCGGTCTATTTGAAGCACTGGTCATCAGTAAGCGAGAGGATGAGTTTGGTGTCATCTGCGTAGGAGATTATGTTGAGGCTAGGGGATTTGATGATGTGTGCTAGCGGGGTCATATGCGTTAAAAAGTGTGGGGCTGAAGGATGATCTTTGGGGGACCAGGCAGTTGATGTCTTTGGTTCGAAGGTGAAAGGAGGTAGATGAATCCACTGGGTTCTTTCGGTCAGGAAGAAGATGATCCATCTGTGTGTCCCCCCTTGGATGCTGATGTGGTGGAGTCTTTTGATCCTCATGTGGTAGGATACTGTATCGAATGCTGCTGAGAGGTCGAGGAAGATCAGTGCCACTTTTTCTCTTCGGTCAAGTAGTGTATGGATGTCATTGTGACTGCAACTGGTCTGACCTCGGTGCTGTGATTTCTGCAGATGCTGGATTGGGAGGTGTCAAGTAGCTGTTTCAGCTCCGGTTTGATCATGAGTTGCCTGTTGATGATTTTTTCCAGTACCTTAGCTGGGAAAGGGAGCAGGGAGATTGGCTGGTAGTTTTTGAGTATGCTGGGGTCTGCAGTGGATTTCTTGAGTAGTGGTTTGACTTCAGCATGTTTCCAAGCATCGGAGAAGGTGGCGGTTGTTATGATTCCCTCACCTTTATCTGCTTTTTGTATTGTGTGTGATAAACTACCACCGGATTGATGGCTTGATCATATTCAGTTGGGGTAGTTATGTTAAGGGGTAATGTCTACAGTTATTTGGCCAAAGCTTATTGATTTTGTAGATTGAAAAGAATGTGCACCATGTTTTTACCAAGGCATGTTTACCCAGTGTTGCTTGATTTCCTCAAGGCTTGTTTACTCAACCTCCACGAGGTTCTTTGGAGTATCTACGGGGTTAATTAGAAACACGAGCCCCTGCACATTGTTGGACAGCTACCTTCTCTGATTGTTAGGCAGCACTCCTGTTTTCAAGAGCCATGTGCTAATCATGTCTCATCACTCATGACTCGTGTTTCAAGAGCCATGTGCTAATCTTGACTCATCACTCATGACTCATTCCTGCACAAACTATAAAACGCCTCACAGGTATTAGTGAGCGCTTGGCTTTGTTACTGTTCTTTTTGAAGCTGACATCAAGAGCCTGCTCCTGGGAATTCCCTGCAAAGCTTCTGTATTGTTACTGGGCAAGAAGAGAGGATACAACTTCTTCAGCCTCTGCCTGCTGGCAACTGTTTACATAAGCTAAGTGGAGGAAGCACGCACTGTTGAGTGAATGTTTTTTTTTAGATCAAGAGCCTCAGTGTGTAACTACATGCTTTTATTTTCAAGAAAGAACAAAAGTTTTGAGGTTGATTAAGAGAGTGTATGGAAACGCTTAAAGATTTGACATTTATTGTGCATATGTATCCTGTCTTGTTGATTCATTCTAAAATCAGAAAAGACATCAGCACGCAGAGAGTGTTGTGAGATGAACAACCTTCATATGTGTGTGACTTTGCTAATTATGCGTCTGTCGCTTGTTATGATAACGATCATCATTTTGAAGGAACTCTTTTAGTATTTTCTAGAATTGATATTAGTGACTCCTCAAAAACAGAAAAAGCAGGTTTTCACTTGACGGTATAAATTGGTGTACTTTTATTCTTTTTTGGAAAGAGTTTTTGTTGTGTGTTTGTGTGCTATAAGTTTTCAGTGTGAACAACTACACCAAGAGTGATTACTCTAAGCAGTATGAGACAGGGAGAAGATCCATGCAATGATGGTGCATTCCTGTAAGCCGAATTGAGTGGAGAGGAAACAAGGAACGTGTTGAGTGACAGATGATTAGCTGTGATAATAGACAGTGTGCATTAATAATGTACAAGAGTGCCCTCAACACATCACTCATACCTGATCTTTCCCTTTTAGCTCTGGACACCCAATAACTAAAACTGAGAGAGATTACCTGCACCCCAAAGCATCTGGAGCCCAGCTGGACCAGGCAGCAGAGACAATATCTTTCTTTTCTCTCTCTCATCCAATCCCCTCACTCTTTTAGGGACACTTGCCAGGACTCCCGTATTACGTCTGCAGTGCCGAGAGGTGTCCTGGAAGGACAGGGGGAACAGTCACCGGCCCTGGTGACTGCCTTTCAGGTGAGTGGCCAAGCTCTTACAGTGGTAGTGATGGAGGTGTTGAGTAGAGTGTTGAGTTCTTGGCCGATTCTTTGGTTTCCAATATTGAAGATGTGGTGAGGGCAGGGGTCTGTGGGGGCACCCATTTTATGGACAATTTTGTCTTACAAACAAACTCTGAGAAAATGGTATCACATTTATAGAGAAAGTAGGAGAATTTGGCTTTTGTGAATTTAAAAATTTGATTTTAAATGCCCTGGCTCTTTACCCATTACAAGATGATGCCCCATCCACAGTCATTGTTGACACTTGTGCTGTGGGTCTGAGAGCTGTGCTATTTTGCATCTAGGTCTCTCTTTCAGTTGGAATGGCACTTTAGCACAATTGAGAGAGTGGCGTTTATGTGTTTGTGGGTTACTACCCATTTTTTTACATACTAGTGGAGAAGAAAGTTTTTCCTAGGGACTGCTTATAAAGCCCTCATTTACTTGCTTTGTTAAAAAAGTTTTAACAATGCTAGTCCTAGGCTGGTCAGATTACTGGCAAACATGTATGAGTTCAACTTACAAGTAAAACATATTCCAGGTGGGAAGAATGTGATGGTGGATTTCTTGTCTAGGTGTCTGGTAGACCCTCCATTGATTAGTAACAGTGAAGGTGAAATAATATGTGTGAGAATGATCCATGGCATAGTCAGCTCAGAGCATGTGGTGTCATCTGATGAATGGAAATGTAGTTCAACCTCAACATTCTCTCCTACGCCGACGACACACAGCTCATCCTCTCCCTCACCAAAGACCCACACACCACCAAAGCCAACCTCCACGAGGGAATGAAGTCCATCGCCGAGTGGATGAGAAAGAGCCGCCTGAAGTTGAACTCCAACAAGACGGAGGTCCTCATCCTCGTACGCACCCCCTCAGCCTGGGACGACTGCTGGTGGCCCACGCGCTGGGACCCCCACCAACGGCAGCCAACCACTCACCCAACCTGGGTTTCGTCCTTGACTCCGCTCTCACCATGTCCAAGCAGGTCAACGCAGTTTCCTCCTCCTGCTACAACACCCTCCGCATGCTCCGTAGAATCTACAAATGGATCCCGACGGAAACCAGAAAAACGGTGACCCAGGCCCTCGTCAGAAGTAGACTAGACTACGGCAACACACTCTACACAGGCATCCCAGCAAAAGACATCCAACGCCTCCAACGCATCCAAAACGCCTCCGCCCAACTGGTCCTCGACGTACCCCGCCGCTGCCACATCTCCCACCAACTGAAAGACCTCCACTGGTTCCCCGTAGACAAGAGGATCACCTTCAAGCTCCTCACCCACGCTCACAAGGCACTCCACAACACCGGACCTGCCTACCTGAACAACAGACTCAACTTCTATGCCCCCTCCCGACAACTCCGCTCCGCCAACCTCGCCCTCGCCATCGTTCCCTGCATCCAGCGCAAGACCTCCGGTGGCATATCCTTCTCCTACCTTGCCGCCAAGACCTGGAACACCCTCCCGACCTCCCTGCGGCAGACCCAGGAACTGCTCGCCTTCAGGAGACTTCTTAAGACCTGGCTCTTCGACCAATAGCAGCACCCCCCCCTCCCTTCAGCGCCTTGAAACCCTAACGGGTACGTAGTGCGCTTTACAAATATTGTGATTGATTGATTGATTGATTGGGTGATTGTTTGGATATGTTAAAAAAATTATTGTTGATGGTTGGCTCATAGAGAGTAACTTGAACGATGAGATGTCTATTGAAGGGAAATTAGTGTTGAGAAGATGCTGTTTAACTTTTCCGGGTATGCTAAGATCACGGTTGTTTGTGCTGGCCCACTCAGGGATGGCGGATAGGAAGAAAAGACTTTGCAAACAATATTGGTGGCCAGGAATAGATATTGAGGTTAAGACCTTCATTAACCATTGCAGAGAATGTACAGAGGTGGAAAAGTCTCTTTGCACTCGTAACATTCCGCTATCCCCAGTGAAGTTTATGGAGAAACCATGGGAGAAACTAAGAATAGACTTCATTAGTCCAACATGTAGCCAACAGGAAAACATTAGGCTAACTTTGGTTGTGGTTGATTACCATTTTAAATGCAAATTGTTGAGAATGCAATACCAAAGTTGTGGCAGACTTCTTGAAAACTGTTTTCAGAGAGAAGGTATTCCTAAATTTCTGGTATCAGATAATGGAGTACAATTTAAATCAGCTTGTAGGATAAAGCATTTGATACTGGTGGTGTATAGTCCACAAGGGAACAGTTTGGTGGAGAGGGTGAATCGTATGTTGAAGTGTGCTTTTCAGCTGGCTTTGTCATTTAGCATGGATGTTCGTGAGGAAGTGTGCAAAAGGGATGTCGTGGAGTTATCACAACACACATTCTCCTATGGGTGTTGCATCTTTTGTGTTGTTGAAAGGCAGACATTCCTCCAATGAATTGTGTCCAAGGTGGATTATGGACAACGCTAAAACTAGGAAGATTGTGGTTAATTCAGATGAGGTTTGGAATAGAGTGGAGATTGTGCAGAAGAAAAGTACATTTAGGTATGATGAATGTAACAGATTGAAAAATGTGAGTTTTCAGGTTGGATACATCCCAATTCAAGGAAGGGTAAATCAAGGTTTTATCCAGCTATGTATGTCATGAGGGTTTCCAAGCATGCTGTTTTGATGGAGAATGGAATGGTGGAGTAAAAGAAGTGTAGTGTCAGAAATTAGAACTCATCATTTGAAGCTTGATTATCTGTTGATCCTGATATAGCTAATGATAACATGAATGATCCAGCTGTTATGAAGTGGTGGTTGTAATGTAAGGACAGTGTGGATAATGGCAGTGCGGGTCAAAAAGGGACAGAAATTCTTAGTCATGTCAATTGTGATGGGACTACTGAGATGTAATCTTCTTTGAGGCCTTATGTGAGCAGTAATTTGCATGGCAGCAGACAGGTTGAGGTACCTAAGTACTTGAATTTGCTTTGTTTTGAAGGGGAAGGCTTTGACTTTAAATTGATATATATTGGTGTGTATTCCTCCTGAGTCTTAGATGATATGTAGCGTTTTTGTGTATCCTTATTGTTTTGCTCTTGTTTTATTCTAAAGGAGAGGTGTGTTATGGGCTGATTGAGGTAAAGTAATGTTATAAGGAATGTTGTTTTTTGCCATTGGTTTCCATGAGAATCTTCCAGCTGGGTGTCACTTGACAGTGATTCCAGTCATTTGGGGCTGGGAAGACTGCCTGGCAAAGTTGTGTGCTATTCTTGCTTTGTGCCAATAAAGGCTTTACTACCTAGCAAACTTTTCCTTCATGAGTGCCTTATCACTGCAGGTTTACATTGGCAAAACCTGTTATCAACAGAAAAGTGAATCTAGACTACAGGGAAAACAAACGAGACAATACGATGAGAATTAAAAAATGTATTCAAAGTTTCTGATCAAACTTTACTTTTTTTTCTGAAAGGTGGGCTTCTGTCTGCTTTGTTAGTGTCATTCAATGTACTCTTTTTGTAAGGAGAAAAATCATTGTTTGCCACTGGTTTAGTCAGACATTTGACTAATCTTTCCACACTCCATGTGCAGCCATCTTCTAGAATGGCTACATTTTTCTTTATTTTCAGCATTTAGAAAAAACAGGACATTTTCCCTTCAGGACCTCAGGTTACTAGGTAGTCCTAAAAACTCACCATGTTATGTAGGCCCTCTAAGAGGTGTATTATTTTCTGAAGTGTAACTGCTGCTGAGGCCATGCCAAAGAGAATCCTACAAAACCTATATGTACAAAAATGAGTTATAAAGGATGTAAGCTTTCTAGACTCAGGTGGTTTTAAGGGCATTTGGTGATATTCTGGTGAAATATCTAATACTCTGAAACAATTAGCTCTTTGAATAACACTAAGGGCCTCCTTTACAAATGGCCTGCAACACCGGTGCTTACATTTTTTGGACTCACTGGCAATGCAGGCTGGAGGGCCATATCTGGAAGGCAGCGCAAAGCCACTTTGTGTAGCTTTACATGGCCTTGTAGATATTGCCCCCTTTCCGGTATTACTCTGTGGGGCATTCCCTGGGTGTTACTGTGGGTGTTACCATGCAACACCCATGGAATCTGTCACATTCCCAGATTTACAAGCTTTTGTAAACTTTGGAATGCGTCAGTTTTCTCTGCCACCCCATCGGTGCCATAAGGTTGGTGAACAGGGAGAAATAACATTATTTCTCCCTGTTGTTCCCCCTTCTATGTGTGCTGCATTCTACAGCACACATAGAAGGTAGAAAACGCCTCTCATGATTGTTTTTGTGTAGGAAGGTGTCCCTTCCTGCACAAAAACAATCATCCCTGCAAATCAGGCATCCTTGAACAATGGTGCAAGGGTGCCTGGGTTGACTCATGGCAGCAATTTGTGCGCAGGGGACATGGACAAGAATGCACCATGTCTTGTAGAAATGGCACATTCCTGCTCTTTTGTTTTGAAGAAGGACAGCACAGGAACAAGGCTTGTGGTGCTGCCCTGCACCCAAACTGTATTAAGGAGGCCCTAAGAATCTTGTTTATTCTGGGCAGTAGATGTCTATCAACCCAAATGCTTGCAGTCAAATTTCCCAAATCAACAGACAGGTGACTACTTTTACAATCTCCTTTGATGGCAATAGCAATAGGGGCTAGCCAATCAGAACTATCAATTTTCTCAATTACTCCTTATTGAACTAGTTTATTTAATTCTTTGATTAGCCGTTCATGCATTTGAAGAGATATGGGGTGAGCCTTGTGTGCAATTGGTTTGCCCCTGTTTTTAGTTTGATTTTGTGAAGGATTTTTTTTGCAATCCTATGTTATCTGAGAAAACTTTGAGTAAATCCTCACATTTTGTCAGACTTGTAATGGATCCGTCCACTGGCATGACTTGTTCCTTGTTGTTAGAATCCAGTTTGATTCCTATATCTTTTATGTGTTTCTACTACAAAAGACTGGAACGGTGATTAGCCGATTATATTTTGCCTGCAGTTGATCTACCTTTGATTGAAATGTGTGTTCTAACCATCCCCTCAAATGGTATGGGATTTTTGTTATACCTTTCTATCACTTGGTGTGAACATGCCTTGCCAGCCTTTTAATCACAAAACTACCTGCCTGCAAACCTGCTTGCTTATCCCACCAGGAAACAATGCTCATCTGAGCACCCCAGGTTCAAGCATCCAAACACAGTGATACACTCTGAAGTTGTTTATCTGGAGTGGATGCTTGAAAATCAGTGAAAAATCATGAAAATGGGTAAGTCTTCTCTTGCTGATAGCCATGGTGGACCAAACAAAAGGAAAGTCCCAAGTGTGACAGGTTCAATAAGGCCATCAAGTTGATTACATTTTGTGTCACCGCTTGGCCAGGAACCTGGGGTTGTCAGCCCTTCCAGCAATTGCAAAGACATTCATGTATATCAGCCCATTAGCCCTGTTCCCTATAGTTCTACCGTTAGCTTCAGCTTAATCTAAACAGAAGTAAACTGAGAACAAGAACTTGGTGGTGAGAAGGGGACTGTGTCAAGCCAGACCTAATTTGATAGGGGTGAAAAAACTAAAACCAGACTTTCCCTGCCTGTTTGATGACAATCTCTCCATTCTCCCCATCCCCTCCTGCATTTTGCAAGTCTGCTTCCATCAAAGAAGCATCCCTTGGGCTGGGTCTTTCACTGGTGAAAGTCGGTGATGAAAAAAACTATACTGATGTACCCATAGATCAATGCATCCCCAGCAAATATCTATCCAGAGGCATCTCTTACTGACTTTCAAATTGGACTGACTTGACAAAGCCAACCAACAACGTTCATTTCCTCATTTCTGAAAGAACCAAGTTCAGGGTATGTGCTTTTAGAAGAGGAGAGTGTTATGCTACCAATTTCCCAACAGTGCTTTCCCCTAAACTTTAGCTTGGTAACAAAACTACAGCCACATGGCATCTTCTGTTATCCTGCAGCGAGGTGCAGATGTTAGTTGATTCCAAAAAACTTGAAATTGCTGACCTTTTGGACTAATTGTAGAATGAGAGAGACCATCTTTAGTTAATGTGCGTTGAATCGATTGGGCCTAGGTTTGGGTTAAGAACATATGAGGCAAGTTTAACCTTGTCAAGCTTTGTTTGGAAGGCATTATTCCCCAGCTACCTAAAAGAAATACTAGAACTACTGAAAACTGGGCAGAATAAAATACAAATGGCCCTCAGAAGGATTAATCAAAAGGTCCCAAATTAATCTAAGCCCCTTACTTGATTAATACAAATATAGAGTTCATTGCAGACTATAAAAACCAAGACAAAAAGTACAATAGAAAGGGGCAACCAAGAGTTAAAACAACATACTCTTCCTATATCGTAGGATACTTAAAAAAAAGCAAACTGTGAAGCAGGTGCCATAGTCACTAAGTTGCTGCAGGTAATACAGAGCAGCTTCACAACTTGTGAACTTCTGCCTGCGCAACAGTGGCAATAAAAATCTCCTGGTATAGGGAAAATAAAACAAAGTGCCATAGGATCTTTGATGATTGTTCATCACATGGACAGATGCATATTTCAGCAGAAGAGTATTGCCCAGTTGGGAAACATAGCATCCAGCGTATCTGCCCAAGTCTATATCAAATCAATAAAGTGCATTCATACACATTCTGCACATATAGTAAGTATATAGCTGTCTCAGTTTCCATATGAATAAGTCATAATATTGCTTTAATTATATTTTGATATAGCACCGCAGAGTACAATGAAGGAACATAAATGAATCGTTGGTACTACCACTGTTTCATGCTGCAAATCTGTGAACAGGCAGTCAGCATTGCATGCTACCTGTATGTAGAGGGAATGCCAATATTTATGGTTTCTGTATCCATATTCACTGCATGATCAGGGACATATTAGTATATGGGCTCCATCAATGCATCCAATAACATGTAGAAATTGTCTCATGCAATAAAATCACACCATAGTGTCATGCTCTTCCTGTTATGTTTTTTGGGGATTCACTGGGTGGAAGTATCCTGGATTCACTCTCATGAATGATCTAAACATTCATGAGAGGGAATTTTGTGAAATTCATCCAGCTGCTACAGCTATGCCCTGGTATTTCTCGGACAGCAGGTGTAAGGAACACATGCTCTATAGGTGAAAAAGTATTTCTTGACTACACTAGGAGGTTCTGGCGAGAAGTGTATTAAGGTCACTGAGTATGACCACCAACTCAACCTTTCCTTTACACAGAATTCCTCCTTACTTTGCACAAATAATGTGACATGCTACATGTATAACTTCTCCTTTCTCCTCATTCCCTTTTGTGGGGAATTACTCAATTGCAAAACATTCAGGTATTGGGGCCCTGGCTACTAATTTGTTTTCAGCAGCAAGGATTTGCATGTGATGAAGCCGCCTACTACACTCAAAGGAAATGCCAAATCTGACATCACTCATTCCATCAATTACTTTACTTTACTGCCATATTACTTGAAGATAGTGTCAACCAAACCAGAATCACTTTTAATATTTTTCTGACTGGTTCTTTTTTTTCATGTTATTGCTATATCTGTACATATGGGCCATCATCAGATTAGTAAGAAACAAATGGAAATTGACATCAATTAATCAAAAGCCTGGACCAATTTCAGAGCCCAATCACTAGAAAAAGCATAAGAAAGAGCCTCAACTTTAGCCCATGTTTACTCTTAGACCCCTAAGCAATTTGATAGTCAGTCTTACAAAGGGGAGTCAACATACAAGTGATAAGCAACTGTAGTGCCAGATTTGTGTTTGGACCCTAACATAAGTTGATCCATTTATTCGTCAACCATGTGAGTACTTCAAATGCCCTGAGATCTATATGTGGCATAGCTTTAAGCAACTGTTAATGGAGAGGACTTTGATAAGGACAAAGATTAAGCTGAGCTGTAAAGAGCTGAACCAGCTCACGCTTTCTACCTCTCATTGTCATGATCTGTGGTTGTAAAGGGGACCAGCCCACAAGAAGACACTGCCATAAATAGGGCATCTAGGGGTAATCTTAAATAGTGATGGCGGAATTTATTGCCACTTGTCAGAGTCCTGATTCAAAACATTTTTAAGTAAGTAAGGACTTGGAGAAGGTATTGATCATTATACTCATGACACATACCAAATGTGCTGACCATAAGGCTGATGACACATCTCTGAGATGAATGGACCCCTGAATCTGAGGCATTTGATTGTATGCATTGACAGTAGGTTCCTTGAGCTCAATAGCCATAGATTCTGCAACAGATTACTTTGTGATTTGTTCCTTTCTGATTTGTGATTACTTTGTGGTATTCTCAAGAACTCTCAAGAACTCAGCATCACCATAGCTGCTTGCCATCAAGCACCAATATACCCCAGACATTATTGCCCAATCAGTTAAAGGGAGGGATGTAACATTGCTAAAATTGCTTGTTGAATGAGTAGAGAGTGACCGCCAACTCCTGGTAATGTGATGCAGAAGCAGTCTTCTGAAGTTACTGTGTGTTGATTCTATGCTTCACACACTGCTGGTTTAATTCTCACTGTAGTAAATTGTATGTACAACTGGCTTTAATGGTACTGGCGTAGCACAAACCTAGTTGTGGAGTTTTGAAGTATGTGTGCACTGACTGGAGTGGCATTATTGTAGCTTGCTGTAGAATAAAACCTATGCGAAATTTCTTCATTATATGTGGTCACCCCCATCTTTCTGGTGTCTGACATTGCTGGTTTTTTAACTATGCACACTGGGCACTGCTGTCCAGTGCCCATTGTATGTGATTTGACTCCTAAAACATGGTAATATTGGCAAATACCCAATTGGTCTACTACATTTTCAAGTAAGGCTATAGTATATGGTGCAGGAAAATATACCAGTGGTATGGAAATTTAAATGACACCTGTGCAGCACCTATTTTGCAATCTACTGGTTAGCAATGAAACACATACCTTTACAGTCAGACTGCTGCAGCTTTTAAACATGTAGGCACACCTATCAAAATAACTTTTTCAGAGGAAGAGCTCTTATTTTCAATATTAAATGTGTCATCCCTAAGTAAGCCCTGAGGCTCACTAGGTGGGGAACTTAGGGCCTCATTTACACTTGCTGTGCCAAACTGATTCATTTGTTAAATGCAGGGAGGCACTGTATTTAAAAGAATATTACACATCCCTGTGTTTCCCCCTGTGCCAAATTAGCTGCCTAGCGCCAATGCAGCCGCCCTTGCGCCAGGCTGCAAGGATGGCTGCACTGTGGGGGAGATTGTTTTTCTGAAGGAAGGGACACCTTCCTGCACAAAAACAATATTTAAAGGTGATTTGCTCCTTCTACACATAGAAAGGGCAAAAAACAAGGAGTTTTTGGTGCTGCCTCAGGTTCCTGATTTCTTGTAAAACTGAGGCAATGTCAAGAAGCAATGGGTGTTGGGGCGTGGTCTTGCCGCGATCCATGATGGCCGCCTAGGAGCCGAGCTCCGTGAGGCGGCGGGCCGCGGGACAAGGGCGGCGGCGCCGGGGGCTCACCAGAGGACCTCCGAACATTGCCGGCACACATGTGGGGGCTTGGAGACGGTGGGGGGCCGGCGTTCGTGGC
Organism: Pleurodeles waltl; assembly: GCF_031143425.1. Classification (NCBI taxonomy): domain Eukaryota; kingdom Metazoa; phylum Chordata; class Amphibia; order Caudata; family Salamandridae; genus Pleurodeles; species Pleurodeles waltl. Next base: position 642,827,758 of record NC_090449.1, read on the forward strand.
GCGGGAGGCGTGCCCTCTCCTAAACCACCGTGGGGAGAGCAGAGTGCGAGCCCGAGGCCCGCAGCAGAATTCCAAGCCGCGGCCTCGAGTGGAGGAGCGACCCGAGGAGCCCGCTTGCCCATCTTCTCTGGCTTGGGCCAAAAGGAAGGAACAGTAACCGCTCTCCCCCGAGCGTGGAGGGAGCGGCGGACACGGCAAAGGTGTGAGCCCGAGGCCCGCAGCAGGATCCCAGGACGCGTCCTCGAGTGGAGGAGCGACTCGAGGAGCGGCAGTGGGTAAGAGTCACGCCTCCACTCTATCTCTGCCAACGCGGTCGCCGGAGCCGGCGAGCGACCGGAGCCTCACCTGCCCACCCTCGCTGGCTTGGGCCACAAGGAAGGAAAGCAACCGCTCTGCCGAGTGTGGGTGGAGCGGTGGACACGACAAAGGTCCGCAAAAGAAACTACAGCCTAGAATGGAGGGGGGGGCCGGCACCGGCAACGCGCCTCCCTTCTCTAAGAACCCCCCCCCGCTCTTGGGGGCGACGAGCTGCAATAAACTCTCCCGCCTCCCCCGACAAGCTCCAAATCCCTTCCCCTACCCGGCTGGAGACAGAGGGCTTTACGGAGGACGATTGCACCCCCCCTGCTCCTATACCACGCAACAAAGGAAGCTCACGAGAGGGGGAGGAGGCACCGGGGACAACGGGGGCACAGAGGCAACGAGGACAGTGCCGGTAGCTATAAGGAACATAGAGGGAAAAAAAAAAGAAAAAAGACGGAGAGAGAAATAACCAATGAAAAAAAAAAGGAACGGCGGGGAGAGGAATAAAAAAGGAAAAAACAAGAATAAATAAAACAAAAAAAAGGGGACAATATCATCTATAAAAAAAGAAAGAACCAACAAAACACAGAGTGCAAAAAGGACTAAGAGCCACAACAGACCCAGATAACAGCACAAGACAGGAGGAGGGTAACTAAATAACTAAAAGACAATAGTAACGTTACAGAGACAACACAAATAAAGCATAGGAGAGAGGAGAGAGAGATAGAAAAAGGAGGAGAACGAAAGAGGGGAAGACGGTCAGAGATATCAACGTTAGTGTCTTCAAGGAGCCAAGTGGCTTGACCAAGGGGGCGCACCCCACTCTCCCCCTACCCCTTCTCCTCCTTTGTGGACCCCCAGATCGCATACGGGGACTAGAGAGCGGCAGAGGGCCTCATCCTCACATGCCCCTGACATAGCGAGACACCGTCTAAAACAGAGTCAGTACCCAGAGCTACATCCTGCTCAAACATCTGAGGCCGTTCTATGAGATCAATCGGCATCCATCCGAATCTACTGACCAACTAGAGCTCCTCTCTCTCTCTCTCCCTCAACTCCCTTCCCCCCCGTCATCACCTCTACGCTCGCCGCTCTAGCTGAAACACGGACAGGCATCTTCCTGACCTTCACCAGTACGGGGAAATCCGCAATGCCCAGGGGCAAGACGACGGGTAAAGCACTGAGTAAACCAGCCCGCCAACTACTCTTTTCCGAAGCCCGGCGTCAACAGAAATACTCCCCTGTCGTGGATTCTCTACCTCCCCTGCATGCCAGCATGACAGAGGATTGACAAGGCGCGCCAATGGACCGCGTACTACACGAGATATCGGCGGTGGGTCGCAAATTGGAAGGTATGGACAATGCTATGGTGGCGCTAACAGCGGAGACAAGATCTATGCGCCTGGAGATAGCGGGCTTCCAGTCACAAATCTCCATATTGGTCCATCGAGTGGCAGCAGTGGAAACCCAAGTGGCCTCCCAGTCCGACAGAGACCAGGAATTCCTGCATCTCCGCAACAAGCAAACCGACCTAGAGGACAGGAGCCGCAGAAACAACATTCACCTTCTTGGATTTCTGGAAGGCATTGAGGGCACGGACATCCTTTCCTACCTACGGGATACGCTCCCCAAACTAGCTGACACAACATTTGATCCTTCACTGGAATTCCAAAGGGCGCACAGGCTTGGCCTCAAGAGACAAAACGGAAAAGACCGCCCTCACCCAATTATAGCCTGCCTGCTGCAACATGGGCAGGCCCGTCAGCTGCTACAGATAGCCCGAACGCAAGGTCCGATCCGGTTGGGTACTCTTGAAATCCGCTTTTCAGCTGATTTCTCCAAAGAATCGGCAGACCGGAGGAGAGCTTTCCTCTCCCTTCGCCCTCGCCTTCACCACTTGGATGTGAAATTTGGCCTATTCGAGCCAGCCCGGATGTGGATCACCAAGAACGGGGAATCACAGACCTTCTACAACCCAGAGGACCTGAAAATATTCCAAGAGGGCCTACAGGACCCGACACATCCCATGGAAGCAGCAGCCCAGTTCCCCCAGGACACACAGGACCAAGCCCGGGGAGTTGGCCAGTCGGAAACCGTACTGTATTCCGAGGGAAGACCAACCACAGACCCCCAAAACGGGGGCAGAGATCTGGAGAGACTAACAAAATTTTTGACGACAGAGGTCAAGTATTACAGGCGGTGGCGATGTATACACAGCTGTCGGACAGAGATAAATCCTGATCCCCTCTGAAGCCCACGGGGCCCTCCACCTGAGGTCAAAATTGGCACTGTACCCCTATGGATCTCTCATGTCGAGAACCATGGACTATTGCGGAGACATCGCAGGAATCCCGCGGCGGAGAAGACCAGACGGAGAGATGAGTATCCGTTCTTAAGTGCACCCCTAAGACATAACAAGGCCGAGAGGCACCGCCTCTAACAGGCTTCAACTGTCTCTGATTGTTCTGATTGTTTGGTTGTTGTCGATTGCTCCCGACTGTCCTTACTTTTCCCCCCTCTTTTCTTTTCTTGTCTAGTAACGGCAACCCTACTACACATTATTCACCCCATCGGGAAAAACGGCCTAGTGTACCCTCTAGGACGTGCAGGAATTATTATATTATAGTATTACCACACACAACAGGCCCGTTCTGGCCAGGGTGGGGGGCTCTGGGTTCTTGGATTGGGTTTGGTATCGGAGCCTTGGCTTTTTAGCAGATGCCACAGAGGGCCCACAGTGGCCAATGGCATAGAATAGAGTGGGACGCAGTTGTCATGGCCTAGCGTAAAGGTACACCACAGCACCTCAGACAAGCCCACGGCGCAAGGGTTTTGCGGCAAAAACACCTCTTCCCCACCTCCCCTGGATACGGTCAAGATACGGCCCCTGTCCCTCTCTTTCTCTCTTTCTCCCCCACAAAAAAAAACCATGACACTTACTATGCACCTCTCCTGCTTCCTGCTCCCCCCCTTCTGGCTCCTCCCCTCTCAAAGACACGACATTATCTCACCTGCGTGGCCCCCCCTTCACCTGCCCCCCCACCTCTCGGGCCACTTACCCCCCTCGAGCACGACCGGAGATACCGGCATGGGGGGGCCTGGGCACCGCATGGGCACCGCCATCCTCGGCACGGGGCACGCTGGCCGGGCGTCGATGCTCAATTGGCGTAGGTTTTAGACCCGCCGGTTAAAGTTCGCGTACACCGGGACCCTAGTCCCATTCTTTAGCCTCTATTTCCTAATCTAACCCCCTCCCTCCAGTCTTGCCTATTGGCTTCCCCTTTCCATTGACCCCTTATTTTCCTCTTTTACTCTTCTTGCTATTCTATGTATCTGTTATCCCTTTCCCCTCCTTCCAACCTCCTCTCCAATTCACAGAGCCCGATTCCAGTCCCAGTTTACCCCCTCCCCCTTCCTAACCACTTCCCCCCCCCATGCCCATACCCCCGGGTGGGTTTGTACAAGAAGTAGGGATGTCCAATACGAACAGGACACCGGCAGTACCCCTACTGGTCATTTCATGGAACGTAAATGGCCTCATCCATTTTATCAAGCGAAAAAAAGTCCTATCTTATCTTAACTCCAAGCAGACGGACATCGCCGTATGCGAACTCGTGCTGCCCTAAGGCCAAATATGCACTACAGAGGCTACAAGGGAGTCATTACGAACAAGGCGAGAAGGATGGACGACTGCTGGCAGCCCAACTTCACCAAAGAACAGCCGCTCTGGCCATCCCGGCTATCCTCTCTTCCTCCGGGGAAACGCTGACACACCCGCAAGCTATCGCAAATGAATTTGCGCTGTTCTACAGACGCCTTTATATGCCGGAAACAACAATCAGTCCGGAACCGACTGCCGCCTTCTTAGAGAGACTCGACCTCCCCTCCCTATCGAACGAGGATCGTAGCCTCCTAGAAGGGGAAATAAGCAGGCAGGAAATAGACAAAGTCATCTCCGACCTTCCTTATCACAAATCGCCCGGGGAAGATGGATACCCGGCAGAATTTTATAAATGGGTAGGGAATGAGGCGATCAATATCCTGAATGAAGCCCTAAACGAAGCCTGTGAAACTCAGACATTGGGGGCCATATCCAATAATGCTACAATAGCCATCATACCGAAACCTGGGATAGACCCCCTACCATGTGGCAGCTATCGGCCCATTTCTCTCCTAAATGGAGATATCAAAATCCTAGCAAGTGTTCTGGCAAACAGACTACGCAAAGTAATACCGTCCTTAATTCACCTGACACAGGTGGGGTTTGTGCCAGGCCGCACCTCTAGGAACCACCTGCGTACTCTATGTCACACTCTATGGACTGCCAGGGACTCACCGGAGACGGCGCTGGCCCTGTCCCTAGATGCCGAAAAGGCGTTTGATCGCATTGAATGGCCCTACCTGTTCGCGGCCCTGGAGAGATTTGGTTTGGGAGGAAAAGTTAACTCTATGGTGCGGCTGCTTTATGACCAGCCTGCGGCCAGAGTCAACTGTGGAGGTTTCCTCTCGGATCCTTTTCCTACCCGGAGAGGTACACAACAGGGGTGTCCCCTCTCGCCCCTCCTATTCCTATTGGCAATGGAGCCCTTGGCTGCAGCTATCCGATCCTCCCCCTCCATAACCAGCCTTCCATTATCCGAAGGTATTTCCAAAATATACTTATATGCCGATGATGTCCTCCTAACACTCACAGACTTAGAACGATCCATACCGGCCTTGCTGGAGGTCATTGAGGAATTCGCAACCCTTTCTGGCTATAGCATTAATTGGGACAAAAGCGAGGCACTCCCACTCTTGCGAGTAACCACGAAAGCAGCACTTCTAGGTTACCCATTCCGCTGGACACCAAAGCGTCTCAAGTACCTAGGAGTGCTAGTCAATCCAGGCCTGACACACATGGTGGCGGACAACATCGACCCCCTCATTGCACGGGCGAAACTAGATTTTGCAAAATGGACCCAGCTGGGCCTCTCCATGTGGGGCCGAGTGCATGTGGTCAGGATGGTCACGGTACTCCGTTTCACCTATGTCCTGGGACTTCTCCCCCTACAAGTGCCCCTCTCCACACTACGAGGCATTGATGCGCTAATTAGATCATTCGTGTGGGGCTCCGTGCGACCATGGCTATCGCCCGCTAAACTCCTGGCCCGTCGCTCCCACGGCGCATGGGGCTTTCATCAGTGGAGCACTACTCCTTAGCTTTACAACTGTCCCAACTGTCCAATACATTGTCGAAAGTACCAGATCCTTCCTTGTGGATAGCAGTGGAAAGACAAATCCTGTCTGCGAATGATGGGCTCAGGGGACCCTACTGTGAAGACTTCCCATCCACCAATTCGGTGAACCCTATTTTGAAGGCGACCAGGGCAGCCCGGTGAAGGGCCCACCGACTACTTGGGGTCCATCCCCTCATCCACGCCCAAGCGCCTCTATGGCGCAACAGTGGACTCCGGATAGGCGGTGAGGTACTCAACTGGCTGCAGTGGAGGAGGGAGGGTATCCTTTCCCTCTCTCAGGTTCTGGAAAATGAAGTGCTCAAACCCTTCCCCAGGCTGCGGGAGGAGTTCGGCCTCCAGCCGAATCAGGAATGGAGATACTTACAACTCAAACACTGCATCTCCCGGGGGAACGCAACTACCCAGCGGGGGTCCCAGCCCTCACTCATATTGGCTTACTTGCAGAAGTGGGGGCAACATAAGGGAGTAATGGCAGGTCTCTATGATTTAATTATCCGACAACTCTACTCCCAGCCTCTCTTGGACAGGCTGCGCATACAGTGGCAAACCCTCCTGCAACAGGACCTAGATCCAGATGACTGGGAAGATACTCTAAAGGCACTAGACAGAGGCACCCGGGAGGCACGTTTGCAATTCTGTCTCTTTAAGGTCCTGCGCGACTGGCATTGGTCCCCAGCGAAATTACACAAGACAGGGCTCCTCCCACATGCGAAGTGCTGGCGGTGCCCAGAGACATCCTGCGACCTAAAACACATCCTGACCGACTCTATGTTACTCCCGTCACCATTTCCCCCCGCCCTCATACTCTTACAAGACACGACCTCCCTACCAGATCTCTCCAGACCACACAAAAGACTGTTGCACACTGCACTAGCCACTGCAAAAATCTGCATACTCCATCACTGGCGGTTAGAGGCCACCCCAACCCCAGAGGAATGGATAATAGCCATGACACGCACGGCCACGCACGAAAGAACCATCTATAACCTACAAGATCAAGCCCAAATATTCACGCAGGTATGGGCTCCCTTCCTTACAGTGGGTGGATAGTAAACTACCAGGAACTACCGCCTTTTCCCTCCCCCGCCCCTTCCCACTCTTCCCTTCTCTCCCCCCCTCCCCCCCCTTACCCTTGTATTTTTCTCCTCTCTCCCTTCCTTTCTTTTCCCCATAAGTTCCCCCCTTTCTCTTTTCTTTTCCTTCTCTCTCCCTCTCTTTCCTCTTCCTTTCTCACACCTCTTTTCCTTTCTGTCTTCATCATCTCAAGCAGACTTTCTCCACAGACCTCTCTCTTCGTGTCATGAGAAGCACACCTAGTATCAGTTTGAACTGGCTAAGAGATGACAGGAGATTCAGGTTCCACTACCTGCACCGCGCAGTCTCCTTGGCAACTCGCAAACCTAGGATACACTACTGTCCTGGCACCGCGCCTTTCCCAAGGTAAAAAGATGCGGCCGAGAGTCTCACTACGCAAGCGCTCTCTGATCGACTCCCAACTTAGATACCGACACAGTGAGAATCTTACTCTGCATCCTTAGGGAATCAGATGACCCCGTACTCAAAACCCCTGCTGCTTGACTAGCTTGCTCATTTGCTTCCCCTTCATATTTTTCTATTTTTCTCAACTAATATCTGGATAACCAATGACGCGATATCCCGTTTACCTGTTTGATCGGTCATTCTCTATCTTTTATCCCTATCTCTATCTCCTATAACTCTTTTCTCCTATTGTATGCTGGAATTGAATAGTACATCGTTTTTTTTTTAAGCACCAACAATAATATTCTATTGTTTTCTTCGTTTTTCTTATTCCTTATTATTCTTCGATGTACAATTGTTTATAAACGTTGGGACTTTGATCCCATTTTGCTCTGTACCACATTGCAGTATATACAATAAACTAAAAAAAAAAAAAAAAAAAAAAAAAAGAAGCAATGGGTGTTGCATGGATACACCCACAGCAACACCCATTGCATGTCCCTTAGCTACAGAAACCTGCGTTGGGCAGCCCATATCTACAAGCTCCGCATTAGGCCAGGAAAAGTGTCTTAATGCCACCTGTAGATATGGTGCACTGGACAGCACCACTGGAGCGTCACAAAAAGTGATGGTCCGGTGGCGCTAGGGCCTCGTAAATGAGATCCTTAGTATTTAAAAGTGGTATATATAAGGATTTAGTTTTGGCATGTTCCTACAGTGACTAGCCCCTAAAATATATTTTTACTGTACACAATTGCAGCTGAACCTATGAGGAAAACTACAGGTAAATTAAACTACTATTTTTGCTAATTCTGTATTGGGACAAGCTACAGAAATGATTCAACCGCTGTTAAGTAAAGTTGAATTGTTCATATATATTTAGAAAAATGTACTTTATAAAAAGTTGTATTATGTATGCTTGGAACTGTAGTCAGGATAATAGGCATTAGCCTACCAGGAGCTGGCTGCTGTCAATTCTTTTCCTTAGTGAGGGTGTGGCATATTAGCAAGAGCTGGCAACTTTGGAGCAAAGTTTTGACATCAGCGCAACATCCTGTGATTTCAGGCAAATCACTTAATCTTCCCATGCCTAAAAACTAAAACAATGAGTGAGTCCTTTAGTAATGTTACTGGTGCTCATTTAAAGCATTACTATAGCTTTGGGTCAGGTTTGCTCTACATAAAACTGCATTAAGAAAAACTGGTATGGGACTTCAGGCATGAAGATCTGGGTGTGAGGTATGTGACTCATTTGCACTCAGAAAGGGCTGCTGGAGAGGGTTTTGGAATTTCATTAACTTAATGAGGAGTTAGGTGAGGCTTGCTCATTTGTTGTTCAGTGTAAAGGAAGACCTGTGGAGGAGACACCTGTGTTCCTAGACCAATTGTAGCCAGCCTGGCACCACTCTAAAGGGAGCTTATCCCAGAAGCAACTTGTATGGGTGAAGAGGAGGGATTGTCTAGTTTCTCTAGATACACCCAAGATAACAACAACCATCTCCAAAGGCAAAAGAGTTCTGCCATTGCAGATTTGGCTCAGAATAGAGTACTGTGGAATAGTTTGCAGGAAGGCAAACTGTATGTGCTGCAAAAGTTTGAATGTTTGCTCTTTGGAACTTTGTTCTCATTAGTTAGGGTGTGTACAGAAGTCAAGCCGGCTACTGGAGTAAATCCTGCAAATGTGAGAGCTCACCCCTAACTTTTCAGAACACATATGGGCCTGAGAAAGAATAAAAGAGGACTAGCCCTGCTATCCTTGACTAGTGTGGAGACCTGAAGTGGTATACTGTATCCCATTTGTATGTAGGAATGTGTAGTGGGCTGCAAGGGTCATTTGAGTGAGTTCCAATAGGGCTATAGGATACAATAAGCTTCAAATGGGCCTTTTTCTGGAGTAACCAGCTGCCCATTAACAAGTTTTTCAAAATCTAGGTTTGCATCAAAATGCATGGGTTGATGCATGGGAATGCCCATGCTCCATCCATGTAGCTCCTACATGACGCAAAATAACACATTACAGTGCGATTTGCTGCACTGCGTTTCTTTGTATTTATTAAACCATGCACAACCATGCAAATTAACTTTACATGGCTTAGTAAATGCTAAAATATATGGCTTAGTAAACGCTAAAATGTATTTTGCATCAGACTGTAACCCCCAAAATAATGCAACCCTGCCACAGAATCTTTGTATATCTAAGGCCCTCATTTTGAACACAGCGGGAAAGACCGCACCGCCAGTGGTGGCGGTAACTACCGCCAACAGTCAGGCGGTCTGGGCCGCCAAATAATGAAGCACATGAAAAACAGGCAGCCTGAAAAACACCCACCACCAGCAGAGGAGTGTCGACAACGACAGAAGAGGCTGCCCACAGTCCAACGAAAGGCCCTACCCGCCCAACAAATAATGAAGCACTAGACCACCGCCAGTTCGGGGGCGGGAACCACTGCACTCAAAGCCTGGCGGAAATGAACCAAATAAAAGGAAACACTCACCGGAGGCTCACACAACACGCTGAAGCAGACATGGAGAGAGAGTTGCAAATCATGCTAGTGCTGCTCCTTGCCATATACCTCCATGACCGAGACCGCCGACGACGGAAAGTACCGCAACCTACTAAACAAGGGAAGATACATACCTACCCACTCCACCCTCCCCGCAAAGCACCCACAACCTCTCACAACATCACAAGCCACACACACCTGAGCAAGAGGTACTTACTCGACACAAGCCCAAGACAACCTGCCCAAAGTATCCACATGTGCACAATGAAATGAGGAACCACAGATCCAGAGTGTGCCAACACCAACACTAGCCACACAAACTTTAATAAAGCTCCAGGAGCAACAGATTATCCACATTAGACCATGGCCAGTCCATAGTAAAAAGGCAGATGGGCCCAAATGGCCCAAACTTGACTCCCCATGTGCACATGGTACTCCACCATAAAGGGGCATCAATGGGGCAGCCAGGCACCTCAGGGAACAGGGGCAGGGGGCGGCGGGGTGGGGACTTATATCTGGGAGGGGGGCTTGGGCTTACGTTTGTGAGGTGGAAGGGGTTTGGGTTTAGCCTTGGAAGGTGGGGGAGTGGGCTTGGAATGGGGGGTGACAGATGTACCTGGGCCAGCATGGGGCCTCTTGCTCACAGGGGAAGGTGCACAGGAATGGGAAGGGCAGACAGGGGCGGAATTGGACTTGGGAGGAGTGGAAACGCAAGGAGGTGTGCGTATTTAGGGAGGAGACGGGGTGTGCCAGTGGGTTAAAAAAGGTCTACACAGGATAGGAAATGTTTCTTAGTCGGTGTGGACCTGGAGGAAGTAGTGGGAGTGGAGGTAGAAAGAGTGGTTGTTACAGGTGTAGGTGTGTGTGACGGGGATGCAGGTGACTGTACAGTATGCTGGGGTGTGGTGGATGTGTGTTGGGTGGGTGTCTGGGAACGTCTGAGTGTAATGGGAGGAGGGGGGCTGGACACAGTGGGACAAGACAGGCTGCCAGTGTAAATGGATGTCATCTGGGTGTCTACAAGTTTGGTGAGTGTGCTGCAAGTGGTACTCAGAGTTGTTGTGTTGAGTGCAGGTGTGATGTCTGGGGTGCATGACTGGATGTCTGATGTTGTGGTGAATGCAAGAATGGGGCCAGAAACAGTGAATGAAGGTGCAGTGCCTGTCAGTGTGCATGTAGAGGTGACAGACAGGGAGGCGGAAGAGGTGGATACAGTTGGGGAATTGGATGTTGTTGTGTGTGCTTTTGTATGTTGGCTGGATGGATGCCTGTGGTGGGAAGTGTGGTGCTTGTGTTTCTCTGTGTGCTTCTTGTGTGTTGAGGTGTGAGCATGGCTGTCTGAATGTGTGCTTGGGGTGGGTAAAGGGAGTTGGGTGCTGGAAGGGGTAGAGGTGGCTGGAGGGGGGACAGAAAGACCAGAGACACTGGCTGCCGTTAAAGAGGAGGCCAGAGCCTGAAAAGATCTCTGTAGGCCAGACACGGCACCATCAATGCCTTCCAAGTATGCATTGGTCTGCTGCATATTGGATGCTAGCCTCTGGATGGCATTCACAACGGTTGTCTGCCCTACAGAGATGGTCCTCAGAAGGTCAATAGCCTGCTCTGTGAGGGCAGCAGGGTTGACTAGGGCAGGGGATGAGGTGCCTGGGGCGAAGGAGACGCCCACAGGCAACTGGGTGGGGTGCAACTGGGAGGGCGGTGATGGTATGGGGGTGACAGAAGATGACAAAGAATGGGTGGGCCCACTAGGGTCCGCCACCATCAGGGAGCTCCCATCAGAGGAGGTATCAGAATCACTACCTCCAGTGGTAGTTGCCTCCCCCCTGGTACTCCCCCTCCAACCCACTGGTCCCCTTGGCGTCGCTCGACTCTGCCTCCTTGGAGCCAAGGGCAGCAGTATCCCCACTCGCCGGTGCCACTGCTCCATCGCCAGATGATGATGATGTACACAGACAACACAAGAATAGAGGGATCGGGAGACAAAAGAGGAGAGAAATCTGTAAATAGCTGAATGGATGTACATATCTGGTTCACACATACTCCCACCTAGCAAATATACCAACATGCAGCACCTACAGCTATACTCATGGCAATGCCCCTGACTAGTGGCCACAACCCTGGTATACAGCTTTCTCCAACATTACAGAAGGACCTGAAGAACTGCAGACCTGCCCCTTATCATCTAACTGCCCATGGGGGCCATTATGCTAAATGACATCAGTCGAGTCCCTGCCACTAGACAGCATACGTATCACAGCACCCTCATCCATCCATCAAGGAGGCATACAATGGTCTTGGTACTTATCCCCTTTTGTCTGCGGTGCAGCCTTCAAGCGTCCATCCAAGCCTGGATATGCCACCACCAGAATGCGGCGCATTAGGGGGGTCCAGGCCCAACGGGCATCTCTTCCTCGTTAGGAGGACTTCCCCAGCTGGGCCCCCGCAGGTCTTCCTCACCCAGGTCGGCAGGTCCTCCCACTGCTTCCTGCAGTGGGTGCTCTGCCGGTTGTAGACCCCCAGAGTCCACACCTCCCTGGCGATGGTGTGCCAGAGTCCCCTCTTCTGATGAGTGCTGACCTGTAGTAGACACTCAGGAAAGAAACAAGTCAGAATAAGCACATGTGATACCGCTGGCCATACATCCCCTATGGGACAGAAACCTAAAAGAGCATTACAGCACCTCACTCATGCAGATTGTCATGTATTAAACGGCTGTGCGGTTACAAATCATGTACGCATGTTTACAGGCATCCACCACCATCACACACATCCATGCACCCCAATCCGCCTACTCACCTGCACCTCTGGTCGACCATATAGCTTGGCATACAGGTGTAGGACCCCGTCCACCAACTTGTCGAGCTCCTCCGTGGTGAAGGCCGGGGGCCCTTTCCCCTGTGACTCATGCCATTTTCAGGACCAGAGTCTGGACACTCAGTGGAGTACTTGCATGCACGGAATCGCGGAGTCAAGTGAAGCTGGGGTGACCAAATAGCATACGCTCCGCGGCGGTGTGCACCACCACCGCCGGCAGCGATCATGATAGGCCCATATTCCCCATTGACAACCATGTTAACCAATGAATGGGTGCACTGCGGTGAACACCATCTTACGCCATTACGACAACCGGTATGAGGTCACTTCCACTGCTACATATCTAGATGACAGGGGGCTGACATTTTGCAAACTACTACGCAGTTATGATTTGGTCATTGGCTCCATGCTAACCCTATTGACCCCAGCCTCAAACTCATGGGCAAAAGACAATTTCCTCACCACAACAGTCCAGATGTATCAGTTAGGACATGTCACTACAGTTTCACATCCTACAATGCTTATGTGTCACCTACTTGTCTGATAGCAGTGTTATATACACAACATGTGCAAATGGATTGGTGTACCTCACATGTATTCTCCACTCCTCCTAGTACAGACCCATGTGGCGAGGGAGGACCCCATCTGTGTACAGACCACTTGTTGATTTGGAGACCATGGTGGAACATCACATCATTATCAATTACAGACTCACTTGTGCTACTATTCATGAACTTTGTGCATTACTGGATCCAGCACTGAGACCGGCTAATCGGAATCAGCATGACATCCCTATTGAAGTGCAAGCGCTCTCTGTACTCCATTTCCTGATCACTGTCTTGTTTCAGGTGACTGTGGGCATGGGTGCAGGGTTTTCACAGCCAATGCTTTGCCTCATCCTGTCCAGATTCCTGGATGCATTTGTACAACACCTGCAGTCATATGTGAGGTTTCCCCAAAGTGCTGAACTACCTGCCATCAAGTCAGATTTGTATGCCTTTGCCAACATTCCCCATGTGATAGGTGCCATCAATGGCACACACATAGCTCTCATCCCCCAAATGTAAGTGAAGAGATGTACAGAAACAGGAAGAACTTTCACTCTATAAACATTCAATTGGTTTGTACTGCAGACCAGTACATCTCACATGTGAAAGCCATGTTCCCTGGATCAGTAAATGATTCATTTGTGCTGAGGAACAGCAGTGTGCCACACATGATGGAACAACTACAGGGGGACAGAGGATGGATCATTGGTGAGTGTGGCTAACAATTTTACTGTACATTGCTGACAGCCAGGATGTCTGCAACTGAGGGTAGTTAGTTACAGTCATGTTTTTCAAACTTTTGCAGGTAATTCTGGCTACCCCAACATACATTGGCTCCTGACACCAGTGAGGAATCCTAGAACAGATGCTGAGAGGAAATACAATTAGGCCCATGGACGTACTAGGAGGGTGATTGAGCGCACTAAAGGACTCCTGAAGGCAAGATTTTATTGCCTCCATATCTCTGGGGGTTCCCTGTGCTATTGCCCTGAGAAGGTGTGTAGAACAGTGGTGTCCTGCTGCATGCTCCACAACGTGGCTGCGCTGTATATCCAGACCAGCTTCCCCTGAGAGGGTATGAGAGTGATGGTGATGATGAAAAGGGGGAAGAAGTACACTCCAGGAACCAACTGATCCAACTATACTTCCAGTGACTAAGAGGTACTGTTTGCTGATGTTGCTGTCTGTACTGCATACTGTCAGTCTGACTTATTCTCTATGGGGGTGTTGGGTCTGTAGACATTTACACTGTAACAAGGTATTGAAGTCCCCTGTGACATGATGAACAACTAGTTAGACATTTCTGTATACTCCACACCACATTGTGCTTGGGGTGCCATTCCTGCAATAAAGGTCTGATTATTGGATTTCAATGGCAAATGCATTCACACTTCAATTTGATTCAACATAATGACAGGGGGCATTGACATTGGTGAAAATGTGTTTTAATAGGTGTCAGGGATGCCATGGTGCTCTTTACAGTGTGGGCAGTGGGCTGATGGTGGATGTGCAAACCGGCTACATGCTCTCAGCGTTTGGTTGCTGTGGTAATGTGTCCATCTGTACCTTGCAGGTTGTTGAGTTGATATTGGCCGATGAGGATGGTGGTTCAGTGGCACACTAGGGAGACAGTTTGTGTCAGAGTCACTTCTTTGATGGTGCCTTGGTCTTGGCAGGAGTACCAGTACCATATCTGGGCCTGAGGAACCGTTTGAGTGCCTGTTGTTGGACTGTTTGGGTAAGGGGGCTGGTCTCCTGTGTGTCCTTAGATAGTTGCACCAGTCCAGGTGCTGCTGCTGATGTTGATGGCTGGTCTGTAAAGTGGTCTGTGGTAAGGGCTTTCTGGTTTGTGGGGGTCTCAGGCTGGGTTGGGAATTGATGTAGCAGCGCCCCTGCAATGATGACCATGGTGGCATTGAGCTGTTTCCACTGCTCCGTGGCCTCTTGGTGGTGTGCTATCTGCAGCCTTTGATTCTGCTCCAGGGTGGCCACGATCTGGCAGCTCCTGTCCTGGGTAAGGTGGCATGCTCCCAGGACCTCAGAGATCACCTCCTAGTCTGTAGCATCCACCCTTTGTCCTCCCCCCTGGGCCACTGATACCCTCCCACTGGGCCTAGCCCCCTGTGCCAGTGTCCCCTGAACAGGTCTGGCAGTACCACCTGTACTGGGGCCATCGTCATCCTGCCTGTTGGTAGGTGTTGACTCTGGCCTCAGTCCTTGTGTTCCACCAGTCTGTGGCCTGGATACACTGGTGTGGGGTCATTTGGCCAGAGCTGATGTTGGTGGCTGGATGGTAGGGGTGTCAATGGTGTCCTAGGTGGGGCTGGTGGATGATGACAGTCCAGAGTTGTGTGATGAGCCAGGGTATTCCTCACTGTCCATACTACATTAACAGGTGTCCTTAGTGGTGCCTCTGTCTCTATGTGGGGCGCTGGCACTCCATGTCCTTTCCGTCAGGGTGGCATGGGTGGCGGTGCCTGTGGGGGGGAATGGACATGTGTGTTACAGAATCTGATGGGTTGCACAGGGCAGGACTATTTTGTGCAGGTTTTCCACTGTTGGGCCATGCAGGAACTTTTTATGGGGTTGCCATAGCATTTAGCATGGAACGTTGAGGGGCATTGTTGGTGGTGTTGTGCCATTGTGATTCCTTGCAGGGGGAGGTGGCTGTGCACAGGGGGAGGGATGTGGGCCTGTTGGCGAGTTCATGGGCATGCAGGGTGACTGGATGTAGTGACTGTGGCCTGGGTGGGGTAGTGGCACTGGTAGTAGTTGGAGGGGTGTGGAGGTGCATGCATTACAGATGTGGTGGATAAGGGTTAATTGTAGATGACTTACCTGAGTCCATTCTTCCAGTGAGTCCAGTGAGACCCTTAGGGAGCAGGATGGCCGGTATCTATTCCTCCCAGTCAGTGTAGTCGGGGGTGTTGGATGGGGTTCCTCCCCAGTCTTCTGGACCACAATGTTGTGCCTTGATGCCATGGACCTCACCTTCCCGCGCAGATCGTTCCATCTCTTGCAGATGTCGTCCTTTGTGCGTGGATGGTTTCCCACTGCGTTGACCTTGTTGACTATTGTCTGCCAAAACTCCATCTTCCTCGCAATGGGTGTGTCCTGCACCTGTGCCCCGAATATTTGTGGCTCGACCTTGAGTATCTCATCCACCATTGTTCTTAGCTCCCTTTCTGTGAAGTGTGGGTGCTTAGGGGGTGCCAATGTGTGTGTTGTGGGTGGTGTGTTGTGTGGATATTGGTCAGGGTGCTGTTGTGTGGTTGGGTGTGTGAGTTGTGTGTTGTTGCATTTAGCGTCTGCTTGTAGTGTTGTCAGTCTGGCTTCTCCTATTGGTGGTGCAAAGCATTTTGGGGTGTGTCTGTGCGTGTTTTATAGTGTTGTGGATGTATGTCAGGTGTGTGGGTTTCAAACTTACCAATGTGTGGATTTCTTGTTGTTGGGTGCCATTGTTGGCCGGGGTGGCCTGTACCGCCATTGGTCGTTTGGCATCCACTGACTGCCGCGGTGATTTGTGCATAATTATTTGGAGGGCGGGGATTTGTGTGCTCTGCAGTGGTGGGGTGGGATATACAGCTTTTTCACAGACAAGGCCCTGGCAGTGGCTGGTGGTAATAGAAATGTAGGTGGTTTCTGTTTTGGGCATCTTTATATGGCGGGTTTCTGTTCACCGCTAATGGTGGTATCCTGCTCACCGTTACCACGGTGGGCGACGGTGTTTACCGCCATGTTCATAATGACCCCCTAAGTCTAGTAGCAGAGAAAACAGTCTGTGGGTTCCCCACCAGGAACCTTGGACCCAATATGTAATTGCCACAGCCTGAAAGGTATATACTACTACTGTAAATAAAGGATCAGTTTTGTGGCAATGTAGGTTTATGCCAACATTTGAGAAGACTTGACGATACACAGAGACCAAGCTGTTATGGCTGTGTTGAAAAGTTCTAATGACAATATTAAGGATATGTCATGAGCAAAAAGCATTTTGGGTCATGGGGATCAAGGGAGGTTAATACAAAACAACATTACTAAGTTGGCCAAAATGATTTAATCAATTGTCAGAGATGTTCTGATCCCATGATTGTAAAGCAATAGGCAGACTGCTATCCACATTGCTAATTATTGACAATCAAGAAATAACGCTATGCTTCATTTGTCCAGTCAGTATGAGCTCCCAGCTCTTTAACTGTGCTGTTCGTCTGCAGCCTATCCCCCAAGAGCAACCTCTAGTTGATTGATTAAATTATTAGGTGAGGGGGGTTCAAATCTTTGCATCTTTCCCCTTCTTTAACCGCAGAACTGACCTTTTGGAGAGGGCATTACTTGCTGTCTGTTTCTCCATGCCAAAACTTTATTAACTGGCAGGGGGCTTTAAGATTCATACAGGCTGTGTGAAATTTAAACCACCAACCGAAAAGGCCCACCTACTTGAATGTCCACTGTGTGTGAGGATGCTTCTTGGGATTATAGACAGTCTTGGACCAAAATAGACATCAGCTCCGAGCCCTCAGCAGCTAAATAGTCTGATGCTGACTTACAATGCACCATCAAAACACCTTTTGAGTGATAATTAGATGGCTGAACTTTCTTCCAGCAATTATCCAAATCGGGCAGCAACTTGATTCTGGCTTACCATGTTCCCCAGCAATTCCCTGTGAAGAGTGTTATGCTTTATGATGCCACCACTCCACATAGATCCATGGGTGACAGGAGCCAGAAACCCAAAATGTAAAGCCCAGACCGATCGTCTATGTGTGATCTTGCCTTCCCTCCCAATCCAATCTGTAGCAAAACAGGAATGCTTAAACAATCAGTATTTCTAAATTGATAAGTCCTTAACTGCTAATCCCCTTGATGAGCATATGAATCCTGGAGACAGCCACTGATTCAATCACCAATGTCCCAAATCATGAACCAGGTAGTAGGGGTTCCATACTCTGTGCCGACATCTCTGGCCTGATATAAGCTTAACATAGACCAAGTAAACTAAAAATGACCAGCTGATCTGAACCTCTCTGCTCCACATGGATTTCTCACTCAACTTCAATTGACTCCCAGGAAATAAAATGTAAATCTCTAGGCTTAAACTTCACTGCAGTTTCAGCCATGAATCAAAAATTGGGGATTTATGTCCTATGCTGCCATTCCATAAGTGTTTAATTGGAGAAAGCACCCAAAGAACAAAACTGTTACAAAGGACACCTGGCCACACAGAGACCTATGCCTTGCATGATGTTCTTCAGCGTGCTTTGTCAATAAGACCCCTGCCAAAAGTGGAGCCAGTGGTCCTTACCTTTTAGCAGGGACCAAGGCATAACTCTCTTCCCTGATTTTACTGGCCCTATTGGCAGCATATAACATCATAGACAACCTAATATTCCTTGACCATCTATGACAATTCAGCAGGCAACAGCGGAACAGTTGGAACAATGTTAACCTGGCTTTCCATAGTCTTGCAAATCCTTCCTCTCAGGTCAAACTGGACCATACTTCTCTGGTACTACTAACATCAAAGGTGGAGTTTTTCACAGATTTGCACTGCCACTATTGTTATTCAACATCTACATGAACCCTTTCACCAGAATGTTTTAGTTGTAAAATATCGAATATCACGTGTCTGCCTGACACATTGTTAAATCTCTATCTTGAAGAAAAATAGGGAACATATCGACCATATGACATTTGCACTATTTTCAATATCATGTTCATCATTTGATTTAAAAAAACTTGTCATGTTTGAAAAGTGAGAAAACCACTGTCCGGCTCCTAGAAACAACTGAGGGAGCGTAGCTTATATAATCAATATTAACGTGATATGTTTATGAACTAATGTGTAATAATGCTGCATAGAAAATGTGTTAATGTATTTTGCTATAATGTGCGCTTGAAATGTGCCCACGGGGAGTGGCCACCAACATATACGAGGACTAATGAAACTGACTAATAATTATGAAATGATTATTAAAATGTGATTTTGCATTAATATTGAAAACCTATATGCTAAAGTTTGCTAATGAATCATTAGGCTTTAGTTAGCATGAGTCAAGGCCTAGCTGCCTGACTCTCACATTAAATGTGTTTTTTTTAACGTGCAGTGTGCTGACTTGCTGAAGGACATGAACTCTTGTTTTCTCCAAACTAGAAGCTGAATGTAACTGTAGTAGATCTGTTCTCATGAAATTCGACTTGCTTGTAGAAACATTTTAGCTGAATACAACAGTGTAGATTAGTAGCAGGTACAAGGTCCCCTAAACAGGTACAAACAATGGAGCCACTGACTGAAGATGTGCAAAGGACCACAAGACTATGAAATCATACCGGACATTCCACCCGCTGAAGATGTCAATCATAAGGACCAATAAAATACTTGAGAACTGTTATGGGATGACAAATTTGATGAAGTAATCGGAACTCTATTGGAGGGAGATAGTTGGGTGCAACCCCTTGTCCAACCAAATTTTAGGGGAATGTACAACGAAAATGGGATAAAAACCCTTGACACCAGGAAGTAAATTAGACTACAGAACAGGAGAGAATGGGAGACTAGGAGATAGCTAGAGATATGCTGATGCGATTTTCTATGACCCAGACACTTTGTCACTCTGCATAGAGACTTTGCTGCTTGGTTCTTAAAAACATTCTTGCCTTATATTGCCCGTTTACACTTTACCTCCTTATGAGGGAAGTGCCCCTTTTTCCCGATTGCTAAAATCCTGATGGCGAACCAACTGATGTCCTGAGGACGAAGACCGAACCTGAGTGCTGACCCAAATACGGAGGGTAACTATATGACAATGAAATTGTAATTGTCTGTTTGCTTTGCCTTTCTAGGTACCAACTGCTTCTTTTGACAGAGACCATAGCTAGATGTTTTCTAAATTGGTGTTACTAAATAGTTTTGCATGAAGCCCAACATGCTAATGCTAATTCGAGGTTAGTAGGGGGGTTCACTAAAACCGATGCAAATAGACAAATGACCAAATCTATGCTTTGTTGAATAACATTATGATGATACTCTGCTAAAGATAACCTATGCTGACGCCGTGTTATATTCTAATATTTGTGATTCGTGCTTTGATGAAATCTTATCAGAGTTGCCATATTGTGACTATGCTAATGTGTTTCTTGGTTTTGAGACTAATAAACTTGCTAGTAGAATTGTACTCAATAGGGAATAAATTTCACAAAATCATACTAAACTGGTGTGGTTATTCATGACTGAAAGGTCATGGTGGTTTACGAGTTCTATTAAATGTCTTTGATTAATTTGAATTGTCGTATTACTGTGAACTTTGATGACATTATTGACACATTGATTGACATGCTGATTAGCTATCTCGTCCTAAGGTGTCTTCAATCAGGGTCAAAAGATTTATTGGCCTAAAACGAGTCCCAAAGTGAGTAAATTAGTCATAAAGGGACGCGTTAACACAACCAATCCTTCTCATACGCTTTTCTAATGGACCAACTCTCTTCGGATTCCCGGCACAACCAATACAAAATAGCTGGAATTTAGGTGCATGTCATGATGTAAGCTCAATAGAATTCATTAATGTCACCTGTTGATGTCACAAAGGAATGTGGGGCGATGGATTAGAATGTAGGAATGATAGAAGAGTGGGGAAGAGGCACTGAGAGGAAGCTTGTCATGCTGTCTTCCCACTGCTTTGCCGGGGTCTTTATCTACAGTAAAGCTTTTACCAGCTCACTTGTAGGTAAGTCAATCATTACAATTTTGACAATGAGCAGACTGACCCTGACATTGAACCTTCACATCAGCCACTTCGCATTGCAGTCTGAAAACCTTCCTAAACTTGGATAATCTGTGGCATCCTGACTACTCTCGTGACAAACTTCTCCCAGGTCAGTATTTTATGTAAGTACTCCTACCGTGTATGACTGTGCCTGACCGTCCCCTGTTAGCCGTGCCATGAGCAATTGAATCTAAACGTTCTTTGGCATGCTCTTCTCTTGTGCTGCAGCTGTGACATCAGATGATGCTGTTCCCTTGGTAATACACATCCACTCCCCACTCAACTTCCGCTGGACAATGCAACATGCTACACCTACGTTGAACATCAGCTTCAGTTATGTGCACGAATGACAGGCGACAATGTTTCCTAGATGACGTGACACGCTGCTTCTACATTGTACAACAGAGTTAGCGACGCGCATGCTCTTCTGGCAACAGTGTTTCCTGGATAACATCTTCACCCTCACACACGTTCGTCAGCATGTCAGCATGGTTGCCAGCACAGCTGGAGAGTGTTTTATATCAGTGATGTGCATGCTTCTGTGTTGTAGATACTTCAGAAATGTGCACACTTTTTTGACAACAGGGTGCATGTTTTATTAACTTCCTTCAACAACGTTCCATACAATGGTATGTGTCTGTTCTAGTTTCTTCAGTGATACACGCGCTCTTCAGCACATCACAGCGATGCGTCTCATTACTTTAGTGGCATGCACGCTTTTCTGGCATTTGTGTTTATTTTAACTCCTCCAGCGACACTAATGCCCTACTGTACTTACTACGATGACAAACCTCACAAAAAAGACTTTGGCAAACCTGATAAGGGTAATTTTTATTTTTTATTATTGCTATTGACTATGACATCCAACACTATGTTAAATTTATCACCTTCTCAACCTTTTACATCAGCTTTGGGTGATTCTTCCCTTAAATGACAGAATTGCATGAATACTTTCTGACATTTGATGACCTTTGAAAATAAAATAAAAGTATTGTTACATTGCTTAGACTCATCTGGAATTTGGTTCATTTGAACTATGAACTCATACAAGATCAGACTGTAATGCACGCCGCAAATCCTGCCATGCAGGATAATCTATGGGCTAAAGAGGAGGCCCCACTACAGGAGGTAATAGACCTAGCTAAACACACGGATTTGTCTGGTAGAAATGCACAGGCTGTATTGTCAGATAGTAACAAATATTCTACAGATGACAAATATCATAAATCTAGTGAAGTGGTCCGTGAAAGCAAACCTAGTAAGATACAGAAAGGCACTGTCCATGGTATAGGGAAAAAAACATAGTTTGCTGAAAAAAATGATAATAAAAGTGTAGTCAAATGTTACATATGTGAGCTCCTTGGTCATTATATTAATGATAAAAAATGTCATGCACATAATCAACGTTGCTCAGGTTGTGGTATTATAGGCCTGTGCAAGAAAGTATGCAGTAAAAAGAAAAGTAGTGCCATAAAAGTATGGAAAGATGATTTAAGTCATGATTCACAATATAGTGAGAATGATAAAGGCAGAAATATGTGTGTTGATTCCAGTTTAAATGTAGTTGACAAACCAAATTCTAGAAGGAATAAACCCAAGTGTGAGTTATCTGTTGGAGGCATCAATATAAAAATAACAGCTGATTCTGGTTCCCCTTACACCACTGTTAACAAAATGGTATAGGACAGGAAGTTTGCATCAAAACTGAGGAATATTTCGGAACAACTGGATGTGTCCCCAAAAGATCTAATGGAAGACTCCATAGATCTTTTGAGTTTTAGAGAACCAGCATTTGTTTTTAAAAATAGAGAGGCATTATGCAAATTATGTCTCAAAAACTGGGCTGTCTGTTCTGGGCTGGAAGGACTGGGGCGATCTGGGTATTATACTGGCTCCCAATAGCCCAGAACCTGATTTAGCTGTGAAAGATGTTGATGATAAAGAAGAAGCAAAGTTCATATTTGTATACCCAGAGGTTTTGTCCAGTGTGATTGGCGGTTTAAAGGGCTTCCAGCACAAAATTATCTTGAAGGATAATGCCGTACCAGGTGCACGTAAAGCCAGAAATGTGCCTATGAGTATCAGGGATGACGTTTTGTCTGAACTTGAAAAATGACAAGCTGCTGGAATTATCAAACCAGTTGAGTTCTCAGATTGGGCTGCACCACTGCATAGATTTGGGGGATTTAAACAGGAATATTCTTGTAGACCAGTTTCCAATTCCAAAAATTCATGAGATGGTATAATTGAGTAAAGGAAAGAATGGTTTACCATGACTTAAAATCAGCTTACCATCAGGTCTCCATTCATAATGATAGCCGTAGGCTCACTGCATTCATCGCCCCATTCGGATGCTTCCAATTTGTTAAGGTTCTTTTTGGGCTGGCATCAGCTGCAGACATGTTTCTTCATCTCATATTTTTGTGGTTTAAAGGATCCAAAGATGTCTAATTTTTTCAAGACAACACAGTAGTCATGGAAAGGATCAGGGAAGATTATGATGCAAATTGAATTAAAGTGCTCGATAAATTGAATACAGTAAATGCAAAATAGAAAGGAGGAATGTCATGTTCCTGGGTCATGAGATAAGCAGTAAAGGATAAGTGCTGAAGGCTTCTTTGGTTGAGGCCATAAGGGATGCCCCAGCTCCCTCCAATAGGAATAAAATCAGGGCATTCCTTTGCCTAGTTCAGTTTTATTCTAAATATATACAAAGGTTTTCAGGTAAACCTTCCATATCAGACAACTACTTAAACTGAAAAATTAATTTGGGTGGTCCACTTAGTGCAAAGAAGCTGTTGTTTCAATAGAAAATGGACATTACTGATGCACCCCACTGCATGGATTTGACTCAGGTCTTAAAAGTATGGTTAAAACAGATGCTAGTAACAAACGCTTAGGGGCAGTACTCACTCAGGCAGATGACCAAGGAAAATTATGTATAATAGCTTTTCCCTCACTTGCCTTGTCTCTACCTGAACAGAAATACTCAGTAATTAAAGGGGAGGCTTTATCATGTGTTTTGGGTCAGGAACATTTTAGACCATTTATCTGGGGGTCTCAGTTGGAATTGTGTAGCGATCACAAATCGCTTACTAAGTTCTCACCAGCAAGGAATTATTCAACATGTAGCACATATGTCCTTAAAATAGTTGGATTACGATTAGATTGTAAATTATGTACCTGGGCCCATGTTTATACTTTTTGACGCAAAACTACGCTAACGCAGTTTAGCGCCAAAAAAATTAGCGCCGGCTAACGCCATTCTGAAGCACCATGCGGGCGCCGTATTTATTGAATGGCGTTAGCCAACCGGCGCTGCCTGGTGTGCGTGAAAAAAAACCACGTACACCAGGCAGCGCCGGCGTAGGGAAAAATGGCGTTTGGGCGTCCTAAAATGGGGCAAGTCAGGCTGAGGCAAAAAAAACGTCTTAACCCGATTTGCGCCATTTTTTTTTGGCGCCCAACCCCCATTAACATGACTCCTGTCTTAGCAAAGACAGGAGTCATGCCCCCTTGCCCAATGGCCATGCCCAGGGGACTTCTGTCCCCTGGGCATGGTCATTGGGCATAGTGGCATGTAGGGGGGCACAAATCAGGCCCCCCTATGCCACAAAATAAATTTAAAAAAAATAATTACCACAACTTACCTTTTCTTCCCTGGGGTGGGTCCCTCCATCCTTGGGTGTCCTCCTGGGGTGGGCAAGGGTGGCAGGGGGTGTCCCTGGGGGCTTGGGAGGGCACCTATGGGCTCATTCTGAGCCCACAGGTCCCTTAACGCCTGCCCTGACCCAGGCGCTAAAATCCGGCGCAAATGCGGGTTTTTTAGTCCCGCCCACTCCCGGGCGTCATTTTTGCCCGGGAGTATAAATCCGACGCAATAGCATCGCAGTCATTTTTTTAGACGGGAACGCCTACCTTGCATATCATTAACGCAAGGAAGGTGTTCACGCAAAAAAATGACGCTAACTCCATGAACTTTGGCGCTAGACGCGTCTAACGCCAAAGTATAAATATGGAGTTAGTTTAGAGTCGAATTTGCGTCGAAAAAAACGATGCAAATTCGGCGCAAACGGAGTATAAATATGCCCCCTGGTGTAAAAAACAAAATTGCTGATTTTATCAGTCATCTACCCATTTTGGAAAAGAACACAAGTGAAGGAAACATAGACACCGAAATGTTTGATGATTGTTCTGTGGCTGACATTATTGAGGAACGCAATGGTGTTTTAAAGACTGGATGGAAAGAAATGGTGTTCTAAAGAGTGAATGGAAAGATGCCATCAAAACTGATGTTATTTTCCAAAGGGTGCGTAAGTGGATAAATGAAGGATGGTCGAATTAGAGTGAAAAAGGGGAAGATGCGCGTTTTTTGGGAATTGAGAAATGCAATGTCGAAATGGGATGGTAGAGTACACCCAATGGGAGAATAAATTGACCAAGTGCACTTATAGGTAAGTGTTAGACCTGACAGCCTTAGGGTGGTCACCCCTAACTTTTGCCTGCCTCCCTCCACTTTTTGGACACTGTTTTTGCTGGTTTTTAGACTCTCCGCACTTTACCACTGCTAACCAGTGCTGAAGTGCATATGCTCTCTCCCTTTAAACATGGTAACATTGGATCGTACCCAATTGGACTATTTATTTACTTATTAGTCCCTAGTAGAAGGTACTATGGGGGTCATTCTGACCCTGGCGGTCTTGGACCGCCAGGGCCATGAATGACGGAAGCACGAATGACAGTGCTTCAATCCCCATTCCGACCGCGGCGGTAAAGCCGCGGTCGGATTGCCGGGGCCGGCGGTCATCTGCCGTTTTTGCCCCGGCTGGGAGAATCCGCCAGGGCAGCGCTGCAAGCAGCGCTGCCCTGGGGATTCTGACCCCCGTATCGCCAGCCTGTTTCTGGCGGTTTTCACCGCCAGGAAGAGGCTGGCAGTAACGGGTGTCCTGGGCCCCCTAACAGGGCCCCGGCCTGCTTTTCACTGTCTGCATGGCAGACAGTGAAAAGCGCGACGGGTGCAACTGCACCCGTCGCACCGCCGCAACACCGCTTGCTCCATTCGGAGCCGGCTCCTGTGTTGCGGCCTCATTCCCGCCGGCCCAGCGGGAATGTCACAATGGGGGCCGTGGAATTTTGGCCGCGTGGCGGCCAAATGGCGGTTTCCGCCTGGCGGGCGGCAGTAGCCGCCCGCCAGAGTTGGAATAACCCCCTATATGTGCCCAGGGCTTGTAGATTAAATGCTACTAGTGGGCCTGCAGCACTGATTGTGCCACCCACTTAAGTAGCCCCTTAACCTTGTCTCAGGCCTGCCATGGCAAGGCCTGTGTGTGCAGTTTCACTGCCAATTCGACTTGGCATTTAAAAGTACTTGCCAAGCCTAAAACTCTCCTTTTTCTACATATAGGTCACCCCTAAGGTGTGCCCTAGGTAACCCCTAGGGCAGGGTACTGGGTGGGTAAAAGGCAGTGCATGTACCTGTGTAGTTTGTATGTCCTGGTAGTGTAAAACTCCTAAATTCGTTTTTACACTACTGTGAGGCCTGCTCCCTTAATAGGCTAACATTGGGGCTGCCCTCATACATTGTTGGAGGGGTAGCTGCTGATCTGTAAGGAGTACGAAGGTCATATTTAGTATGGCCAGAATGGTAATACAAAATCCTGCTGACTGGTAAAGTTGGATTTAATATTGCTATTTTAGAAATGCCACTTTTAGAAAGTGAACATTTCTCTGCCCTTAAATCTTTCTGTGCCTTACAATCCACGTCTGGCTGGGTTTAGTTGACAGCTCCTTCTGCATTCACTCAGACATACCCCAAACACAAGATACTCAGCCTTACTTGCATACATCTTCATTTTGAATGGGTCTTCTTGGGCTGGGAGGGTGGAGGGCCTGCTCTCACACAAAGGACTGCCACACCCCCAACTGGGACCCTGGCAGACAGGATTGAACTGAAAGGGGACCTGGTGCACTTCTAAGCAACTCTTTGAAGTCTCCCCCACTTCAAAGGCACATTTGGGTTTAAAAACAGGGCCTCTGCCCTACCTCCTCAGACACTTCCTGGAGAAGAAACTTGTAACCAGAACCTGCATCCTGCCAAGAAGAACTTCCTGGCTGCCCAAAGGACTCACCAGACTGCTTTCTGTGAAGGACTGCTGCCTTGTTGTTGCCCTGCTGCCTTGCTGCTCCCTGGCTGTGGTGAAGAAGTGCTCTCCACGGGCTTGGATAGAGCTTGCCTCCTATTCCCTGAAGTCTCAAGACCAAAAAGACTTCTCTCTTGCAACTGGACTCCTTGTGCGGCAAAAATTTGACGCACAGCTTGCTAAAAATGACGCACAGCCTGTCCCGCGGTGAGAAATTCACCGCACGCTGAACCGGAACGATGCAGCTCGACTTCGCAAGGAAAAGATCGGCGCGGCACCTGCGGTGCGACCAGAACTTCGACGCATGGCCCACCAGATCGACACACAGCCAACCTGGGATGAAGCACCCCGACTTCCAGAGGGGAAATCGACGCAGTGCCTGCTGTGCGGGAGAAATTTCCACTCACAGACCACGGGGCGTCGGAAAACCCCACAACCCGAAGATGATCCACGACCGAGCTCCGGAAATCGACGCACAGCCGTCCCTGGGTGGAAACTAAACAACGCATCGACCGTGTGTGGCCCGAGAAATCGACGCACTCCCCTTTGTTTACACGCTTCTCCTCCTCTGCGGCCCTTTGCGGAGATTTTTCATGCGAACCAGGTACTTTCTGCTTGAAAGAGACTTTGTTTGCTTTTAAAAGACTTAAGACACTTGATATCACTTTTCAGTAATATCTCTACATTTACTTATTACATCTTTGATTGTTTTGACCTGCAAATATCCAGATAAATATTATATATTTTTCTAAACACTGTGTGGTGTATTTCTGTGGGGCTATACGGTGTTATTGTATGATTTATTGCACAAATACTTTACACATTGCCTTCTAAGTTAAGCCTGACTGCTCAGTGCCAAGCTACCAGAGGGGTGCACAGGATAATTTGGATTGTGTGTACCCTGACTAGAGGGAGGGTCCTTGCTTGGACAGGGGGTAACCTGACTGCCAACCAAAGACACCATTTCTAACAGTAAGGTATTGGATATTTGCCATGAAGGCCATATAGGGATTGCAAAATCCAAAAGCAGAGTGAAGAAATTATATTGATGGCTGGGGAATGATGTGGCAGTTGAAAGGAAGATTAGAGAATGAGATTTATGCACTGACTCAGAAAAAACCTTTGGGCCTCATTACGAGTTTGGCAGTCCATGGACCAGCAAACTCACGATGATGGTGGAACCGCCATACTTCTGGGGGTCTGACCCCCAGATTATGATCCTGGTGGTCGAACCGGCAGGAGACCGCCGCTTCTGCCTGGGATCAGGGATCTCGATGGGGTGGCAGAGGTCAAAGTCGTAGTCAACCACGGCAGTGCTGAGTTTGTCATCACCGTACTGATCACAACTTCACTTTCCACCAGCCTTTTCAAGGTGAGTTCCCTGCCATGATAAGGCTGGTGTGAAGCCAGTGCTGGGGGCACAGGGGGGCCCCTGCACTGCCCACAAGCATGTTATGGGCAGTGCAGGGGCCCCCCAGCCAGTGCCCTAGAAATCCGCACTCTCTGCTAATACAGACAGTGCACATTCTGAGGGTGCTTGTGTGCAACAGCATTAGCCTCTGCTTCCTAAGGGAGCTGAAGCCAATGCTGCCACAGTGTTTCCACTGGGCTGACTGGTCACTACAAGACACGCCTTGACAACAACTCTCAAAACACCAAAGAACTCTTCACCATCATTAATGAACTTGCCAAACCCAAAGCCAGCAACATAGACCCCTCACACACACAGCCCCTATGTGACGCCCTCTCCAACTACTTCCACCATAAAATCCTGGACATCCACAACAGCTTCATACCACACACACCCACCACACACACCCCTCACTCACCCAACCCAACCCCCGCTTATGCCCCCCCACCAATCTCACCACCTGGGCCCCCACCACACATGAAGAAACCGAAAAAACCATTAACTCCATCCACTCCGGATCCCCCTCTGACACCTGTCCACATTGCATCTACAACAAAGCCAGCCCAACTATCGCCCCCATACTCCACGACATAAACAATTCCTCTTTCGTCTCCGCCACCTGCCCAGACCCCTGGAAGCACGTGGAAATCACTGCTCTCTTAAAAATAACCAAAGCCGACCCGTAGATCTTCTCCAACTATCGCCCCATCTCCCTCCTCCCTTTTCCCACCAAGGTTGCAGAGAAACTAGTCAACGCCCGCCTATCCCACTTCCTCGAAGCAAACAACACTCTTGACCCCTCACAATCCGGGTTCCGCAAGAACCTCAGCACGGAAACCGCCCTCATCGCATGCACTGACGACATCAGGACCAAAGTCGACAAAGGCGAGACCGTCGCACTCATTCTCCTAGACCTCTCCGCAGCCTTTGACACCGTCTGCCACCACACACTCCACACACACCTCCACAACATAGGAAGTCGCCACAAAGCCTTAGACTGGCTCACCTTCTTCCTCACCGACCGGACCCAGAGAGTCCGCATTCCACCTTTCCACTCCACCGCTACCAAGATCATCTGTGGAGTCCCCCAAGGGTTCTCCCTCAGCCCCACACTCTTCAACATCTACATAATCCCCCTAGCCAACATCCTCCGAGCACACGGAATCACTATCCTCTCCTACGCAGATGACACCCAACTCATCCTCTCCCTCACCCGCAACCCCACCACCACCAAAACCAACCTACATGCTGCTCTCCTTGACACCGCCAACTGGATGACTACTAACCACCTCAAGCTTAACTCCAACAAAACCGAGATCATCATCTTCCGCCCCAACAAAACCACATGGGATGACTCCTGGTGGCCCACCTCCCTAGGCCCCACACCCACCCCCGCAAACCACACACGCAACCTCAGTATCATCCTGGACCCCTCCCTCTCCATGACACAGCAAATCAGTGCTCTAACCTCCTCCTGCTTCCACACACTCTGCACTCTAAAAAAATCCTTCAAATGGATTCCCCCAGAGACCATGAAGACAGTCACCCATGCACTCATCAGCAGCAGACTAGACTACGGTAATGCCCTCTACGCCGGCACCACACTCAAACTCAAACACAAACTCCAGAAAATCCAGAACACAGCCGCACGCCTCGTTCTTAGGCCTCCCCCACCACGAACGAATCTCACCACACCTCAAATCCCTTCACTGGCTCCCCATAGACAAGAGAATAACATTCAAGATCCTCATCCACGCACACAAATCCCTCCACAACACCGGCCTAACCTACCTCAACGAAAGAGTGAACTTCCACACTCCCACACGCAACCTCCGATCAGACGACCTCGCCCTAGCCACAGTCCCCCGCATCCAACGCACCACCACAGGAGGCAGGTCCTTCTCCTACCTCGCCCCAAAACCTGGAACTCCCTCCCCACCAACCTTCGCAAAACCAAAGACCTCCTGCTCTTCAGAAAGAACCTCAAGACATGGTTGTTCGAACAGTGACCCTCCCTGCCCCCCTGACCCCCCTCCCAGCGCCTTGAGACCCTCACGGGTGAGTAGCGCGCTCTATAAATTTTTTTGATTGAATGAGTAAATGGACCCCTGAGACTGTCAGAAGAAACCTAGATAAGGTGCACAAAGATTACAAAA
Source organism: Pleurodeles waltl (assembly GCF_031143425.1). NCBI lineage: Eukaryota > Metazoa > Chordata > Amphibia > Caudata > Salamandridae > Pleurodeles > Pleurodeles waltl. Next base: position 642,858,113 of record NC_090449.1, read on the forward strand.
CTCCCCACTGTGACCGTAAACATAATTACAAAATGATTCATGTAAAGGTGGGTGATTTAGTAAAATTAAAAACTCTGGTGTGTATAAGAAAGTTGAAGGCAGATTTTATGATCCTATTAAGGTGGTGAAAGTTTTTTCCAACTCTGTTTTATTGGAGAGTGGAACAATTTGGCACATGAGTTGTGTATCTGTTTATAAAGGGAGAGGTAAGGTAATCAAATGGATATAAAGTAACATGGATGATTATGTGTCAGGTCCAAGGAGTTGGTTGATAGATGATGAATGTAATCAGGAATAGGGCACCAGAAATGAAAATATGAATAATAATGGAGTGTCTGATGAATATGAATGTTCTATGCTGGGTTCATTGTGTATTTCTTCCCAAAGCCATGATGTTGATAATCATCTTCTCAGGGACAAAATGGATCTGGTCCGATCAACATTGAATGAGTAAATGGACCCCTGAGACTGTCAGAAGAAACCTAGATAAGGTGCACAAAGATTACAAAACTCCCCACTGTGACCGTAAACATAATTACAAAATGATTCATGTAAAGGTGGGTGATTTAGTAAAATTAAAAACTCTGGTGTGTATAAGAAAGTTGAAGGCAGATTTTATGATCCTATTAAGGTGGTGAAAGTTTTTTCCAACTCTGTTTTATTGGAGAGTGGAACAATTTTGCACATGAGTTGTGTATCTGTTTATAAAGGGAGAGGTAAGGTAATCAAATGGATATAAAGTAACATGGATGATTATGTGTCAGGTCCAAGGAGTTAGTTGATAGATGATGAATGTAATCAGGAATAGGGCACCAGAAATGAAAATATGAATAATAATGGAGTGTCTGATGAATATGAATGTTCTATGCTGGGTTCATCGTGTATTCCTTCCCAAAGCCATGATGTTGATAATCATCTTCTCAGGGACAAAATGGATCTGGTCCGATCAACAGAAATGGAGCCAAGTGGGTGGAAGATTTGGTAGGCGAATTGGCAAATCAGCAAAATACAAAGATTTCATATGTACATAAGGGTATAGGAACATGTTTTTATCATCAACGAGGGTATTTGTGAACGTACCTTATATTATCTAATGTCCTAATATTAATGAAAGTTTGTTTTCTTATGTGTATTATGAGGGGGATCGGGTATTAGTTATTTGGTGTGTTTAAAGGGGGCAGATAAACCATGATGTAAGCTAAATATAATTCATTGATGTCATCTATTGATGTCATGAAGGAATGTGGGGAGAAGGATTAGAATGAAGAGACGTTGGAGGAGTGGGGCGGGACTTGGAGGAGGCTTATCAGGTTGTCCCCCAACTGCTTTGCCACGGTCTTTATCTATGATAAAGCTTTCACCAACTCACTTGTGGATAAGTCCATCATTGCAGTATGTTGTTCAATAATGAGCTCCTCTTGGTCCCAAAACAGATGAAGCTTATAGCTCTGTCTTCCATCATAGGTGTTCTGTCACTCCTTCAGCTCCTGCTGACATTTCCCATTATCTTTATAGTGATGGTGTCCTGACTAGATTACTGAAACAGCATCTGCCTTGGCCACACTAATAAATCAATTTAAACAGTCCGGAATGATACTGGTTATGATAATAGCACAACATCTCTGAAGTCCATCCATTGGTTCTCAATAAAGGTAAAGAAAATTCTCCAAATGTATTTGTGTTGTCCATAAAACAGTATTTGGTCAATCATCAATCTGCTTTGCCAAATTGTTTGACTCATACCTTCCATCTAGAAGGCTAAAATCTACAGACAGCAATTTACTGTAAATTATGCTTTTCTGCCACAAGAAACAAAGGGCAGGCCCTGCACTTGCTAGAATCCTTTCTGTGGAGTGCATCTTATACAAAAAATTTACTTTCTTCAATTCAGAACATTGGTAAACACCCATCTATTAAGGCAGATTTATAGCTAGCCTATACACACTGCTTACCAATGATATCATCTGACACCTAAAAAACCTGTACAAACTGCCCTGTTATCAGCTTGTATGGTCATTATTTATTTGCAAATATATCTTTTTTCACCTTTTTGCTATACAGATGTATCTGATCCAAAGTGCTCAGAGCCTTGTTATTTGTAGTACTTATAAAACATAAATAAAATATAATAAAAAAATGAACGCCTCAGGTGAGACCGACAAAAACATAAGAAATTGTAGGCTGGATTTCCCTCTTACAGACATCATCAAGACAGGGGAGGAGCTGTCTGGAAAAAAAGGCATTTTGTCAATCTGGCCTTGGACTATTGAGCACCTAGGCAATACATATCCAATGAGCTAAAGACTAGTGAAAAGACGTAGAGCCATATTTATACTTTTTGACGCAAAAATATTACCGCCAGCTAACGCCATTTCAATGCGCCGTGGGGGTGTCAAATTTATACTTTGACGCACGGCGGCGCAACCAACAGGTGGGAGTCATTTTTTTTTTACGCGCACAGCGGCGTCAAGTCGTAAAGGAAAACAACGTTAACGCGACGTAAATGACTGTGGCTCGATTTACGACAGCGCAACCCGGAAAGCGCCGTTTTTTTTGACGCAATAGCATCAATTCACCTGCGAACACTGCCCTTTCAGCAGAGGAGAGCCAAAATGGATCCCAGATGCCACAACAGACCCCAGGAAGATGACAGCAGACCAGGAACCAGCCAGGATGATCCATACAGGAACCAAGACATATATAGAAAAAAATGAAAGTGTCGCTTCAGTTCAGAGGAGCAGGAAATCCTGGTTAAAGAGGTGACGGAACACCAGCACCAACTGTTCATCACCTCTAAGTTGCCAATCAGCAGGAGAGAGGCCATATGGCAACAAATTGTCACCGAGTGTAAGAAACGCTGGCATGACTGCAAACGTAGGACAAAGGAAAAAATGGCCAGGAACAGGAAGGCAGCACTGCAGACTGGAGGTGGGAGTCCAGCACACCAGGAGGCCCTGGGCCACATGGAGGAGATGGTCGCAGCCGTCATCCCTGAGGAGATCGTCACAGGGATTCAAGGACAGGACAGCACAGACTACCACGAGACAACGCACATGCAGGGTAAGTCGCATGGGGAATTAAAATGCAATAATGTTAACAGCAACCGGGGGGGGAATACCTACTACACAATGCATGTAAGTCAGCATATATATGGAGTGGCATGGGTAAAGGGGCACGGCAGGGGGGCATGGCCAGCACAGACAGAAGCTGGGGCACGACATAACACAGCACCAACAACTGTCCCATGGGGGCATCCTGTCATGACAACAATGGAACTAAGGGAAAGCCGCGACAGGTGGGAAGGCCACTACGTCAAACTTACATCCTGGCACTCGTCAGTCAAAATAGATCCTACATCAACTAGGTCCCTATCAGTAATCCAGTAGCCAAAACCACAACTGCAATGTAACTGCAACAACAGTTGACACTAACACCTCTGATCTCTGTGCAGCTATTGTAGCCAATGGCAGTAACCTCCCCATGGAACATACATACCTAAATTAGGGGGTGAGGATGACATCTGCAACAATCTCCAGAAATAAGACAAAACCATCAGTACACTCAAATGTCAATGCCCATAGTTGACACATACATCAGCCAAAGTAAATAGCAATAGGAGCCACACAGCACTAAGGACACACACATGCTGCATACGTCAGGGTCCCTCATGTGCCTGGCTAACAAGGAAACATCACTAAAGTCATACTGCTCAGACAACAACATTGAGGAGGGGACACATGCAACTGGTCACTGAAACACACCAGCACAGTCAGAGGACCAAATAGGACATTGATACGATAAACAGGGCAATCCAATTAAACACACATTACCCAACATCAGCTGGAAACATCAACAATGTCTACATCCATATCACATCGTAACATTGCCATGCATAGGATATGCCACATAACAATAACAATTAGGTCAATGTGAACAAACAGATTTTGGGGCAGGTCCTGAGAGGCAAGTGTGCTGCCAGGGCAATCACAACACCCACAGCCAGTGAAAGGTCTCACCATAAGAATAGATATACACGGAGGGTCGAGTAGGACAAAAAGATGGCTATTCCCTAATTGGTACAAAGCAACACCTAGAGGCGATTAGGCAGACAAGTCTGATAACTCTATATCATACATGTGACACACAGGTGGGGCATAGGCCTATAACAATGCCCATATGAAGGACAGCAGATACCAATACCAAACAAGATCACAAAGTAAAGTCATCAAAAGGCTTGCATGTTACGTCAAAACTGTCACAACACAGACACACTAATTGTACCCTGTTTCATTGCAGAGGAACATGGATCTCCTGCCGATATGCCTGTCCCTGATTTCCCTGATGACATGGATGACGAGCCCATAAACATTTCCCAGGAGACCATCCAAAAGGTCCTTGAAACCCTCCAGACCCCACCTTCAGTCACAAGGAGGAGCACAGAACAAGCAGCCATCACAGAAGAACCACCCACCACCCCAATTCTAAGACCTGCCAGCTCCAATACAGCTGAGGACTCTGACGACACTGGCACCAGCTTTGAAAGAACTGTAGTTGGTGTACAGCGGGAGCTGGCCATGGAGGTGCGGGTGGGGATGCAAAATATGGCAGCCAGCCTTGAGGGGGTGCGCTCGTGCATGTTGTCATCTGCAGATCAGGCAGCAGCTATGCAAGCCCTAACATCCATACTGCAAGGACTACAAGAAACCATAAAGGAATTCACCACTGCAGTAAGGGAGTTGCCACAACACCTCGCACCCCAAACTTTCCACTGTATGCACGAATGCAATCATGACTCCCTCAGGGCTGACCTGGCTGCCTACCATTGTGATGTGGCTGCTATTCTCAAAAACCAGCAGGCCCTCCTTGCAGCAGTACTGCCCTTAAGAACTTCACAGGGAGCAGCCCCCGGGATGTCTGACTCCACGTCTTCTAACACTGAGGTGTGTGTTGCCCCTTCACAACCAACAACAACAAGGACAAAGCAGGCAACACACACATCAGAAGAAGAAGACATGGAACAGATCACATTCTCACGGAAGAGTACCCGGAAGCACTAGTCCCTGCACCATGGCCTACTTTGACCAAGGTCCTACGTTTTGTCAAATGCCAGTCTCACTACAACTATACTCAATGACTGTTCTGCTAACCACTGTATGACTTGTCAGCATTGCCAGTGAATGTCTCTCTCCTACTATTCGGCAAATCCTGTCCCTCTGCACTGTCTGTTACATCACCCCAGCATGTCAGGAGCATCATCCACACCCCTACTGTAGGATCACCATGTAAGAATGCATCAGAACGGACTCAGCAAACATGGACAATGTACATTTGGCACTACAGCACCTATCAATAAATAGCATTTGCACACCTAATATGTCTCTGTGTAATTTGACACATCAACTGTGCAGTAGGTAACTCTAAAGTGCCTGTGTGACAACCATGTAGCTTGTCAATACAACTGTCCTGACATCATGTAGTCTGATACATCTGTGCAGTGGCCAGGATTGCATCATAGCCTGACCATCCTGAGGAGAATAACTGATGAAGGGACAAACCACACACAATTATGCTGTGTTGGACAGAATAATGCTCCAGGTATAGCAATCCAAGTCAACTAATGGTGGCTGAGAAAGGTAGGCACCCTGCAACAGTAAAAAATGAATTTATGCAGCATAATCTAAGCAAACACAACTAAACACTGCATCAATCACCCTTTCTGAGTATACTTCCATGAAGGGAAGTCATGCTGAATTTATACACACATGATCTATGTCAGCAAAGAAGACAACAAGACAAGAGTGTTAACAACACATCATCTACAAAGATGTCCCTGAACATCACACTGCAGTCCGACCTAATAAATTTACCACAATACCAAGTCTGGAAGCACACTTTGTGATGTAGAATACCTACTCATCAACACAAATCCTTGATGATCTATGTAAACTACTAATGGTGGGTCTACCAAATGGTGGATACTTACCAAGTTAGCACAGGGTTAGCTGCCATGTTAAACCTCCATTTTCTGTGGTGTGTAGCATAGGACACAAATGTCATAGAAAAACATTCACCTACACTGATGTCAAGCCCATGATCAAGTAGCAGTTAACGCATAAAGCTAAGGGTTCACTATATGTTCATTCATATGTATTCACACCAGAGGCAACTAAGGGAAAAGTCATACCTACACTAATCTATCCTGACTACTCCTAACCCACAACTGTCCCTAATTAACCTAAGCTAAACTTACTCTACATATATAACGAATCGATCTAAACATCAACCCCCCACCCACCATTATGAGACAGGACACATGCAGGACAACACATACTAACCTACACACATACTATACTATCCTAAACAAACATATATTTTTTTGTAATGTTTTTTAAAAAAAAATGTATATATATATATATATATTTTTTTTTACAACCAGACAGGAATCCCAACATTGACCCCCACCCACACAAAAATGAAAAATAGAAAGAATAAGGACCCCCCCACCCTCCTCCCTAACACTAACTAAGCTAACAACCTACACTAACCTAACACTAATCCCCAAAACCCAACTATCAGTACAAAAAGGAAAGAGGAGAGAGGGGAGGGATAAATAAAACAAGCAATAAAGTCCTAGAGGTTGGCCCTCCGTAGGGTCCGCCTGATGGACCGAACCCTTTTCTTAATGTAGGCCACATCCTGGCTTAGCTTGTCCACCTTGGTAATAAACCTGTCCATTTTCTTGTTTAATGCCAGGAATGCCGCAGGGTCAATAGGAGGGGCTGCTGCAGTCTGTGTGCTGGCAGATGTGCACGGTGTGGGAGTTGTTGTTTGCCCACTGGACTGTCCTGCAGCTCGGAAATTGCTGGGTCCAGGTCGCGCTGCAGAGGCAGGGTCAACTGTCCCCGCCGTTGCTGGGGCCACTCGGGTATAACTGGTGGATGTGGTGGTGGTGGCTGTTGTGGGCAATGTTGGGCCACCCTGTGGTGAGGCCCACCATGCTCCGGAGGCCCGATCTGCTTGGTATTTTCGGGCCATCCTTCTGAACCCCGACTGCACCTGCAGGATGTGCCGGTATCTCATTGCACGCCTTTCGAACTGATGTCTCTGTGCGGCACTCATGTTTGCAGCTGTGAAGAGAAAGGGCAACTATTTACTATAGGAAATGCATTGGGTGGAATAGCACAATGGGTCAATTGCACATTACTTGTACTGTATTTGTACCAGCGATTTTCACAACATTGATCATTGAAAGTCTCAGAGGAAGTACATGGGAAGCCTGCATACAAAGGGCATCTCACACCTAGCATATCCATGTCTCTACATGATGGGTGACATCAGCCTAAACTTCTCATCCAAATAATGGGTAATGCAGCTGACATTATGGCTGAACCTCTTCCGCCTACTGACTTCACTACATATGTCACTCTATGTGATAACAATCACAACCCTCAATATATGCCATTTGTAAATGTTTTTTGCTAATATAGAACTCATGTGCCATAACCGAATGTGTACACTAGGTTCAAAACAAAGTTGCAAAAGGTCACAAGTATGTGTAACATACTGGTTGCTACAGAGCTAGGTACCCTATTCCCAAACACATGGCAGTCTTTGAGGGTGGGGTGGGAAGAACAAACAACAATCCCATATTCAATGCACACCCAGGAGTGTATAGAAAGCTCAACAAGTATTTGCCTCCACACACAACACCAATGAAGGGCTAGCAACAAATTGGAGTCAGCCAAACCTTGTCCTATCCAAGGTCCACCCATGTCAAAATGTACTGACTTAGGCCAACATCACATGCTAGCAGTGAGGCATATTTTACCACACACACAGAGGAGCAAGAACACCCATGATCATGAGTAGAATTAACACCTAGGCCATTGCACTCTAGTCCCACACACTTCTAGTTCAACTTGTGGTAGTACATGCCCCCGGAAGATCCAACCCACAGTGTACTCAGTCCATCCTCAACTAGAGAAGCTGCATATTTAAGACAAGCCTTTTGCAGAAGCTATCTGGGAGAATGTCAGTCTGAAATGCAGACTCAGTCCAAGGCAAGTCCCAGAGCAACTCTTACATTAACCAGTGTATTCCACATGACTCATCCCATTCCCCATAGCGGGCCCGACTGGAATGGCCTACAGACCCTAAATCTGTGAGATGGATAAGCATAGGTCTACTGAAACTGAGGTGATATTTGAAATCCCACTAATGGAACAATACTAATGAATGGGCAGCGCATCAAACCTTGAATTCTGTTGAACACACAGTAGTCCATCATGCATCACTAGCAAACAATAAAAATAGCACACATGCAACACTCACTGTAGGTGTCGGGGTCCTCAAAATGAGCCACCTCTCCCACAGTGTACGGTGCAGGTCCACCTGTAAAGCATGGAAGGAAGAATATACTCAGACTCCGTGCACTGACAAACAATTGCAATTACAAAGACAATGTGAGAATATGACATGCGTAATTAAACACTTTGACACATGCTCATACTGCATGGAATAATTCTTAATCAACATTTACATTGGATGAGTCTCCTGCTACAGTTACACACCCTACTACACAAATGCAGTGGCCAGGACAGTCATGTGGTGTCAAAGATGCACCTCCATTAGTATGCCCCAACAATATCGGGGTGCATTCATCTCATCATGTGCATCCCAGAGAGACATCCAAAAGCTGGTTACTTGAGGACTGCATGACCCCTCAAACTCAAACAGCCTTTGTGGTCATTTTCAACACACACCAACCAGACACACATGTGACATATGTGTGGACAACATAGCTAACTTCAATTGACGTGAAGGCAGCACTCATTTATAGCATCATTTTGGGTTTACAAATTTCAGTCTAGCTATGGAGTCTACATATGTAGGTATGATGTTTCAACATCCAATTTTCACTGGCTATTGTGACCTGTAGACTTCAAATAGAGGCATTAACGTGTTGCTTGTCTGACACAAAGGCAACACTACATTACATACAGCTACAGGCAACCGGTATGTGGAGAAAACATGAGCTACCTGACTGCTAGCATTTGTCTTCCTACACATTGTGCAACAATTACCTAGTAGGTTTCCCTAGCATTACACACAGTCAGCTATTTATCTAGCAGATTGGGTAACAATCATCACATGTCCCCACACAGCTTTCAATTGTTCACATGTAATTGATTTGTACTCACCAACATGGCCACCAATCCTGATTCCCAGGTGGTCCAGCAGATCCTGCTCCCTGGATATCAGATCAGCCCAGCGGTGCTTGAGTTGATGGTCATTCCTCACGCTCCCATAGACACGGACCAAGTGATGGCGCACCTTCCCCCACCGGACTTTACGTGCCTCCGTGTGATACACCTGTATCACACGACCCCCAGCCTCCAGCATGAGTGGGAGGAAATGGCAAACAAGCCATATAAATCCCCCCAATTCCTCCTCACCCATCCTGGCAAGCCGTGGCCTACCTGACATCTCTGCACTAACAAAGTGGAAAAAGTAGGAAAAAATGAAAAAGGGGGAAATGGGGAAAGGTAGAGTTGTGAAAAACAAAGAAAACTTAAGAATAAGAGCCCAACTAACCCCAAAATTACACTACCCAGAACAGACTCCCACAGACAATAAAAGAAACACTGGACTTGACAAAAGTATACAATACACACTCAGACGGTATTCAACAACAAGACAATGATGACAAAAGCACAATAGAGAAGTACACTGGACACAAAAGCACTAAAACACAGGACAACACTTTCCACACAGCCACACAGTCTAGAATAATCTGAGACTGCAAAGTGAAAGTGAAAGTACACCCACAGTACAGAATCTGTAAACAGGATATCCTATTACATCACATCCTGCCTAAAATGGCTGCCGTTTTTATTTTTCCGTTATGCGTCATTTTTTCACGCACACAGATTGTGTGTCATATTTTTTGACGCATAAGAGTGCACATAATGCAGAGTCAAAAATGTTTTAGTCATTTTTCATTTATATTTGTGTGAGGCTTATTTTACAGTTCTAGAGTTGAAATTTAAGCCGCTGGCAAATATGATGACCAAATATGAAATAGAATTTTGACTCTGCATTATATACACTCCTGTGCGTCAAAAATTTATGACGCCCAAGCTGTATGCGTGGAAATATGACGCATTATATAAAATATGGTGGCCATGTAATGCTGGTTATTAATATATTTATTATAAAATGAGATTTTTTGACTCAGCATTATGTGCACTCCTGTACGTCAAAAAATTATGACGCCCAAGCTGTATGCGTGGAAATATGACGCATTATATAAAATATGGTGGCCATGTAATGCTGGTTATTAATATATTTATTATAAAATGAGATTTTTTGACTCAGCATTATGTGCACTCCTGTACGTCAAAAATTTATGACGCCCAAGCTGTATGCGTGGAAATATGACGCATTATATAAAATATGGTGGCCATGTAATGCTGGTTATTAATATATTTATTTTAAAATTTGGATTTTTTGACTCAGCATTATGTGCACTCCTGTACGTCAAAAATTTATGACGCCGAAGCTGTATGCGTGGAAATATGACGCATTATATAAAATATGGTGGCCATGTAATGCTGGTTATTAATATATTTATTTTAAAATGAGATTTTTTGACTCAGCATTATGTGCACTCCTATGCGTCAAAAATTATGACGCACAAGCTGTATGCGTGGAAATATGACGCATTTTGACAAATATGTCTTTATTTTGTCAAATTGTGAAAAGAATTTAGTCATGACCAAACGGTGCTAAGTGATACACATTTGGGGTTAGCTATGGCACATGTCCCTTATAGGATGTATAGAAGGGATTAACAGTGTAATAGTATTGATTGCTCCAAATGGTTATTACCCATAATTGTACACATATTTTGGGTAATTGCTGATGGCTAATTTGAAATGATGAATGGGATACCAGGATGTATTCCTTATCAAAAATGTGTCCACATTTATCACGGTAATCCAAATTATCTATGGGCCAAATAGGTAGTGCAATTGTCACCTACATTTTTTATGGGGGTAACCATATCCTAATTATGAATTTGTGTATCTTATATGTGTTTTACTTTTGACATGTAGGCCACACATGCGCCTTATGCATGTGTGTACTTCACATGTGCATATTTCATGTATATTTGGGGGGCGGTAGAGGTGGACTTAGGCCCCCAGCACCCTAGGGTTTGCCCTTCCAGATTTGCACATTTATCCAAGGATTACATTTATTCAGTAATGCTAAACCTGCAGCAGCAGGCTCATGGAAGCCCATAGGGTATGATTCACTGTTTGCCATTCAATAATCCCATTTGCCCATTTGACGTTTGCCCTATTGATTCTTTGGAGCAATCTGACATACCATTTTGCATTCATATTTTTTGCTAAATCTCGACGTTCCTCATGTGCTGATAACAAATAGGTTGTTGATGTATGTGGCCCTTTATGCATTACCTGGTTTAGTGGCATGTTTCATTATTCCTGCTAGGTTCCAACTGGGACACTACTGTGATCGGCTGCTTGCATATATGTTGTTGATTGGATGGCACATGTTTATATGTGTGGTCCAATGTAGATCCACTATCAACTGTCAGGGTGTATGTTGTCACTGTAACTTCCAGGTCTCCTAATGAGTTAATGGCAGCTAATCTTGTTCCAATTGGGCATTGTTTGTAGAAAAAATGGAGAGAAGCCATTGAGGACATGGTCACCTACACATGGATGGTCCCACCCTGTCACTGAACACGTGTAATGAGACTTTCAAATGGGCAGCCTTTTTGTTCTGAGTGAGAGGATGTCTCAGGTGTCTGGATCTGGCATGTGTCATTGCCACATTTGTACTCCAGTTGGCCTCGGTGGATGGTAATGTATCATGAAACATCATAGCCTCTGTGCAGACGTAAATGGGTGGTATTCAACACACGACTCATCTTTATCATTTGAAAAAGTGTGACTCAGAGTTTTGAACAGTCAGGGTCCTCATATGTGTTGACTTTTCATGGACATTATCTGAGGTTGCTGGTTTTGATGGAGGCCATTTACACCATCATACACTATGGTCCTGGTCCACTGTCACACTTTTAAGTTTAGGCATTAATGAAGGTCAGACAACGGAAGGGCCAAGATTTGCCTATTCATGGGCACTGTCACAAATCTGATGCAAATGACAGTCAGATGATGCACTGCTATGTATTTGAGTATACATTGATGAGGCTAATGACAAATTATTGTCTGAGGTACAAAAGGTATTGGACAGCATGTGTGGTCCATAGGTGGACCCCAGGTATCTGTAGAGTGACCCACGGACAGGTGCCAGTCAGGCTGACAGGATGCTGGGTCAATCAGGTGCAAGCTCTTTCAGCAATCACAGGACCACGTGTTCTGACTAGGACTGGTCAGAGGGAGCATTAGACAGTTGAGATGTCACACTGTGTATGTCCTGTGTTGCTTTGAAGGTGACACATGAACCCTGATAAAGTGTTACACGGCAACATCAGTGTCAAAGCTTAATGATGTAATGGCTCACATTCAAACATGTATGCAGTATGAGGCATCTGCAGGGACAGGGCATGTACATTTGGGTGGTGTGCATGGAGGGGATCACAGGTGTGGCCTCCATCTGTGTCTCACTAGTCCTGTCAGATGGGATTAGCTGATAAATAGCCTACAGTACCTTTCACAGAAGAATCAATCTACAGGTGATACCAGGCCTTATGAACTACAAGGCAGTGTATTATATGAGCTGTGTTCCATGCAGTGAGATGGTAGTATGACAATGGTCGGCATAGTAAAGGGTGTGGCACACTGGATGACTCTTGTGAGTGTGTGTGTGTAGATGAGGGAATCTGAGTGTACACAAATCAGACTTCCAGGGACCTCTTCAGACAGGTGGGGTGTGAGCAGCTGCAAGTGTGTGTATTGTTTTTAGAAAAGGCCTGACATGTAGATGGGATGTGAAGTGCTGGATGCTTGTCATAGGTGTAGTACTTGTGCTGTGTATGTTCTGCTTATGTGTAACTCTAGTGACAGATAGTCATTGCAATGATAGTAAGTAGTTGGAATTACTGTTGGCAAGAGTCTAGTACTACATTCCTGTTCCTGAAGCATTAGCATGTGAACTGGCTGATGTATGAGGCCGGTTTTCCCCTAGTTGAGTGATGGTGTTTTAGTTGTGTGCCATCTGCTGCGATGATCCATGTTTCCTACATGTATGTGAGTCATATGTGTGGTCCTCAGCTATTGCCCTTCAAAGGTGAACTGTACAGGATGTCTGTCATTTACATGGTGTGTGTATTTGACCATTGTATGGTGGCCATTACATTTGTGGTGTATATTTTTTGTGTGATGATTGTTATGTCATTATTGCTCAATGAGACGACATTCTTCTTCAGCTATTTCAAACTAAAGGTGGGCAGAAATGAATAGGCCAAACCATGATGTGGTGTTTCTTATCTGTGTTTATTTACAATTGTGCATTAAGTGGTGATAGTGAAAATTAAGAAAATAAATTATTTACAATCTGTTGGCGCCTACGCACTCCAGCAGCCGTGTTTGGTTGTTCCCCCTCCTGTTGCAGGCCAGCATCCTCCTCTTCGTCGTCTTCAGGCATGTATGGGTCTGGTTCGAGGAGGGGAATGTTCCTTTTTACACAAATGTTGTGCAATATGGCACAAGTGAGTATGATCCTACAGACCATCTCTGGGGAATATAGTAGGCTACCGCCAGTGTTGTCAAGGCAGCGGAACCTTGACTTTAGGATCCCAAAGGTCCGCTCGACAATGCTGCGTGTCCTCTTATGGGCGTCATTGTATGCCCGCTCTGCAGCAGTAGTCGGGTTCCCAAATGGAGTCATTAGCCACGGCTGGATGCCATACCCCTGATCAGATGAAAGAAAAACACAGAATGGGATCATGTAGATGTAGCTGGCACTATTGAAAAGACCTTTAATGGCAGTAGTTGTCTTGTGTTGTCTGTGACTATTTTGTGTACTAATGTGACAACCTATACTTGTAGGCTATACCTTCTGCATTGTGTTTTTTCCTTGGCTGAGCAAGTGTTTGTCTGCTAACCGTTTGTCAGCAGTATGTTTTGGAAATTGCAAGAGAGTGTGTCCTCCCTAGCATTGTGACTTGTGATACAGGTGTCCGTGTGTCTTCACTGGGGGTGAGATGATTGTTCCATGCAGAGTTAAAATTGGAAGTGTTGTTAACACGTTCATATCAAAGTACCCTGGACATCCCATCCCTTTGAAACTTAGGCAATGTATTAATGTAAAGGTTATTGTGACACTTACAATTTGCAAGGTGACATTTAGGCAACCACACTCATTGATGTCTTCACATTAAGCTGTAGAGTAAATTCCAATGTGTGACAGGTTCAATGGTGAGTTAAGAAACATGGCTAGTGATGTGAGGACCTCAGTGTGTTCCTGTCTAGGTGTTGCTGTTGTGGTGTATGTGTTGTGTGTCCTAGAGGGTTGCTGTGCAGTGCGTATATATGTAGGTTTCTGTACTTACCAACAAGTATTCCAGTGCCATACCGTCCATCCTGGAAGTGTTGGTTGATGGTGCTGTGACGGAAGATGAATGAGTCATGTACACTCCCAGGATATTTAGCCACGATGTTGCTGATCAATCCCTGGTGATCGACTATGGCCTGCACGTTGATTGAATGTGTGTGCTTCCTGTTGCGGTAGAGGTGTTCTGTTGCAGCAGGTGGCACAAGGCGTATGTGTGTGCAGTCGATTACACCAAGGACGTGTGGGAAGCCACTGATGGCGTAGAACCCCTGTTTAGTTTCCTGCTCCTTCTGCAGTGTGTTAGGGAAGCAGATGTGGAGGGGTGTCAGGCGAATGATGGCATCCAGTACTTTTGGCAGAAATGCGGAGAATGATGGTTGTGATATTCTGCCAACCAGGGCACCAGTTGTTTGAAAGGAGCCACTTGCCAACAGGTGTAGTACGGCAAGCAGCTTTGTTTCTGTTGGGATAGTGCGGGGTGTCACCAAAGTGGGGGCCAACTGCTGTTCAATGTTTCGCAGCAGCTGCTGAATGGCCTGCCAGTTCAACCGGTACCTCTGTATGATGTCGTGTTCCCTGAGGCCATGCAGGGTTGTTCTTGGGCGGAATATCCTCTCCTGCCTTCTGCGCTGCCTTTGGGGTCCCTGCTGTTGTTGTTGTAGCTGCTGTTGTTGCTGCAGGGCTCTGCGTCTACGTGCACGCTGGATAAAAATCACCTCCATGTCTCCCTGTTGCTGCTCTGCTGCTCTGCTGCTCTGTTGTTTGTTCTGTGTGTTCTGATTCAATACAGGTGTGTTTGCCCCATTTTAACGCCTGCCCTGACCCAGGCGTTAAATTTTGACGCACATCAGGCTTTGCGTCATTTTTTTGCTCCGCCTCCCGGCCGAGAGTCATTTTTGCCTGGAAGCATAAATACGACGCACGGCCGTGTGCGTCGTTTTTTGGACGGGAACGCCTACCCTGCATATCATTAACGCAGGGCGGGTTGCCGCATCCAGAAAATGGCGTACTCCCCAGAGTTTTGTCGTCCACGGGCGTTAGGGTTTAAATATGGGGCAACGTTTGCGCTGATTGTGCGTCAAATTTTTTGACGCACAATCGGCGCAAACGGAGTATAAATATGCCCCGTAGTTTACAAAGTCACCTAATTCCAAGTGCTAGCTGATTACCTTATTTTCACTGTTTGCTACAACTGTCATAAGTGGCATTGCTAGTGGCCACACTAGATGTAATACAATCTGCCTGTGATCAGGATATTCCAGCAGTCCCGACTATCACTGCATCTTGTGATGTAGTCAACCACATGTTAATTTACTGCCTGAAAGAGGCTGGTCTACCCATATAAACTCTGCAGTGATGTAAGCCCTTACTTATTAGATGCATGTGGGCCATGGTGCTTCTGTCGTTTCAGTAGATCAGCAATCCAAATGACCCAGGGTGCTCAAAGGATTGTCTTTCTTAACCATTCTGTTTAATACCAGTGCATAGCTGATGGGAATAATAATTTGCAAATTTCAGCTGAAGATCTTCCAATCTAGTAACAACACAAAATTATTTTTGAAGTTTGAACTATCTCCTTCAGATGAAGTCAGTAGTATGTTAGTAGGGTCCCAGCAATCGAAACATAGTTGGCTGATAATTTTCTCAGACTACTTGAAAGCAATACCAGGATTATGGCACTAGGACGTTATGCCTCCATCTGATCAAAGGGCCCTCTATCATTCTAGATGGCTGGTTCCCCCACTTGCTGTCAAGGCATAACCAGCTTTGAGTGTAGTTCAATCAAGATCTGAACTTTGAAGCACAGATTCCGAAGTTGTGGTTATCCAGTTTCCTTCCACTAATTACTCTGAAAAACACTGCAATCCTTCTCCTCCCTTCTTCTCTGGGAGAAGAGCCCACCAGTGGCAGGATTGATGGTCTTACCTGGGATGTATTCTGGGAATGCTGTTATCTTGGCTTTCCTGGAGAAACTTCAGTGCAGAAAAACAATGTACAGGATTTAGAGAAATATAATTAAAATATCCAATAGTGTACCCTTGATACTATAACCAATCCAGAAAAGATACTGTTGAGTATGACACTGAAACCAAAAATAGATTTCTCATTCAGAGAGTTTGATTTGTTTTTTGTTAAAAACACTTTGGCAGCCAACTACCATGGTGGCATGCTTCATCAAGGGGCAAAATCCTCTGATCTTTTGAGAAAAGATTTCCAACAGAGTTGTCCGTCCTCGGCTGCAATAGAGCTGTTACACTGAAATCTCAGTTTTGCATGTTAAAAAATGAGTTTACACTGGTACACTGTATTTATGTCTCAATTGATCGCTATTGGATTAAAAGTATCTCATGAAATGCTGAATCGGGTTTATTGTTTCCTGTAGGACAAAATAAAGCAAGAGGGAATTAAATTTGAGCACTTGGCAGTCAACATGTTTATGTCTCTTTGTATAGCCCACTAAGATTCAGTAGCATTTCTAAGATCTCTAAGCAAAAAAGACACAGCCATTTCTGGTCGGGATAGACATCCCCATTATAAAGTGGACTAGAATCTTATTCCTGCTTTTAACATTGTAACCTACAGTATAATTGTGAATTGAAATGTTCAGATAATGGCAGCCTTACTCATTTCAGGACTTTGGAAATATGATCACTTGTCAGAGGCATGTCCTTCACTGCACTGGCCTTCGGTTAAGCAGCACATTAATTCAAGGTGTGCTGCCTCAGACAGTGGGGCTTTTACCACAGAGGACGGATTTTTTTTGACAGGCCACGTCACTCCTAATGTTTCTTCACAGCACTCTGTTCCTGCTCAAAATCTAGCACATGAATTTTTGTGAAGTGCGGGAGAGTCTTTAGGATTTTCAAGTCTCAATACTAGTGCTCATCTCCAGGTGAGATTGTTGATTATTCTTGGTTTTGGAAAAGCCTCCAAACATTCCTCTTTGCTAACTGTCCTTCATTGTTTGTGTTTTCCTTATGCCTTTTGTCTGATGTGTGGTGTGAAGTCTGAGGGTGAGCAGACCAACAGGTTTTCTTCCACCCACGCTGTAGACTTTGGGCCATAGATGAGGAAAAAGCTGGCTCCTGTGTCGGCCGTAAGACCAGCGCTTATTTTTTGGTTGTTGTTTCCGGTGCGGAGCACCGACACCTATTTTTGAGGGCCGGGGCTTATTCTTCTGCCTCAAGCATTTGCTGAGAGGCAAAAGACAGATATGGGTAAGACGGAAGAAAAGGAAAACGAAAAAGCGTCACAAAGAGAAAGAAGAAAGCTGCAAGAGTGAGCTGAAGGGTCATAGAGTGACTTTAAATGGATTGAAAGGGCCCAAGATGGCTTTAGGATTACACCGCCTCAGTGTTCCCTGTTCAAACATTTAGGGCCATATTTATACTTTTTGACGCAAAACTGCGCTAACGCAGTTTTGCGCCCAAAAAATTAGCGCCGGCTAACGCCATTCTGAAGCGCCATGCGGGCGCCGTATTTATTGAATGGCGTAAGCCGGCGTTTGCCGACCGGCGCTGCCTGGTGTGCGTGAAAAAAAAACACGTACACCAGGCAGCGCCGGCGTAGGGAAAAATGGCGTTCGGGCGTCCAAAAATGGGGCAAGTCAGGCTGAGGCAAAAAAAAACGTCTTAACCCGATTTGCGCCATTTTTTTTTGGCGCCCAGACGCCATTAACATGGCTCCTGTCTTAGCAAAGACAGGAGTCATGCCCCCTTGCCCAATGGCCATGCCCAGGGGACTTGTGTCCCCTGGGCATGGTCATTGGGCATAGTGGCATGTAGGGGGGCACAAATCAGGCCCCCCTATGCCAAAAAAAAAATACTTACCACAACTTACCTTTTCTTCCCTGGGGTGGGTCCCTCCATCCTTGGGTGTCCTCCTGGGGTGGGCAAGGGTGGCAGGGGGTGTCCCTGGGGGCTTGGGAGGGCACCTCTGGGCTAATTCTGAGCCCACAGGTCCCTTAACGCCTGCCCTGACCCAGGCGCTAAAATCCGGCGCAAATGCAGGTTTTTTAGTCCCGCCCACTCCCGGGCGTCATTTTTGCCCGGGAGTATAAATCCGACGCAAAGCATCGGAGTCATTTTTTTAGACGGGAACGCCTACCTTGCATATCATTAACGCAAGGAAGGTGTTCACGCAAAAAAATGACGCTAACTCCATGAACTTTGGCGCTAGACGCGTCTAACGCCAAAGTATAAATATGGAGTTAGTTTTGCGTCGAATTTGCGTCGAAAAAAACGACGCAAATTCGGCGCAAACGGAGTATAAATATGCCCCTTAATTGCAGCAGCCGCGTGTTTAAGAAGAGGGCTTTGCGCAACGGCACCTTTTTATTTACAAATTAAGCAGTGCGTAAAACCGAAAGTGCTTGGTGGGTAGGGAGCCAGCTGAGACCAGCAGGGCTGTGGGACTCACTTGTGACTGTCTACATGTTTTGGGCGTTCCTTTTGGAGCAGGGTTATCTGGCTGGTAAAAAAAATATATCTAGTCTCCATGACTATGCACTTTAAAGCCAATGCATTTTTTTAAAAAGAAGAAAAGGATAGAAGTTCCCTAGGCTGTTCAGGAAAAGATCGCTGCAGGCTTAAGGTATTGTAGCAAACTCAAAATCTGCATATCTTTGAAATGCGGTCCTCCAAAAGCAACAGAAACTAGGGTTACCAGATTTTGAAAAGAAAAAACTGGGACAGATCAGACATAAAAGTAGGAATAAAGTGTTTCGTGTTACTTTTATGTGTGGCCTGTCCTGGTTCATCGACATCTGTGTGTGTGCGCGCACGCGCGCACACACACCCACACACAAAAACGGACACATGCATTTACAAGGCTATGTTATATAGCCTAAACTGTTGACGACCCTCTACCCTGGATCCCCTGCCCTCCTACCCACTCTGTCTTCCCTCTGTTGCCAGCACGCAGCCAACCTCCTCTTGTGCTGCCTGAAAGAAACCCATAATAAATCCAATCACTTTGGGGTCTCTTGAAAGGAAAGCATCGTTTAAATTCTGCTGTGCAGAATGACTTCATCTTCCGCCCAGAAAACGGGACATTTATTGAAAATTAAGAAAAGTGTCAGGACGTCGGGACAGTCCTCTGAAACCCGCGACTGTTCGGGAAAATCCGGGATGTCTGGCCACCCTAACAAAAGCACCATGAATACCCTGAAAGTCCACTTGGAGTCGCCATATCAGAAGATCCCCATGGAAGCAGTCCTTAAAAGGTTGGTAAGTCACCCTTAGTCTCTTGTGGCCCGAAGAGTGACCCCGGGAGAGGTTTTTTTCACTTTGTGATTGTTTTGGGAGTTGTCACTTTAATCTTATGGTTTTGAGATGCATCGGCCTTTGTTATTAGACCTGTGATTTCTCTGCAGCCAGGTTAAAAGAAGATTTAGACCATGTGTTGCATTGAACGTTGACAATGTTATCGACAGACACAGGTTTGACAGTAAATAATTGCACAAGTTATTTCATATAAAGTCAAGGTGATATCACCCAGACATGTTTGATATTTGTTAAGCTGTTAAGCAAACAATTTTGCTTTCAAATAATTAGGAGCAACCCTGACAAAGTCAGTAGGCCTGACTTTAATGAATGTACCCGTCATGTTCTGTATGGGCTACAGGAGATGTAGTACTTTTATGGTTTAGGGCATGTCGCTAGAGGTGTTTCCAGTGGAGGGTGGTCCAGGGTACATTCAGGGTGTTACTCGACCTGTAGGACCTTTCGTTAGACCCTGTTGCTTGTGAGGCCCTTATATAGCACCACCATATCCATTGCCACCTGCCATTTGGTACATAGATGTTAACTTGTGCATAATATTTAGCATCATCTGTAATAAAGAACTGTCTTCTTTATAAAAAAAAAAAGGACTGGCTAGGCAGTGAATTATTGAGTGTTATTTATTGGGCTGTAGAGTTCCAAGTCTCCAATTCATATCACCTCTACTGGTTAAGTCTTGGATTGCTCAAATTGCTGAAAATGGGTATTTGGTTCCCTTTTACGAGTTCTGCAGTATGTGACTTCTGAGCACCAGTGATGAAAGACTGTATTTGTTACAGTTGTGTTAAAGTACCCTCTGGTTGGTCTCGGACCCTCATACCCAGAGTCCTTGCATGCTCCAATACCAAAATCCAATTGCTCTTGCTGAAATGACCAACAGATTGCAAACTGCTTTTTATGATTACCCATGTTTTGCTGAACCCACACAATAATGTCTTGATCCAGTCATATCTTTTAACTTCCAGTTCTTATTATGTGCTTTCTTTATATGTTAGAGCTGTTCTGCTTATGTTCTTTATATCTTTAATTTATCTTGATTACACAGTTATCTTTTCTTTGAATTCTCTTTTTAGTGCAATTGATGTTGTTCCTTGGCACCTCACAACTTATTTATTCATGCTAGGAAATGTAAGTGCCTTCCTGACTACTTTCACCTTTGTGTGGCTGTCAAAGCCTGCCATTGTGGAGAGTTCAGGCTTGGGGGCTTTAAAATATTTCCACCTTTGACTCCCGGACAACGAAAAAGCATCAAACTGTGATTCCTTGATTTTGTATGGTCAACAATTCACACAGTGCAGATGGGGTTGTGCTAGATACAATGCTACACAACAGTTATTGTTGCTCCAAACCACATTACACAACGCTTTCTGAATGAGGTAATTAAAAATGAGTTTGGACTGTATTTGGCAATCACCCAACTAGCATCAATACAAACGACAGTTTCATTCACATGTCAGATATTAAAGGGAAAAATAATGTTGCCTTCTTTTTGTCCTTAGCAAAATATTAGTTCAGAAAACAACCCCTGCTGTTTTCACTGACGCATTTTCGCACGTCAAACCTGTTTACATTTTTTCAGCATTTTATGCTTCATTTCTAAGTGAAAAACTTAAAATATGGAGTATTTACCTCAGCAGGTATATACTTCCCAGGGGTAATGTTTTTTATCAAAAGCGGTAAAAACCTAACCCCAATCAAACTACTTGTAATCGGGGCCGTTGTTGTGCTACGGATCATGGTGCTAATCTGTATAGAGTCATTTGAAACTTGAGTCTACTATTGTACTCAGCAGCGCATATGCAATCTTAACTAACTATTGTATCCAGGAGAACAGAAAGAAAATTTGCCAACGATCTTGTGCTTTGTTCGGATAATGAGGAGGAAAAAGTCAAGTTCGTGTTCTTCCCTCAGTATGACTCGTCATTGTGTATTTTCATATTTGGCACTGCATGCTTTTTTTTGCGGAAGTCCACGTTCACTTTCGATTGTTGGTATCTCACTGTCTGCGGGTTTGTAAAGTTTTAGTTCGGGGCTTCACACAGTGAAAGCAGCAACTAGATTCCACCAACCACAACTGCTCACCTCAGATGCAAGGGATTAATTTTTTTATACATATTGTTTGTTTGCAGCCTGCAGGTTAAAGACATTTCTAAATAAACCTCAAAGCGCGAGCGACCCGTGACGTCCACACACCTAGTATGCTTCTCTCCTTTGTGAGAAATGGTCTTCTTTAATTCATAATAATAACATGTATACATTTCAATAAATTAGTTTGCAATGTACCAGTACTGTGCCTGAACAATGGAAATAAGTAACAAACTGAATTGACTTGTCTGTACACCATGTCACCTTGAAACAACACTTAAAAAATGCCAAAGCCAATATCGGCATTTTTTGGGGGAAAGACACAAACAGATAACAAACACTACATGCACATGTACAGAACGGGCATATAAGCACATATCACCATTTCAAGCAACTTGCACACATCAAAGTATAGACAAACGTGCGCACATGATCACCCTGACAGGATGACAGGCACAAAGGGGCATATTTATACTCTGTCTGCGCCGATTGTGCGTCAAAAATTTTGCCCCGTATTTAAACTTTGACGCCCAAGCCCGCGGATGACAACATTCCGCCATGTGCGTCATTTTTTGGATGCGGCAACCCGCCTTGCGTTAATTATATGCAAGGTAGGCGTTCCCGTCCAAAAAACTGGCTTAAAAAACTGGCTTAAACGGCCGTGCGTCGTATTTATGCTTTCCGGCAAAAATGGCGCACGGCCAGGAGGCGGAGTCAGAAAATGATGCACAGCCCGATTTGTGTAAAAAATTAATGCCTGGGTCAGGGCAGGCGTTAAAATGGGGCAAACACACCTGTATTTAATCAGAACACACAGAACAAACAGCATAGCAGCAGAGCAGCAACAGGGAGCCATGGAGGTGATACTAATCCAGTGTGCACGCAGACGCAGAGCCCAGCAGCAACAACAGCAGCTACAACAACACCAGCAGGGACCCCAAAGGCAGCGCAGAAGGCAGGAGAG
Source organism: Pleurodeles waltl (assembly GCF_031143425.1). NCBI lineage: Eukaryota > Metazoa > Chordata > Amphibia > Caudata > Salamandridae > Pleurodeles > Pleurodeles waltl. The sequence goes on from NC_090449.1 coordinate 642,880,991, forward strand.
GATATTCCACCCAAGAACCACCCTTCAGGGCCTCAGGGAACACAACATCATACAGAGGTACCGGTTGAACTGGCAGGCCATTCAGCAGCTGCTGCGCAACATTGAACAGCAGCTGGCCCCCACCTTGGTGACACCCCGCACCATCCCAACAGAAACAAAGCCACTTGCCTTACTTCATATGCTGGCAAGTGGCTCTTTCCAAACAACTGGTGCCCTGGTTGGCGGAATATCACAACCATCATTCTCTGCCTTTTTGCCCAAAGTACTGGATGCCATCATTGGACTGACACCCCGCCACATCTGCTTCCCTAACACACTGCAGAAGCAGCAGGAAACAAAACAGGGGTTCTACCTTATCAGTGGCTTCCCACACGTCCTTGGTGCAATCGACTGTACACATGTACGCCTTGTGCCACCTGCTGCAACTGAACACGTCTACCGCAACAGGAAGCACACACATTCCATCAACGTGCAGGCCATAGTCGATCACCAGGGATTGATCACCAACATCGTGTCTAAATATCCTGGAAGTGTACATGACTCATACATCTTCCGTCACTGCACCATCAATGAACACTTCCAGGATGGACGGTATGGCAATGGACTACTTGTTGGTAAGTACAAAAACATACTTATATACACACTGCACAGCAACCCTCTAGGACACACAACACATACACCACAACAGCAACATGTCAACAGGAACACACTGAGGTCGTGACATCACTAGCCATGTTTCTTAAGTCACCATTGAACCTGTCACACATCGGAAATTACTGTACAGCCTAATGTTAAGACGTTAATGAGTGTGGTTGCCTAAATGTCACCTTGCAAATTGTAAGTGTCCCAATGACCTTTACATTAATACATTGCAAAAGTTTCAAGGTAAGGGATGTCCAGGGTACTTTGATATGAACGTGTTAACAACACTTTCAATTTTAACTGTGCATAGAATTATCATCTCACCCCCATTGAAGACACACGGACACCTGTATCACAGGTCACAATGCTAGGGAGGGCACACTGTACTGCAAATCCCAAAACATACTGCTGACAAACGGTTAGCAGACAAACACTCGTTCAGCCAAGGAAACAACACAATGCAGATGGTACAGCCTACAAGCATAGGATGCCACATTAGTACAAAAAAGAGTCACAGACAACACAAGACAACTACTGCCATGAAAGGTCTTTTCAATAGTGCCAGCTACATCAACAAGATCCCATTCATTTTCTCTTGCAGCTGATCAGGGGTATGGCATCCAGCCATGGATTATGACACCATTTGGCAACCCAAGTACTGCTGCAGAGCATGCATACAACGACACCCATAGGAGGACACGCAGCATTGTCGAGCGGACCTTCGGCATCCTCAAGTCAAGGTTTCGCTGCCTCGATATCACTGGTGGTAGCCTCTTATATTCCCCCAAGATGGTCTGTAGGATCATCCTCACATGTGCAATATTGCACAACATTTGTATCAAAAGAAATATTCCCCTCCTGGAACCAGAGCCACACATGCCTGAAGAGGAGGATGCTGGCCTGCAACAGGAGGGGGAACTACAGAACACGGCCGCTGGTATACGCAGGCGGCAACAGATAGTAAATAATTTCTTCTGAATATGATCACCTTCACCACTTTAGTTAACTAATTTAAATAAACACCTATTCTAATCACCATATTATGGTCTGTCTATTCCTTTTTGCACACCTTCATCTCTACTTATCAGAATAAGAGTGTTGCCTCATGGAGCATTGCTGAGATACTGAGTAGGACACGGAACATTCCAGAGCTAATGTGATGCCTAACATACAATGGTCACATACACACAAACTCTTAATGACATATATCATGTACATATCTCCTTTGAAGGCCAATAGCAGAGGACCACAACTATTTCACACATACATGTTGAAAGCAAGGTCCAACGCAGTATATGGCACACCACTATGACACCATTACTCAATAATGGGAAAACAAGCCTCATACATGATGCAGTCAATGTGCTTTGGCATCAGTAACAAGAATGACTGACCAGACCCTTGACAGCAGTTAGTCCAACTGCATCAAATATTTGCAAGGACTATCTGTGACTAGAGTACCATAGAAGCAGAACATAGACAGCACAAGTGCCACACATATGACATGCATTGCGCACATGACATTCCATGTACATGTCAGGCCATTTCCTAACTCATTACACACCCATTCACCTGGTCACAACCCACCTGTCGGAAGACGTCCCTGGAATACTAAGATGTGTACCCTGATAATACCTCCTCTACACACATAGACCAACATTAGCAAACCAGTGTGCTGCACCCTTTCCTATGGTATGCCATTGTCATAGAACATCTGACTGCAAGGACGTCAGGTCAATTCATACACTGTCTTCTAGTTTCAAAGCCCTGGTAGCACATGTAGATTGCTTCCCCTTGTGAAAATGTCTGTTGGCCCTTAGAATGCAAGTCTCACCTACAGGACTGGTGAGAAACAGATGCAGCCCACACCTATGATCACCTCCATGCACACCACACATTTCAAAAAGCACTGCCCCTGATGATGCCTGGAACAGCATAGGAGTTGCCATTATGTCAAATACACCGTCAACCATTGATACTAATTAAGCCGTGTAACACAGCCACTGGGTTCATTTGTCACCTTCAAAAACACAGGACGTACACAGTTTGACATGTCAACTGTCTACTTTGTCCTCAAAACAGTCTCAGTCAGACCACTGATTACATAACTTGTCAAGTAACTGGATCCTGAATCACCTTGCATTCTGTCAGCCTGAATGGCAACTGTCTGTGCGTCACACTAAAGTATCCCTGTGTCTACATATGTACCACACTTGCGTTAGCAAACCTGCCATTCATCAGGGGGCATTGGGCATGGGCTTCTTCCATGAATACCCAAATACATTGTATAGCATCATCTGCCTTTTAACTGTACCATTTGAGTTACATCCTCTTGGAAAAGCAAAATTCATGGCCCATCCCTTGTCTGGGTTGCATTTATGCATGAATGACAAAGTGTGACAGTGTCCCAGGGCCGCAGGCAGGGATTGGGTATGGGGCTTTCAGCACAACCAGCAAACTCTGATAATGTCCATGAATAATACACAAATGTCAGGACCATGACAGTTCACACACAGCATCACAGTGTGCACAACATAGTGATGGGCCGTGTGTGGTGAATAGCTGCGAGAATAATCAGCACAGAGGCTATGATGTTCCCAGATGCAGTGGGAAGTGCAGAGGCCAACCTGTGTACAAATGTTGTAATGACACCTGCTGGAACATGACACCTGAGACATTATCTCACTCAGCACACCAAGGTTGCCCTGTTGACTGTCTCATTACACGTCTTTAGTGACAGGGTGGGACCATCCACATGTTGGTTCACATGTCCACATCTACTTTACTCACATTGATCAACCAAGGATACTCAGTAGTTACAGGAATAGCTGCCACTGACTCATGATGAGTCCTGGACCGAACTGTGACAAATTACACCCCAAACAATCTACAGGATATTCATTGGACCACACACATGAACAAGACACCTATGTGCAATTGATCACTGGAAATATGTGGACATGTGCTGTCTTGTATGCTGGTCCACCACAGCCACTTGATAGTTGGGCTCACTTCTATGGCCTCAACTGTGGTGTCATCATACATATGAGATTCACCCTTGTCTGTCTGTGCAAACAACATGGTACCCACTTCCTCAATGCATGTGTATGACTCACTGTGGGATTCACCAACTAGTGCCTAGGAAGCTCTTACCAATACTCTAGGACATAGGATGTAGAAAATGTGGACCATTGACATGAACAAGCGTCTGTCATCCATCTGGTGCATGCTATGTCACATGTGGTGTCTACGTCACCCTAAAACTTGGAAGTACACTTTACGGGTGTTGTTACATGTATGACTAACACATGCCCTTGCTCATTTTCAATTTGACTTGCATCAAAAGGTTTGGACACATGGACGTCACATTCATACAACCATATGTACAATTATGCTTCATGTGATACACACACACTTGGTCAACCAACACATTAGTTGTCAAAGCACACACTTTGAGCCAAAGGCATTTAGGTATTGTACATATGTGCGTCACATTGCTATCCTCTCGTTATGCCAAACATGCACAATTTGTGCAACACATATATGTAGGCCACACTTATGACCATCCATTGCGTCAGCCAACTGTAAAAATACTGTGAAGGGTGTAGTGGATGATGTTCCGCTGCAGTATGATGTCACACATGTGAACATACACCATCAATACCATACTGTCTTCAATTAGCCAATCTCTGATGTGTTCCAAATGTAAAAAAAACAAAAAACAAGTAAAAATGCCCCAAACCAGTTAATGCACTGTAATTTTGACGTTCCTAGCGGTGTTCGTAATTTTTTGTTTACTAAAACTGTATTTGCGTCATTTTTTTTGACGCACAGGAGTGAAATTTAGCCCGCATCCAGATATTTGTACAGTCCATGTATCATTATGTGGAAGCGGGTAAATATTCACGTCTGTGTGTCCCAAAAAATGACACAAATACAGTTTTGGTAAACGAAAAATGACGCATAACGCGAAAAAGGCGGGACTTTTCATACAGGAAGTGATGTAATTGGATATCCTGTTTACAGATCATGTACAGTAGGTGTACTTTCACTTTCACTTTACAGTCTATGATCCTTCTAGACTGTGTGGCTGTGTAGAGAGTGCTGTCCAGAGATTTTGTGCTGTTTTTGTCCTGTGTACTATCTGTAAAGTCCTTTCGTGAAATAAATATTGTTTGTGTATACTGTAGTACTGTGTTTTGTCTACATTTGTCCATTTATCTTGTGTTTTTCTTGTTTGTGGGAGTCTGTTGTGGGTAGTGTTAGTTTGGGGTTGTTGGGCTCTTAGTGTTTAGGTTTACTTTTTTTCTGTCTTTGTACCCCTACTTTCACCCTTTTCCCCTTTCTATTTCTTTTACCCCTATTCCTTATCGTCACTTATAAGTATGTCTGGTAGGCCATGTCTTGGCAGGATGGGGGAAGAGGAGTTGGGGGGCTTCATCTGGCTGGTGACGCATTTCTTGCCGCTCATGATCCAGGCAGGGGGCAGGGTCATACAGGGGTATCCGACAGAGACGCGCAGAATCCGGTGGGGAAAGGTGCTGCATAACCTGCAGCGTGTGTATGCCAGCCAGAGGAGTGACCACCAGCTGAAGCACCAGTGGGCTGACCTCTTCACCAGGGAGCAGGATCTCTTGGACCACCTGGGAATCATGATTGGTGGCACTGTTGGTGAGTACGACTTATGTTAATGTGCACGATTAAATGCTCTGTAGTGACATCAGGGGATTAGTGCAATGTCTGCCAGCTAACTTGCTGACTGTGTGTAATGCTGGGGAAATATAAGGGGATCATTGATGCACTATGGCAAGGATCACAATTGCTAGCTGCCAGGTAGCACGTGCTCAGCAAACTTACAGGTTACTTTTCCATGAAGGAAATTGGTGCGGCCTTTGTGTCAGAACAGCTAACAAAATAGGAGCCAATCATGTCTATATAGGGTACTATTGACAGAGAAGTACAGATGTACCAACATTTAGGCCAACTATGTTAACGCAATTGCTAGACTGACTTTAGAATCACTACATGATGCAGAAAATGAGTGCTGCCTTCACGTCAATTGATAATAGCAAAGTGGCTCAGACATATGTCTCATGTGAGTCTGGTGAGTGTGGAAGGAAAGCGTTCACAGAAGTACTATGAATGTGTGGGATTATTGTGTTCCTTGATCTTTTTAGATACATGTCAGTTCTTGATTTGAAAACATCGTGAAAAGGTGTAAGGTGCCCTCAGCTAACATCTTAAGATGTTTGTTGGAATTAGTTGCGCCGCAATCCAAAAATGGATGGCATTCCAAGTGTATGCACATGGCTTCACATCTCCATGGTTGGTGCAAATCACCATAGCTGGGCCACATCAATTGACTATACAGTAACAACAGGATGGCTTACAAAAGTCCCTGGCCCTCCCTCTGTACATTGGGCCTATGTGCAATAAATGTGTCATGGCCACAAGGCATGTTTGACTGGTAATGCAGTCCTCAAGTAACCAGGCTTTGGCTGTCTCTCTTGGATGCACATGATGAGACGATTACACTCCATATTTCTTAGTGATCACCAATTATGGGGCATGTTTGCAACCACATGATAGTTAGGGCCAATGTATGTATGCAGATATGTGTGTAACTGTCACAGGAGACCCATGCTATGTACAAGTTGGCCGTGATATATCAGATCCAGTACCATCATGTCTGAATGGCTGCCATTTCATTATTAAGCCTACACATTGTAAATGTTTATGAAATTGTTGCACTGTGCACAGATTTTGAGCACATTTCTTCCTTCCATACCTTACAGGTGGACCGGCACCCTACGCTGTGGGAGAGGTGGCGACATTTGAGGACCCCGACCACTCCAGTAAGTGTTGATATGTCTGTTATGTGTTGTGTTTGCTGGTTATGGACTCGTGTGAGTTGGACGCATAGCAAGGTGTGATGCGTTGGGCAAGCTTTTCACTTGTTCCATGAATGGGAATGCAGTTCTCACATGTTTTGAGTTTGCCAATGCGTATCCAATGGTATCATGTAGGGATTGTAGGACATCCCTGTAGGCCCCACTGTGAGTACAGGGGATAGTCATGTGTATGACACTTGTATCACCAAGAGTCGCAATGGAAGTCAGCCCCAATTTAGTCAGCCTGTCAGACCCACATTCTCTAAGATTGGTAGAGCTAATAGCTTTCCAATAGACATCTGCTTCCCTATTTACCTACATAAGTTTGAAACAGTAGGCAGAACCTCCTAGCAGCATGTACTTCCACATGTAGTGCATCAAGTCTGTGGAACCTGAGTGCAATGGCCTAGGTGTGCATGCAATTCATGATCATTGGTGTTCTAGCAACTCTGTGTCTGATGTAAGTCAGGCCTCACTGGAAGTATATTTTGTGTACTAAGTTTTGCATTTCCTGACATGTCTGACCCTATGAGTGCTCTAGGGTTTGCTTACTCCTAATTGTAGATAGACCTTACCTGTGGTGTGTCTGTAGAGACAAACATGTGTGGAGTTTCCTATACACTCCTCGGTGTACATGTTATTGGCAAATTATAGTTGTGTATCCACCGCCCCCCCCTCAAACACGGCCATGGGTTTGTGAATGGGGTACCTAGTACTGATGCTACCAATATGTTACACATACATGTGAATAAGTGACGGTTTGGTTGCTTACTAGTATACACACTCAGGTTTGGTACTTGGTACTAAACTGGCAAGTCCAGTTACAACTTGCAGACCATGTGGCTTTAGTTTTGCTTTCCGTACACTGACATTTGTAGCCCAGCTCTTGGTGGAGGATATGCAGCATGATTCTTAGATGATAACTGTCAGAACTCAGATTGCAAGTCAAAGCCAGTTATTACCCATCTTGTAGGTTATGGATGTGCTTTGTGTGATGTGACCTTTGTAGTCTGGCCTGCCATATACTTCCTCAGGGACATTCAGTGCTCTGTATTGTGATATGAGCTGTTACAAGTACAGTAGATGTAATGTCTGATTAACTTGTTGTGCTGTTTCACACAATGCAGTTACTAATGTAGCATATCTGCATTTGTCTTCACAGCTGCTAACATGACTCCAGACCAGGTCTGTGAATTTCAGGGCCGGGCCATGCGATACCAGCACATCCTGCTGGTGGAGTCGGGGTTCCGGAGGATGGCCCGGCGATATCGCCATGAACGGGCCTCCGGGGCATGGCGAGCCTTCCCACAGGGTGGCCCTACTTTGCCCACCACAGCCACCACCAGCACAACCACCAATCAGAGCCAGGTGGCCCCACCCACAGCTGCCACTGTTGGTCCAACATCTGCTGGACTTCCTGGCCCCAGCATTGCCACCGGTGCAGGACAGCCCACACTGCCTCCTCCACCGGTACCCAGACTGCCACTGCTCCATCTGTTGACCCTGCAGCCTTCAACAGAATGGAACATAAGATGGACAAAGTGCTGCGCAAGTTGAGCCACCTGAGCCGGGACGTGTGGCACATTAAACGGCGGGTCAAGGACATTAAGAGGACCCTCTGGAGGGCCAACCTCTAGACAGTTTTTTTGATGGACATGATTCCCTCCCCTCCCTCCTCTTTCCTTGTTCTTATAGTTAGTGGGTTTAGGGGGCTTAGTGTAAGGTTAGTATAGGCTGTTAGTTTAGTTAGTGTTAGTAGGTGTGGGGTGGGGGGGCCTGCTTGTTTCTTTTTTTACTTATTACATGTGTGGGTTGGTGGGTGGGGGGCTATGTTGGGGTTCTTGTGTGTAAAAAAAAAAAAAAAACCAAAAAAACTCAAAAATTAAAATAAAAAAAATACAAAAAAATATTTATTTGTTTAGGATAGTATAGTATGTGTTTAGGTTAGTATGTGTTGTCCTCCATGTGTCCCGTCTCATAACGGGGGTGGGAGGTAGATGTTTAGAACGTTTTGTTACATGTGATAAGTAAGCGTAGCTTAGGTTAGTTAGGGACAGTTGTGGCTAATGAGTAGTCAGGGTAGATTAGGGTAGGTAAGATTTTTCCTTCAGTTTCCTCATCTATGGTTAGCATTTAATAAATATTTGGTTACCCCTTAATAGTATGTGTTGAATGGTACTTGATCGTGGGTTTGGATTCAGTGTACATCAATTTGGTACTATAACATCTGTGTCCTGTGCTACAAACAAATCCCAACTGAGCGGTACGATTGGCAGCTAGCCCAGAGCTACCTTGCAAAGTGTCGACCCTTTGTTGCAACCACCAATCACAGTTAATATGGTTCCCAATGTGTTTCCGTTGATAAGTGTGTTTTCAAAGTCACTAACAGTGCTTCCAGAGTTGATATTGGGGAAACAGTTTTAGGTCTGACTGCAGTGTGATGATCATGCACACCCTTATAAGATGAGTTCTCATTGGCAGTATTGTATTCTTGTCTTCATGACCCTCATACATCATTTGTGACACAGTTCGGCATGGTTACCTATTTGTATGTTAACTCAGACACCTTCATTTATGCAGTTTTCTTAGTGTTTACTTAGATTAGTGTGGCATGTTTATTGTGTTATTTTTGCATGTTGACAACATTTTGCTAACACTATTTGATGACGTAGATATCCCTTGAGGAAGCATTCTTCTGTCCAACACAGCATGATGGTGTATGGTTTCCCACTTCATGAGATTTGTCCCTCAGGATGGGCAGAGTATGAAGCAATCATGGGCACTGTACAGAATTCTCTGACTACATATTATCAGGACAGTTGTATTGACAAGCTACGTAATTTGACAGTAGGCACATTTCAGTTATCTACTGCACAGTTGATATGTCACATTACCCAGAGACAGATTTGTTGTGTAAGTGCTATTTATTGAAAAGTGCTGTAGTGCTATCTGTACATTGTCCATGATTGTGAGTCCATTATAGTGACGTCTTACATTGTGATCCAACACAAGGGTATACCAAAATGCTTTCGACATGCTGGGGTTGCTGTTTCAGACAGTGCAGATGGACAGACTTAGCCAATGAGTAGGAGAGAGACAATCACTGGGCTGGGTGACAAGATATACAGTGGTTTGCAGAACAGTGCTTGAGTACAGTTGTTTCAAGACTGGCAAGTTACAAAGCGCAGGGCCTTGGTAATAGTTGGCCATGTGGCAGGGACTAGTGCTTCCGGTCATTTTCCTTGTGAATGTGATCTGTTCCATATCTTCTTCTTCTGATGTGTGTGTTGCCTGCTTTGTCCTTGTTGTTGTTGGTTGTGAAGGGGCAACACACACCTCAGTGTTAGAAGACGTGGAGTCAGACATCCCGGTCGCTGCTCCCTGTGAAGGTCTTAAGGGCAGTACTGCAGCAAGGAGGATCTGCTGGTTCTTGAGAATAGCAGCCACATCACGATGGTAGGCAGCCAGGTCGGCTCTGAGGGGTTCAATGTTGCATTCGTGCATGCGTTGACAGGATTGCTGTTGTAGGTGTTGGGTCAACTGAATTACAGCTGTGCTGATTTCCTTCTGGGTTTTCTGCAGTTCCTGCAGGATGATTTTAGGGCTTGCATAGCTGCTGCCTGATCTGCAGATTACATCATGCACGAACGCATCCCCTCAAGGATGGCTGCCATATTTTGCATCCCCACCCGCACCTCCTTAGCCAGCTCCCGCAGTACTCCAACTACAGTTCTCTCAAAGCTGTTGCCAGTGTCGTCTGAGTCCTCAGCTGTATTGGAGCTGGCAGGTCTTACAATTGAGGTGGTTGGTGGTTCCTCTGCGATGGCTGCTTGTTCTGTGCTCCTCCTTGTGACAGAAGGTGGGGTCTGGAGGGTTTCAAGGACCTTTTTGATGGTCTCCTGGGGAATGTTTATCGGCTCGTCATCCATGTCATCAGGGAAATCTGGGACAGGCATATCGGCAGGAGATCCATCTTCCTCTGCAATGAAACAGGGTACAATTAGTGTGTCTGTGTTGTGGCAATTTTGATGTGACGTGCCTGCCTTTTGATGAATTCACTTTGTGATCTTGTTTTGTGTTAATTTCTCCAGTCCTTCAGATGGGCATTCTTCCAGCCCTATGGCCCACCTGTGTGTCACATGTATGTTATTGAGTTGTCAGACTTGTCAGCCTCATCGCCTCTAGGTGTTGATTAATGCCAAATAGAGAATTGCCACCTTCTTTTCCCACTCGACCCTCCGTGTACATCCATTCTCATGGTGAGACCTTTCACTGACTGTGGGTGTACTGATGGCCCTGGCAGCACACTTAACAATCTGGACCTGCCCCAATTTCTGATCTTTCACATCCACTTAAATGTCATTGACATGTGGCATATCCTATGCATGGCAATGTTATGATCCAATATGGATGTTGACATTGTTAATGTGTCCTGCTGATGTTGGGGAATGTGTGTTATATTGGATTGCCCTGATAGTCGTATCAGTGTCCTATTTCCTCCTCTGACTGTGCAGGTGTATTTCAGTGACCAGTTACATGTGTCCCCTCCTCAATGCTGTTGTATGAGAAGTATGACATTTGGGATGTTGCCTTGTTACCCAGGCACAGGAAGGACCCTGACATATGCAGCATAGGTGTGTCCTTAGTGCTGTGTAGCTCCTATTGTTGTTTACATTGGCTGATGTTTGCGACAACTATGGGCATTGACATTTGAGAGTACTGGGGCTTTTGTCTTGTTTCTGGGGATTGTTGCAGTTGTCATCCTCACCCCCTAATTTAGGTGTGTATGATCCATGGGGAGGTTACTGTCATTGGCTACTTGAGCTGCACACAGAGCAGAGGTGGTAGTGGCAACTGTTGTCGCAGTTACATTGCAGTTGTCGGTATGGCTAGAGGATTGCTAATAGGGCCCTAGTTAATGTAGGGGGTATGTTGGCTGACGTGTGCCAGGATGTCAGTTTGACGTAGTGGCCTTCCCTCCTGTCGTGGCTTTCTTTTTGCTCCATCGTTGGCATGACAGCATGCCCCCATGGGACTGTTGTTGGTGTTGTCTAATGGTGTGCCCCAGGTCTTCTCAGAACAGGCCATGCTCCCCTGCCGTGCCCCTTTACCCATGCCACTCCATGTATTAGATGACTTCCATGCATTTAGTGGTCAGTATCCCCCCCCGGCTGTAGATGACATTATTGCATTTTAATTACCCATGCGACTTACCCTGCATGTGCGTTGTCTCGTGGTAGTCTGCGCTGTCCTGTCCTTGAATCCCTGTGACGATCTCCTCAGGGATGACGGCTGCGACCATCTCCTCCATGTGGTCCAGGGCCTCCTGGTATGCTGGACTCCCACCTCCATTTGCAGTGCTGCCTTCCTGTTCCTGGCCATCTTTTCCTTGGTTCTGCGCTTGCAGTCATGCCAGCGTTTCTTGCACTCGATGACTGTTCTGCGTACTTCAGCCACACTGTTAATCTTGTCGAGAATTTGTTGCCATATGGCCTCTCTCCTACTGATTGGCAACTTTGATGTGACAAACAGTTGGTGCTGGTGTTCCGTCACCTCTTTAACCAGAATTTCTTGCTCCTCTGCACTAAAGCGACACTTTCTTTTCTTCTTAAATGTGTCCTGGTTCTTATGTGGGTCCTCCTGGCTAGTTTCTGGTCTGCTGTCATCTTCCTGGGGTCTGTAGTGGCATCTGGGATCCATTTTGGCTCTCCTCTGGGGAAATGGCTGTGTTCGCTGTTTTTTTTGACGCTATTGTGTAAAAAAAACGGCGCATATCCGGTTTGCTGTGTCGTAAATCGACCCACAGTCATTTCCGCCGTGTTAACGTCGTTTTCCATTACGACTTGACGCCGCGGTGTGCCTCAAAAATAATGACTCCCACCTGTTGTTTGCGCCGACGTACGTCAAAGTATAAACATGACGCGCGCACGGTGCACCAAAATGGTGTTAGCCGGCGGTAATATTTTTGACGCAAAACTGCGCCGGCGCAGTTTTGCGTCAAAAAGTATAAATATGGGCCAAAGTGTTTGATACCAATGTAGCCAAACGATCTAAATAAACTAACGCAAAACAAATAACACTTGATAATGCATCCATGTGATCCTTCTGAAACAAAGGATTCCTCTAGAAAAAAGGAAGAAACCCTTGATCATTTAAGGCGTATCACGCAGTCTACTCTCTCTGAGAACTGGAAAAACAGAAACCACCACAAAGATAAACACATTCAATAGGTTAATTAAAATATATGCTCTTTCCACAACTCCTATGTTAGGTAACAAAAAACTGATGTCTGAGAATGCAGACTAGTTACTGTAGTAATGAAATCAGGAGAGCAGTGGTACGTTCATATTATCCTCTTAATTTTGGAAAGGCAATATTCTGAATTAACTTGGGCTCAAGGTGGATTACTCTTCCTTATTGCCAGATACTTCTGGATTTGCCAACAGTAAAACCTCATAAAAGTGTACAAAAGAAAACACAACTTAGTAGCGTGCTGTTTAAAAATGTGAAATATGCATTTAAAAACTCTCTGTGAAACGGCATTATATCAAATACTGTAAAATGAATACAGATTCGTTAAATGATGAGTGCGTTTCAGGCACCATCTTAATCAAGGTAAAAATATTAAACATTTCCCATTCTTGCATGCCATCCGGAAATAATTGTGTTTTTTGTAAGCCAACAAACAAATGTACAGTGCACTAGCAAAAAATGTCTAGCGCACCCTAAGTGAAGTCATCTGACTGTTGAAGCAATAACATGTATATAAATGTCTTAGTACATGGCAAAACTCCATATGTCAGCTACAATTCTTGAATGCTTAGGGTGTGGCTTGACCCAAGTTGGCAGCGGAGGTTCAGTGTCAAACTGTTTAGAAACCAACTGGTTTCAGTCACCAAAAAGCTAACAGCATCTTTTCCCAGAAGAACATTGCCGCTTCCAATAATTTTGCCAGATGGAAGGCAGGACTGGAGTAAACAAAAACGTGATTGTTGGGATGGTTCAATTAATTTCAGTCACTGGTGATTACATAATACTGCATCTCAGCCCATCATTTTTTAGCTCATCATGCCACCTAATATTAGACTAAGCCTTATGCAAATAAGCCTTGGCCATGCTCCAATAATAACAGTCCAGCTTGAACTGCTGCTTCAATAAGAACAGTCCAGCTCGAACCGCCAAGCCAAGTCCTCTTTGAATCAGAATGCAAGTAATGCAAGACCAGTTTTGTTCTAAGTGGGGTTCTGCAGTCCCTTGCAGCTTGGTTCCAGTGGCACTGTGAGCACAGGACCCATGTATGGTCAAACCTGTCACACTCAGGTCATAACACTGAAATCAGCAAGCAAGTAATGGGTGGATTTCTTGAATGAATCTCTGCCACTTTGGTCCGTATCCTAGTCCATCTTTCTTTTGCCCAACGTAGATTAGACCCATCCATCTGCAAATCCACCTTTGTCCTGCTCCAATGAAAACAATTCTGCTCAAACTGCCAAACTGAACTGAAATACAAGCAACCTAAGACTGGTATTGTCCTTGTAGGAGCTCAGTGAACATGAGACGCATCCCTAGTCAAACGTGTCACAAACGTTGTGATGAAGTGAACAAAAAAGTAATGGGTGGGATGTTTGAATAAATTTAGGCCTCTGGTATTTACTCAAGACTGCATCCCAGTCCATCATTTTTTGACTCTCTTGCTCCTCAGAATCGACCCTTCCATTTGTAAGTAAGCGATGGTCCTGCTGCAATAAGAACAGTCCAGCAGAACTGCCAGCCAGGTTCTTTTGAACCAGAACAACTGCAACCCAACACTGCTTTCACCCTGACTGGGGCTCTGCAATTGGATGCAGTTGTTTTTCAGTGGCATGGTTAGCATGGGACCCACTTCTGTGTATACCCATTGTACTCAGGGCCCAGGGATGGCTCTACTGGCTCAGTCCTCCGAACAGTTCTACCTACTCAACAGCAGGATGGGCATAACTGCTTTCCATCTCCTCCTAGCAGCAAAACTGGTAATTCTGTGCTACTGGGGAACAGCATTGATGAAAAAAGAGGTATGTTGTTACTAAGGAGTTTGTGGACTCTAGGCATGCAGAGGTTGAATCACGCACTGGGAGAAACAGAGAGGGCATTTCAAAAACAATGTCAAAGAGTAATTGACTAAAGAAACACTACAGAGGCGTAGGAAACACACCAACCCCACTCATTCCTGATCCATTCAACAAAGTCACAAACAGTGGGCTGGAAAAACTTTATCCACTCTCATATCCCTTCTGGTATCTGTTTACTACCATGGATTTTTTATCCTGTTCTAGAAGGGCTCTCCTTTTTGGATGGAAAGCCTCACCCACTTAATAGTGGCATGCTTCATCATTGGCTAGTCCACCTTGCTGGGTTAAGGTGGTACTAACCTGGCGGTCTCAACCGTAGCACAAGAGGAGAACAAGCTCCTTCTGGGACAGGGAGAACAGAATAATTTGTCTTCTGGTCAGTAGAGTACCAATATGGTAAAAAATGTAGTTAAAACTACCTCAATATTGATCCAAAGATTTGTTCTTATTAGGGATGATGTTGGGTAGGCTTAAAATTCATACATCTCCTTCCCTGCAAAGGGTGATAAAGGGGTCTAGTGGAGCTATGATGGATCCCTTAACCTTATTAGATATGCCAACGTGTTTTGGCCACCAAGGAGAAACATGCCACGAAAAACTGTTCTCAAGTCATTCATTTTCCTGCCTTTTTCAGCTCAACTGTCTTTTAATCCCTACTGTCTAGCATATCAAATAAATTGAGCCCGCAATGAGGTAAGACTGATTCTTACCTTTGTCCTCTATACGTCTCCTAGAACCATAAATCACAAAGGGATATTCTAAGTCAGCCCATCAAATAATTTTTTTATTGTGTCCACTCTACACCACGTGAATTACACACCAGTGGATAAAAACACTGCACTCAGTGCATAACAATAGTGTATAAATACCCTGTGTCAAACAGTAATCCATGTTATGTTATATTAATATTTTATCATTCCATACCACCATATTGTTTGTACTTACCCTGCGGCTGTCAGGGAAGGGCCTCATCAATCTCTAGGAGCAGGAGGTTCCCCTATAGTTACACACTACAAGTCAGAATGGATCTCTTAGCAACAGAACCACATATCATGGGAGAATTCATAAGCTAGGGAACCATCATTCTGGAGGTGATATTTGTCCTCCATTAATTCATTCTAATCCCCCATGTATGCTCTCTTCATTCTTATGATTACATAATCAATGCCTTACCTTGTGCCTTTTTTGATGGCCCCAATTGGGCTTTGAGAGAAATAACCTCCCTTACTTGATAAGCAATGTTCAGTAAAAGAAGTGAAACAGCGAGTCATCGCATTCACTCCAAAAACGCAGATATCACAAGCATCGCAGTACCAGCCATGTTGGCATATTATTCATGTTGTGCTTGGTCCAGAATCAGGCTTTTGTCAGCTAACCTCTTGGCCCTTAAAAATATATGTTTCTTTACATTGGGCATTGGTCAGAAGAGGGCCCACGTTCACTCTCAACACATAAGCAAAGATTCAGATAGCTGTCCTATCGGCTGGGTGGGCATGCTCCTCACAAAACATTATGTTCCATATATCTCCTACAAATCGTCCCACGATTCTGACCACTCCATAGGATTACTGCTACGTGTAGTCTTACTCTCGGCCAGCTTATTTATTCATATTTCCCTCCTAGTCTCACCGCATCCCAAACCATTGTATAATCACCTGGTGCCTTCTATATGTGGTCCTGGGAAATGTAGTTCATTATTGTCTTGGGACAACAAGCCCCCTTCTTGCAGTGTCACTCAGGTCTGTCAAGACCAGACACATCTGCAATGTGTAGGATTGTGTTAGATCAATATCTTATGGAAAAATCATGTGATGGAAACGTTACAGTAAATCCATCTCCCCTACTTGGTTATTCATGGAACGAGGTCCCAATTGCTGAGGTAACCCATCCTCCTGGTCTTCTCTTTAAGAGGGTGATACTTCAACCCAATATCTGTTTACACATCCCCACTCAAAATACGATCTAATAGTTATTTTAAAAAAATATCACTACTTTCAAAATTATATGTACAGTGCACATGTTCTTACAAGGTCATATTACGTTTTCTTTTATATTCAGTCAATATTCCTCCAAAGTTCCACCCAATAAATCCCTCAAAGGTTTTCTTTTTGAAAGGGTAAATACTTTGACCCTATCTCAGTATACACATACTCACTCTCAATGTGATGTAATAGTTGTTATAAAAATATTTTTAATTACTGTTTTTTAAGAATGATAAACAGTGCATTTGTTCTTAAGACAATCAGAGGTCATGTTTTCCTTCCTATTCAGAAAATATTCTGCCAAAATTGTCCCCAATGGATCCTGGATATTCAGGCTCTTCTTTCCCTAGGGGTTGTGTTCCGATATCTCTTGTTTGTGTCACTCTCAATCTACCTGGGTAGTCCATTAGTGTCTTGTAGCAACAACATACTGTTCTCATACACCCACTCCATAATAATGTTGTTGGTAATACTCTACTTCAAGTTTTTCAGTCTCAACACCTATAAGGCCTTGGGTGTGCAACTTGGTTGTTGTTGTCTGTACTGCTATAACCTCCTACCTATGGTTAAGCTAGGCCCAGGTTATCTCATCATTCAGACCCTGTGCATTTGTGTGGAGTCTAAACACCCACCTTTGTTATTTCAGTAATGAGGTACAGGCAGTGTCCATTGTTGTAGTTATTATCTGTTCAAGGACTGAACACACAAAATCATCAACTCCATGTCCTATCTCCCAAAAATGGTGCAAGAGTTTTATTGTTGTTTATTTCATCTAAAGGTGCTTCGATGTTCATTGATTTGTATGTTGGCTGTTCGTGTCGTCATGCCTATATGTCTAAGTCCACACAGGCATGTTATTATGTACACTACATTTTTGGTATTGCAATTAGAAAATGTCCTGAGTTCCCCTGGTGTGTGTAGTTCCAGGTACAGAGCTTTTTATTTTTTCATCAGATGGCACATGTTGCAGTCTCCACAAGGGCAGTGCCCTACCACTGGGGGTAGATCCTACGGTGTCCTCTGTCTGTTGGTCTCCTGAATCTTCCTTGTTCTGATATGGATGATCTGGCCTCTTAGGCTTCCTGGGCCTTTAAAAACAAACAATGGTGATTTCAAATTCAAACCCCCTGTTCGTAGGAATCTCTAATGTTTTTTGTTGATTTGTTTTCTCTGAGTTGGTTAAGAGCTTATAGGTGGTCACACATATGACATTCTGCTTATTTTCTTTAGTGCATTCCTCCAAAAGAGAGTCTCTGTTACTGTTTTGTGCTCTCCTGTCTGCTCTATCAATAATCATGGGGAGGTAACCCCTCTCTCTAAGTTTGTTTGTGAGAACCTCCACATGTTTTTTGTAATCTTTATTGCCTGTGCAATTTATCCTGAGCCGCAGGAATTGGCCTATTTGAAGGTTGTTCATAAGACTCTTAGGGTGGAAACTGTTATAGCAGAGTAAATTGTTATTGTCCATAGTCTTGTAAAAGAGTTTAATATTGAAATGTACCTCTGTCTGCAAAAATCCTCAGGTCAAGGAAATTCGATTCATTGTTACTCAAAGTACTGACAAACTTTAAAAGGGATCAATATTGTTGAGCCATAGGCGAAAATCAAATGCCTTCTCTCCTGTCCCGTGCCATATCAATAGCATGTAATTGATATATTTTTTCTATACCCTGATATTCTGCCGATATGGGTTCTCGTTGGTTAATTTCCTAGACCTCTCAGGGTGATAGACATAAAGACAGGCTAGACTCAGGGCCAATGGACTGCCCATAGAAATCCCAATGGTCTGGAGGAAGAATTCACCTTTGTACTCAAAATTATTTCATGTATGTGTCACGTGTGCGCAGTCCATTATGAAATCTTTTGGTGTGATGGAGTTCCAGGCAGACTCCTGTAGAACGGTTTCCACTTCCTTCAGTGTCTCCTCTTGGGGGATACTAGTGTAAAGAGCCTCAATGTCAAGCCCGATCAGAAATTCAGATTCTGGACAGAAGGGCATCTCAATGAATAGGTTCAGTATTTCTTTGGTGTCTTTCAGGTAAGTGGGAATCTTTTGTACTATGGGTCTCAGGAAACAATCACACACTTTTGTCAGTGGTTCTAACAGTTATCCTAGCCCCGAGACAATGGGTTGCCCTGAGGGGGAATAATTCCTTTATGGACTTTCGGTAGGATATAAATAGAAGGTATCCTAGGGTCCAGATTCTTTAGGAATTGTGCTTCCTGGCTCGTGATTCAATCATTGTCAAGTCCTCTGTTGACCAGGATATTGATTTCTTCTATTATTTCTCGAGTATGATCCCTTTGTAGTCTTTTATAATTTATTTCTTAGTTTAGGAGTCTGAGACATTCTTCTCTGTACGTCCTTATGGGCAAACTTATGATGCCTCCTCCTTTATCAGCTAGTTTGATGATGGCATCTTCTGCCCCAACCAATTCAGTTATAGCCTGTCTTCCTTCCTTCGTATTGTTTTGATAATGCGGTTCTCCTGCCATGTTTTCAAATTCTCTGTTGACCTCGGCTTCAAATTCTAAAACTCCTTCCGGCATTAGGGGGGATGTCTTCTTTAATCATATATTGGTTTCTTCTGTCTGATGCTCTTCTCCCCTCTCCCTAAAAAATATTTTCTTGTAGATAGATATGAAGAAATTTAACATTTCCTCTCTTAGTTTGAACAAATCTTGTTTCAGAGTAGGTACAATTCCCAAACCTTTGTTGAGTACCAAGTATTGTGCCTGTGTCAATTACTGATCACTCAAGTTCATAACAATATTGCTATTCCCTGCTGGTGCTCAGGCCTTCTTCCATCACCCCCATGTGACTCCCTGCCCTCTTCGTCTTCCCTTTCCTCTTCCTGGTCTTCTCCCTTGAAAAGTCTGTTGGAAGGGTGGTTGCCACTCTCCCACAGGGTGGAACATTGTTTTTTGGAAACCAGAGGGGGGCTGCCACCCCCAGTTCTGTTCATAATGGGGTCTGGGACCCATGTGGCCATATGGTCCATGGCCCTGTTGTCTGTTCCTATGGTTACTACTGAACCTAGCCTGAATATATTGGATCCATTTTGGACAATTTTGGCAGAATATTGACAGAATAGGAAAGAAACTGTGAAAGGGCCTTTGATTTTTTAAGAACAAATGCACTGTTTATGCAACTCTTAAAAAAGCAGTAATTATAATTTTTTTTATAAGAACTATTATATCATATTGACAGTAGGTATGTATAAATTGATATGGGGGCAAAGTATTTACCCTTTTAAAGAGAAGACCATTAAGGGATTCATTGGGGGGAACTTTGGCAGAATATTGACCGAATATAAAAGAAAAAGTGATATGACCTTGGATCCTACAAAGAAAGTATGCACTGTTCATACAATTTTGATTGTACCAATACATTTTTTTAAGAACTATTACATCGTATTTTGAGTAGTGGTGTGTAAACAGATATTGGATTGAAGTATCATCCCTCTCAAAGAGAGACCAGGAGGTTGGGGGGTACCTCAGTAATCAAAATCTTGCTACATGAATAACCAAGTAGGGACGTGAATTTACTGTCACGTTTCCATCACATAATTTTTCCATAGGATATTGAAATAACACAATCCTACATATTGAAGATGTGACTGGACTTGACAGACCCAAGTGATGCTGCAAGAAGGGGGCTCTGTTGTCCCGAGACAACAATGAAGTACATTTCCCAGAACCCCATACAGCAGGCACCAGGAGATGATATGATTGTTCACGTCATGGAGAGACTAGCAGAGAAGCATAAATAAATAAGCCCCCCTAGAGTTAGACTGTAAGCAGCAGGAGTCCTATGAAGTGGCTGGACCTAAGTGCAGGAACAGAGGATTTCCCCTTGACGAAGTAATGGGGCGGGGGGAGTTTGTACGAGATGTACAGAACCGGACGTTCCATGAGGAGCATGCCCACCCAGCCGATACTGCAACTCTCTGAATGTTTACTTATGTGTTAAGAGTGAAAGAGGGCCCTCTTCTGACCAATGCCCAATGTAAAGGAACTTATCATTTTAAGGGCCAAGAGGCTAGTTGATAAAAGCCTGATTTGGGACCAAGCAGAACAACCAGAATATGACGATGTGGCAGGTACCACGATGCTTGTGCTATCTGCGTGTTGTGAATGAATGCAATGACTCGTTGTTTAACGTGTTAATCTGAACTATGATTATCAAGTAAGGAAGGTTATTTTTCACAAAGCCCAATTGGGGCAGCTAAAAATAAGAACAATGGATGGCATTGATTACGTAATCATAAGAATTAAGTGAGCGTATATGAGGGGTTAAAATGAATGAATGGGGGCCAGGTATCACCTCCAAAATGATAGTTTTTTTGCCTATAAATTCTCCCATGATATGTCATTCTGTCACTAAGGGATCCATTCAGACTTGTACTGTATGACTATTGGTGAACCTCCCCCTCTCAGAGATTGATAAGGCCCTTCCCTGACAGCCGCAGGGTAAGTACAACCAATATGGTAGTATAGAATGATAAAATAATAATTGTAACATAGTATAGCTTACTGTTTGACACTGCATATTTATACACCATTGTTATGCACTGTGTGCAGTGTTTTTGTCCACTGATGTGTTATTCATGTGGTGTCCAGTGGACACAATATAAAAATAATTTGATGGGCTGACTTAAAATATCCCTTTGTGATTTATGGTTCTATGAGACGTATGGAGGACAGAGGTAAGAATCAGTCTTACCTTAGTGCATGCTTAATTTATATGACATGCTAGACAGAAGGGATTAAATTACAGTTGCCCTGAAGAAGGCTGGAGGACGAAGGCCTTGAGAACAGTTTTTCCTGATGGGTACCTCCTTAGTGGCCAAAACATTTTGGCAGATCAAATAAGGAGCATAGATCCATCATAGATCCGCTAGTCACCGTTATCACCCCCTGGAGGGAAGGAGATGAATGAATTTTAACCCTACCCAACATCATCCGTAATAAAGAAAAGTCTTTGGATCAATATTGAGGCCATATTACTACATTTCTTACTATATTGTTACCCTACTAACCAGAAGACAATTTATTCTGACCTACCTGCCCCAGAAGGTGCTAGTTCTCCTCGGGTGTTATGGTTGAGACTGCTGGGTTAGTACCACCTTAAACAGGGGGGTTGGACTTGCCAATGATGAAGCATGCCACTATTAAGTGGGTGAGGCTTTTCCATTCATAAAGGAGTGGCCTTCTAGAATAGAATAAATAATCTGTGGTAGGAAACAGATACCAGAAGGGATACAAGAGTGGATTAAGTATTCCCACCAAACTGTTTGTGACATTAAAGAGTAATTGACTGTCTAGTGCAGTACTATGGAGAGGTTTGTTACACAAATCAGCTCCATTCTAGAGGCAGATGTTGGAGAAGGACAAACAAAAGTCAGTGCACAGACCATGATGTCCATACTGCGGAGAGAGTGGACTGATAAAGAAATGTCAGACACACAGCATTGCAATGGGTGTACTGTCAGAAGAGAGGGTGAGAATTTGGGAGGCGGGATATGAGGGAGGGAGAAAATGTTCCATGTAAGTTGGATTGTTTAAGATAACAATGTTGGATTATTTTAAAATAACATTGTTGGAAAATGCCATTAACAATTATTGGCACCTAATCAATGGTTGGTCATTGTGATGAATGGCATTTACAAATGTATTTTATGGAAACAATAAACTTGACAGTACAATTTTCATGACCTATTATAAATTGCACTAACTTTTAAGGACTTCAATGTGTACTCCAAGGCATTTGCAGAATTGCCAGTGATGTTTTATGTAAACATTTCTATGCAGTGTCTCACCTTCAATGTAGACCTTGCAAAGTCGATGCAACAAAACAGAATTATTAGTATTTAAGGGCCTATTTTGAAGCTCTGCATAAGGTTATTATGTCACAAATGTGACAGATAGCCCAGGCGCCATATTACAAATGCATTATATCCAATGGCAAATGCAAAACAACAGACAGGATCTCTGTGCGTTTGTGACAGAGTAACCTATTTACCAAACTCTAAATAAAGCCCAAAGTGCCATTAGACAAACCAATGAAGAACTAGTTTCTGATGTTCAATAAAAATGAAATGAGGCTCAAAAACTACCTTCTTTTGGCCCAATAAAGGTCACAGAATAAAACTAGCAGTGGCAAAGCCAAAAGGTATTGCCTTTGTGACCTCAAGGCTGTGCCACATAGATGGATATCACAATAGTTTAGCACACATCCTTTATCAAGCTGTACCTTGCAAGTAAGGTTTTTTTTGTTATTTCCTTATCCTTTTATGCTTGTGTTCTTATCAATGATGCCACTTGAGATGTCATAAGGGATGGTATCAATGCACTCTCTGAACATGTCATGAGTGATGTAATAAGTGAAAGTCGAAGCAGTGCTTCAATAGGAGACAAATTTTAGTTAATTTAGGGCACAAAGTTATAGTTACCTAAGGTAACTATAACTGGTGAACCTCAGTAGTTCCGTTAGTTTCAAACATTCTATTTTTTTAAATGACATTTTCACCTAACTATAGCGTACCTTTAACCTTAATTTTTTTCTTTGAATTTAAGGTTTTTTTAAATGTAAATTGAGATATTATTGCAATTACTAACTGTATCTGTGCCGCAGGCGGCCAAACCTTGCTGTGCAGTGTCTTGAGCTGTGTACAGCATGAAGTTGGGTGTCTGCCAAGGCCCAAGGCCCAAGGCCCAACCCCATCTGGGTGCCCAAGCACCTGCAGGGGTCTAACCCCTTTTTCTAATTTGTTTGCGCCATGCATCGGCGGATCCACTGCAATTCTGTCAGGGGCAATCTTGGGTACATAGTGGATCTGCAGCTCCATGGAATATCCAATGTTTTTTAAAACTTGCCCCAGCGGGACCCTCCACATGGCCCAGCAGGGCAGGGTGCTTCCACCCTTCCCCCTTACATTGTACTTTGTTTTATTTCATGGGATTGAGAGACAGAGTTCCTAAGACCTAAGATGGTAGCTGCAACTTTTCTCTCAGGTTGCAGCCAGTCAATTACAGTGCAGAATTTAACTTCGTATCTTCGGCTTCATCGCTGTGAAAAAGCATTGGATCAACAGTGGATCCACAGTGGATCTGCGGTGAAACCACAGGCATGAAAAATAAATACATTTTGGGCCCTTATTTCTGAAAAACTATTAAATAGATTATACCAAATCAAAAAAAGCACACTTTCTGGAAAAAGATCTAGCTTTCTGCCGTATACATTGTAATTCCATTTAGCTGTTTTGTGGTATTGCTGTTTAATTTTACTATTGAAAGCTGCAGAGGAAAGCCACATTTTGGGATTCCCCTTTTTGCTTTGCCCACTTGGCAGATCACAACATAACTCTCTAGGTAGAAGCTAAGGCGGAGGAGCTCTTTCTTTCTTGAAAAGTTTTGTGAAGATTCATCAAATGGCACCAAAGATATTAACAAACCCAAAAAAATGCATTGTCTATGGGAAAACAATCATAACTATAACTATCCAGTGTTGATAGCCACTGGGTAAGAGATATCTATATATATATATATACATTCCACACTTAGGGCCAGATGTAGCAAAGTGTTAGCGCCTCGCAAACGGCGAAAATCGCCGTTTGCGAGGCGCAAAAGCCACTTTGCCATTCAGAAATGCATTTTGCGAGTCGGCTCCGACTCGCAAAATGCATTTCCGACTCGCAAATAGGAAGGGGTGTTCCCTTCCTATTTGCGACTCGCAGTGGGATGCAATTCCATTTGCGACCGCGTACGCGGTCGCAAATGGAGTCGCAGTTACCATCCACTTCAAGTGGATGGTAACCCACTCTCAAATTGGAAGGGGTCCCCATGGGACCCCTTCCAGTTTGTGACTGGACCCCAAATTATTTTTTCAGGGCAGGGAGTGGTCCAAGGGACCACTCCCTGCCCTGAAAAAAACCCGAAACTAAAGGATTCGTTTTTTTTGAAGTGCAGCTCGTTTTCCTGTTAGGAAAACGGGCTACACTTAAAAAAAAAAAAAACTGCTTTATTGAAAAGCAGGTCGCGAACATGGAGGTCTGCTGACGACAGCAGGCCTCCATGTTAGCGAGTGCCTATACTCGCAATGGGGCCGCAATTTGCGACCCACCTCATGAATATTCATGAGGTGGGTCATTGCGACCCCATTGCGAGTCGCAGTCGGTGTCTGAGACACCGTACTGCATAGCAATTTGCGACTTGCAAATTGCGAGTCGCAGGGACTCGCAATTTGCAAGTCGCAAATTGCCGACTTGCTACATCTGGTACCCCTTGGTACAGAGAAGGACAGCAGTCCGCGGGTATCATAATTCATCAGGGTTTATTGGCACAAAAGGAAAGAACGCGTTTCGGCGTTGCCGCCTTCCTCAGCTTCTTGTTCGCCATTTTGTTTTTCCTCATATATATCACATGATCGTTATGCTCAATCCCAATCGATGTTACAACCAATTTGTTTTCCAATTGAGCTTTCCATCTTAACATTTTCTATAATTTTTGTCGATTACCATATAAATAGATAAATAAATAGATAAATGAATCTTACTTTAATACGGATTATCAACCTGTGCACTATAAGCCTGAATGACCCAAATAAATATAACGATGTGAATAGAAGTAAAAGTGTGTGTGAAAAAGTAAATAAGTACAAAACCACGTTGCCTCAGTGTATGTATAATATTATGATTGTTCCATGAAGAACTAACTTCCCACATAAACTGTGCTTATGTCGCTACTCATGGTGGTAGGTTCCCCATTCATTAGTGTGCTTGATTTCAAATAATTTGCAGCGTATTTCCCATTGTCATACATCTTATCTCTTCAATGTATCCCTGTATTAGTCATATTCACTATATATCTCATCATCTAGTATTTTCTTCTTGATATTGTCAACGTATCAGGCTCAACTCCCAACTTGGTATTGTGGGAACTGAATGTGGGAACTTGCATTTGAATAGGAAACATATTCAACTTGCCGTCATGAATATTTAATGTATAAAGGTAAAAATAATTTCTACCTTCTCGGGTGTTTATGTAGTGCTAGTTATATCAATTCTTTAATGTAGATGTATGTATAACTCCTCACTGATATTCAGCCCATTTGGTTCCTTAGTGTCGAGTGATAGTATATATCTCGACTCTAATTTGCGCAGATTTTTCTCTCGGTCTCCCCCTCTGCTGTCTCTAGCTATTCCATCAATTACACTGTAGCATAGCTCCTCTACTTTCCCTCCATGTATCTCATGAATGTGTCTGGCTACTGGATATGTGGTATCTTTGTTTGTGATTGCTCTTAAGTGTTGCAAAATTATTTTGCGTGCCTGCAATTTTGTACTACCCACATATAATTTAGGGCAAGTACATTTCAGGATGTAGATCACGTAATCACTTTTACATGTGTATCTTCCTCTTATGGTGTGTACCGTCCTATTGTTAATAGTTAAATTTTTAATATTTTCTCCATTCTTGCATGCTTTACACTTCCTACACTTGTAGAAGCCATCCTGTGTATTGAACCATGTGGTCTGTTTGTTCAGTTGTCTGATATCACTTTTCACTAGAACATCTTTCAAAGATTTCCCTCTTCGATAGGTTATTTGTGGTCTCCTCGTTAGTCTCTGTCCTATTATAGGATCGCTCCTTACAACGTGCCAGTGCTTTTGTAATAAGTTGCGTACTTGGTCATGTGCTTCATTGAATGTTGTAATGAATCTCACTATTGTTTCAGTACTTTCTCCACTGTTTGTCTTGTTCTTTCTTTCTTCTGACGAGAATAACAGATCTTCTCTAGCTCTGGATTTTATTTTGTTACTGGCTCTTTCGAGTGTCCTGTTGGTATATCCTCTATTTTGCAGTCTCCTCTCCATGTTTGACTGAACTTCTTTGAACTTGGTCTCAGTGCTGCATATTCTTTTGGCTCTCAGCATCTCCCCGAATGGAATACTTTCTTTTAAAGGTTGTGGGTGATGACTGGAAGCGTGTAAGATGCTGTTGCCTGCGGTTTGTTTTCTAAATACTATGGTTTCTATCCTGTTGTGTTCTATCATCACTTTTACATCAAGAAACTCTATCTCCCTTGCGTGTATTTTACTTGTAAATTTTAGATTGCATTTATTCTTGTTTACTTCTTGTGAAAATTGTAATGCACTGGTCTTGTCCCCTTTCCAGATTATAAAGATATTGTCTATATATCTCAACCACAATACAATATGTTGGTTCCACTGATCTAAGGGGGGAAGATTCAGTACTTGTTCTTCCCACCATCCCATGTAAAGGTTCGCATAACTCGGTGCGAAACAGGTTCCCATAGCAGTCCCGCATTTTTGTTCAAATATCTAATTGTTGTAAAAAAACATGTTGTGGCGTAAACACCAGCTAATCATATCGATTAACATTTTGCTATGTTGGAGAAATCCGATAGGTCTAACTCTCAAGAAATGTTCAATAGCTTTCGTCCCCAAATCATTGGGTATACTCGTATACAGTGCTGTCACATCCTACGTCATGAGGAGGAAATCATCCTCCCACCCAACATCAAAGATCCTTCTTAAGAAGTCAGTACTCTTTCAAGTAAGATGGCAAGCTTGCAACTAAAGGGGATAAAAATGTGTCAATGTACTGTGATAGGGGTTCAAAGAGGCTACCTCTACTTGAAATTATGGGTCTCCCCGGGGGTTTCACTGCGTCTTT
This sequence comes from Pleurodeles waltl, assembly GCF_031143425.1. Classification (NCBI taxonomy): domain Eukaryota; kingdom Metazoa; phylum Chordata; class Amphibia; order Caudata; family Salamandridae; genus Pleurodeles; species Pleurodeles waltl. Next base: position 642,908,315 of record NC_090449.1, read on the forward strand.
ATGTATCTTGGGTATTAAATAAAACACAGGTAATTTTGGGTGATCTACTTTCAAAAATCTTTATTCATCCTCCGTGATTAGACATTTGGTTTTCCAGCTCTGTAATTCTATGTCAAACCTGTGTTTGACATTATCCATATGTTTCTTATCTATCTTTTCATAACATATAGGGTCATTCAACTGTCTGTAGGCTTCTTCCATGTATTCTTCAATTGGCCAGATCACAATGTTCCCTCCTTTGTCTGATCCTCTCACCACTATTTGTGGGTTTTTAGTCAACTTTTCAAGGGTCTTGACATACTTGGTCTTGATCTTCCTTGTCTTCTCCAGTTCTCTTTTTTTCATTTTGACATAGAATTACAGAGCTGGAAAACAAAATGTCTAATCACGGAGGATGAATACAGATTTTTGAAAGTAGATCACCCAAAATTAGCCGTCTTTTATTTAATACCCAAGATACATGAAGACGCAGTGAAACCCCCGGGGAGACCCATAATTTCAAGTAGAGGTAGCCTCTTTGAACCCCTATCACAGTACATAGACACATTTTTATCCCCTTTAGTTGCAAGCTTGCCATCTTACTTGAAAGACAGTACTGACTTCTTAAGAAGGATCTTTGATGTTGGGTGGGAGGATGATTTCCTCCTCATGACGTTGGATGTGACAGCACTGTATACAAGTATACCCCATTATTTGGGGACGAAAGCTATTGAACATTTCTTGAGAGTTAGACCTATCGGATTTCTCCAACATAGCAAAATGTTAATCGATATGATTAGCTGGTGTTTACGACACAACATGTTTTTTTACAACAATGAGATATTTGAACAAAAATGCGGGACTGCTATGGGAACCTGTTTCGCAGCGAGTTATGCGAACCTTTACATGGGATGGTGGGAAGAACAAGTACTGAATCTTTCCCCCTTAGATCAGTGGAACCAATATATTGTACTGTGGTTGAGATATATAGACGATATCTTTATCATCTGGAAAGGGGACATGACCAGTGCATTACAATTTTCACAAGAAGTAAACAAGAATAAATGCAATCTAAAATTTACAAGTAAAATACACGCAAGGGAGATAGAGTTTCTTGATGTAAAAGTGATGATAGAACACAACAGGATAGAAACCACAGTATTTAGAAAACAAACCGCAGGCAACAGCATCTTACACGCTTCCAGTCATCACCCACAACCTTTAAAAGAAAGTATTCCATTCGGGGAGATGCTGAGAGCCAAAAGAATATGCAGCACTGAGACCAAGTTCAAAGAAGTTCAGTCAGACATGGAGAGGAGACTGCAAAATAGAGGATATACCGACAGGACACTCGAAAGAGCCAGTAACAAAATAAAATCCAGAGCTAGAGAAGATCTGTTATTCTCGTCAAAAGAAAGAAAGAACAAGACAAAAAGAGGAGAAAGTACTGAAACAATAGTGAGATTCATTACAACATTCAATGAAGCACATGACCAAGTACGCAACTTATTACAAAAGCACTGGCACGTTATAAGGAGCGATCCTATATTAGGACAGAGACTAACGAGGAGACCACAAATAACCTATCGAAGAGGGAAATCTTTGAAAGATGTTCTAGTGAAAAGTGATATCAGACAACTGAACAAACAGACCACATGGTTCAATACACAGGATGGCTTCTACAAGTGTAGGAAGTGTAAAGCATGCAAGAATGGAGAAAATATTAAAAATTTAACTATTAACAATAGGACGGTACACACCATAAGAGGAAGATACACATGTAAAAGTGATTACGTGATCTCCATCCTGAAATGTACTTGCCCTAAATTATATGTGGGTAGTACAAAATTGCAGGCACACAAAAGAATTTTGCAACACTTAAGAGCAATCACAAACAAAGATACCACATATCCGGTAGCCAGACACATTCATGAGATACATGGAGGGAAAATAGAGGAGCTATGCTACAGTGTAATTGATGGAATAGCTAGAGACAGCAGAGGGGGAGACCGAGAGAAAAATCTGCGCAAATTAGAGTCAAGATATATACTATCACTCGACACTAAGGAACCAAATGGGCTGAATATCAGTGAGGAGTTATACATACATCTACATTAAAGAATTGATATAACTAGCACTACATAAACACCAGAGAAGGTAGAAATTATTTTTACCTTTATACATTAAATAGTCATGACGGCAAGTTGAAAATATTTCCTATTCAAATGCAAGTTCCCACATTCAGTTCCCACAATACCAAGTTGGGAGTTGAGCCTGATACGTTGACAATATCAAGAAGAAAATAATAGATGATGAGATATATAGTGAATATGACCAATACAGGGATACATTGAAGAGATAAGATGTATGACAATGGGAAATACACTGCAAATTATTTGAAATCAAGCACACTAATGAATGGGGAACCTACCATCATGAGTAGCGACATAAGCACAGTTTATGTGGGAAGTTAGTTCTTCATGGAACAATCATAATATTATACATACACTGAGGCAATGTGGTTTTGTACTTATTTACTTTTTCACACACACTTTTACTTCTATTCACATCGTTATATTTATTTGGGTCATTCAGGCTTATAGTGCATAGGTTGATAATCCGTATTAAAGTAAGATTCATTTATCTATTTATTTATCTATTTATATGGTCATCGACAAAAATTATAGAAAATGTTAAGATGGAAAGCTCAATTGGAAAACAAATTGGTTGTAACATCGATTGGGATTGAGCATAACGATCATGTGATATATATGAGGAAAAACAAAATGGTGAAGAAGAAGCTGACGAAGGCGGCAACGCCGAAACGCGTTCTTTCCTTTTGTGCCAATAAACCCTGATGAATTATGATACCCGCGGAGTGCTGTCCTTCTCTGTACCAAGGGGACTAAGTGTGGAATAATAGCGAGGCAGCGCTCGCAAGGAGATGAGCACCGCCGACGGTCTGGAGCAGGATTTGTACGCTAACTGGAAGTGTTTAATATATATATACATATATACATGTACGTATGTGTGTGTGTATGTGTGTGTGTATTATATATACGTACACTGGAAAAACAAAAATTACAGGGGCATTTTAGTTAGGTACAGATTTTACGTGCAAAAAAAGTAGAAATTCAGCAGTTAGAGTTATTCCAAGTAACGATAACTCGTGCCCTAAGGTAACTGTAACTCACGCTCTCACCGTGCAAAGTTTTTCCATTCATAATTTTACTGCAAATGTTACAGTGATATTATCAATGATGTTATAGAAGATGTCATGAGTGCTGTATTACCTGGGGTAATTACACAGTACGTGACGTGGGCGCACTGCACTGTCTGATGCGCTGCGACTGCCCTCCATTTAGCTTGATGTTCCTGCTCACTCCTTCTGCCGTCACTGCCCAATTCAATGCTCTATCATTGCCCTCCTGCTTAGCCTCTGTGCTTAGCTCACTGCCCCTACTCTCTTTCCCTATCCTCGGATGTCTGTGTGCATACCCCTGCCACCTCCTTTTTGCCCACCATGTTCCACGAACCTGCCACTGTCCCACCTATCTACTCTGTGTTCTTTTGAGCTGCCACTGCCTCTACCACCTGTCCAGCATAGTCAGAAGGCTGCCACATGTCCCTGCCACCTCAACCCTTCCTGTCTGAGTTCCATACCCCTCCCTCCTGTCTTCCATGGTCCATGTTGCTGCCACTCCCTTCTGCCCTCCATTGGTGTGTTGTGCTGCAACTGTTCCTCCTGTATGCCCTGTGTGGTCTGCTGTGAAGCCTCTTCCCCTGCTCTTTCTTGTTTGTGTCCAGGCCCTACCCCTCCCTTCTGTCATCCATAGTCCTTTGCCCACCATGGCTGTTGTACTGCCACTAACCCTCCCACTTGCAATGCATGGCATTTTGTGCTGCCACAGCCCCTCCCATCTGCCCTGTGTGGTCAGCTTTCTCCTCTGACCCCTTCCTGCCTCCCCCACATTGTTTGTGTGTATGCCATTATAGTTTCACTCTTTCCCTCCATGGCGTGTTGTGCTTGCAGTGCCCACCCCATTTGCCCTCAATGGTAAGCTTGCTGATCCTGCCTCAGGTCTCTTGGCATGTATTATATTGCCATTGCTCTTCCCTCTGCCCTCAATTGTGTGTTATATTACCACAACCTCTCTTTCCGGTCCTGCATGGTTGGTTTGTTGTTCCTGCCTCCCTTTCCCCTGCACTCCATGGTCCATTGTGCTGCCACTGCCCCTTCCGCCTGCCCAGCGTGCTCAACTTGTTGCCTCTGCACCCTCCTCTCTGCCCTCACTTATCTGAGTCTGTAATCATTGCCTCCCCACTGCACTCTAATGTACATCTAGATTGCCAACATCCAATTTTTATTACAAAAGTGTGGCATACCTGACGTCATCTTGATGCAATCAAAACTGTAATACCTAAATCATTTCCTTTAGAAATCATAAAAATGAGAGGGTCTTGTTTCCATAGAAATTATGGTTAGTGCTCTAAAACAACACATTTTCTGAGTTCTCAAATAGCGACAGAGCACTTTTAAATTATTTGATATCTATATGTTTATTATCCAGTTGCACACTTGATTATTTTTGCACCTAGAAGAAAGGATGTGGCATTATGGCCAGAGCTGCAGACTCTGCAACTGGTGAACCAGGTTCGAGTTTTTGTGTCAACTTGACATCCTGTGATTCTGGGCAAATAACTTAATCTCCCCATGCCTAAACCAAAATGAATGTGGCCTTGTGCAATGTAACTGATGCTCATGTAAAGCACTCCAATACCTTTAGGCCAAGTCGATGTGATATAAATATATAACTTCCAAAAAACAAAAATAGGTGTTTAGTACACTTCTGCCATTATACTTGAGCTACATTTCGGTACATTGCTACATTTAGGCTCTTTTTCTCTGGTGGCCATCTTGGGAGACCTATTTGTTATGAAGCTCCCTAATGTCCTCATTTGCTGCAGTATTCTTAGTAGAAAATGCTTTCAGTATCCTACTTTGATTCCATCAAGATGCTGTTCATCTGTGCCACACTTTTGGCATAAATTCAGAACGTTAGCACTCTAGTTGCTCTTTAGAACACTGTAGTAAAGCTTCTGATCACCAGGGAATTAACTGGCAGTCTGCTGCTGGTGTTGAAAGTGCATGTTTCAGTCTGTCAGAATGCTTTAATGAAATAGAAGAGGAAGATAGTTGGGAACTCACCTAAATGTGTCCTAATTCTTCTTTCTATAGCACTAACCATAATTTCTAAGGCCAAATTAACCCATTTATTTTGTTCCTTTCTAAATTAAATGTTTTAAATTTTACCAGCCTGATTTAATCGAGATGGTTTCAGGTGTGCCACACCTTTGTCATAAGTAAATCTGTTAACTCTCTAGTTGTTCATTAGAACACTCTGGGAGTCTGCAGTAGAGCACAAGGTTATGAACTGACATGCTGTTCCTGTTGCAAGTACATGTTTTACTGAGAAAGCCAGACTTCATTCTCATATGGATGAGAAAGGTAGTGTGAATTTTCAGAAAATATGCTCTCATTTTAGCTTCTAGAGTACCTTCTATAACCCCGAAGCGAAAAGCATGAGAAAACATTTTTCTTTCAAACATAATTCATGAAATCCCAGCATAAGGCTTTTTGACAGGTTAAACTCACCTTAGAACACATGAAAATCAGTACCATCAATAAATAATTATATTGTAACTAAAATCTGTGATCACCCTTTATCCGTTCTCCCTTCTGTGACCCTCAAAACCTGATAGTCACATGTCAATGGGGCCCATTTCCCAGAGTTCTGTTACGGTTGCCCCACCATGTTTTATATATATATATATATATATATATATATATATATATATATATATATATATATATATATATATATATATATATATATGTATATATTTATATGTGTGTGTGTGTACATAGACACACACACACACACATAGATACATATATGTATATGTATAGTCCCTAAAGTGCTTTTTCCCTACATTTAAACTTTAGTTGCATTTCCTGGTTGAAGTGCTGACAGCTAATCATCAGATCTCACCATGAGTCCTGTGCTTAGGCTCTGCCCAGATATACAAATCCTTTAATATGTCAAAAACTACTGAATGGATTTACAACAAATAGCACAAAGAGCAGTTTCTGGACCAAAAGCTACCTTTCCATGATTATTTGGTGTAATTCTGTCCAACGGTTCGGGCTGTAGTTGTGTCTAAAAACCCTATTGTTAGAAATGGGGTCTTTGGTTGGCAGTCAGGTTATCCCCTGTCCAAGCACGGACCCTCACTCTAGTCAGGGTAAAGGAGAATCACCCTCAGTTAACCCCCACTCACCCCCTTGGTAGCTTGGCATGGGCAGGCATACTTAATTTCAGAAGCAATGTGTAAAGTATTTGCACCAACACACACAGTAATACAGTGAAACACTACGAAAAATAGGTAAAATTTATCTAAATCAAACAATACGAGAACAACAAAAATCTAACATACACAATTTTAGAATTTAAAAAAGAATAAGAGTCTTGACCATTTGAAAACAGTGAGAATGCTGTTGTTACACAAAGTACCTGCTTAGCAACAAAAATTAAAGCTGCACGGGCGAGCGTGCGTAGAAAAAGCCAAGCGATGCTGTGATTTCTCACCAGCAATTGAGACCATGGGTCATTCCTTCTCCGGACAGGTCGGTGTGCGTCGTTTCTTCCCTCCCACAAGAGAGCGATGCATCAATTCCCAGACAGGCACTACGGGTCCGGGCTGGCTTTGCTTAGATTTTTCATGCCCAGCGATGTTGTGTTGAAATTCGGTCGCACAGTGTCAAGAAACCGTGCTGTGTGCGTCTTGCGTCGTTATCAGCAGATGCTAGCAGGTGTTGTGCGTCATTTCTCCTGCCACCAAGCATCGATCTCCCAGCCGCAATTGTGGTGGAGCATCAATTTTAGCCGCAAGGCAGGCGGTGCTTCATTTATCAGCCGCACTGCAGGTGATGAGTTGAAAGTTTCCCTGCACGGGGTCTGTGCATGGATTTCTATCCTTATCCACCAGCTTCACCTTTCAAGGGCCCAGAGGCAGGTTAGGGCACCACTTGGCAGGGCAGGAGTCTCAACAGAGAGCCCAGGTGCTGGCACAGAGAAGTCATGTACCTGAGACTTCAACAACAGAAGGCAAGCTCAGTTCAAGCCCTTGGAGATTCTTCATCATTGGGAAGTCACAAAAAGTCAGCCTTTGTCCTCTTTCAGGCAGAATCAGCAACTGCAGGACAACCCCACAAAGCACAGTCACAGGCAAAGGGCCGTACTCCTTCTCCAGCTTCCAGCTCTTCTCCTTGGCAGAGGTTCCTCTTGGTTCCAGAAGCAATCAGATTTTCAGGGGTTTTGGGTCCAATCCGTATACCCCTTTCTGCGTTTGATGTAGGCATACTTCAAAGGAAAGTCTCTGTTGTTTACAAGTTCCTGCCTTGCCCATGCCAAGCCCAAGACATACCCCGGGGGGGTTGGAGACAGCATTATGTGAGGGCAGGCACAGCCCATTCAGGTGTAAGTGACTACTACTCCTCTCCCCTCCTGCTTATATGGCTTATCAGGATATGCAGGATACACCCCAGCTCCCTTTGTGTCACTGTCTAGAGGAGATTTACAAACAGCCCAACTGTCAAACTGACACAGACAGGCAATGCACAAACAGGCAGAGTCACAACATGGTTTAAGCAAGAAAATGCTCACTTTCTAAAAGTGACATTTTCAAACTAATAATCTAAAAACCAACTTCACTAAAAGATGTATTTTTAAATTGTGAGTTCAGAGACCCTAAACTCCACATTTCTATTTGCTTCTAAAGGGAGTCTGCACTTTAATAATATTTAAAGGCAGTCCACATGTTAACCTATGAGAGAGATAAGCCTTGCAACAGTGAAAACTGAATTTAGCAGAATTTCACTGTTAGGACATTTGAAACACATCAGTACATGTACCACCATTAACATACTCTACAATCTGCCCGTGGGGCTACCTAGGGCCTACCTCGGGGGTGCCTTACATGTAGAAAAAGGGAGGGTTTAGGCCTGGCAAATGGGTACATCTGCAAGGTTGAATTAGCAGTTTAAAATTGCACACACAGACACTGCAGTGGCAGGTCTGAACCATGTTTACAGGGCTACTGGTGTGGGTGGCACAACCAGTGTTGTAGGCCCTCTAGTACCATTTGATTTACAAGCCCTGGGCACCTCTAGTGCACTTTACTAGGGACGTACCAGTAAAACAAATATGCCTGTCATGGATAAGCCAATTTACACATCTAATTTATACAGGGAACGCTTATACTTTAGCAGTAGTAAAGTGTCCAGAGCAAACAAAACAACAAAAACAGAGTCCAGCACACAGAAACAACCTGGGAAGCAGAGGCAAAAAGTTAGGGGAGACCACGGCAAGGATACCAAGTGTAACACATATGGAAATTGCATGAGGAAAAAACATTTTGGGAACCCTCTTTTCTCAACCCCCCTTGACGAATCACTTTGTAAAATTCACCACAGCAGCTGGACTGATTTTTCTACTAGATGTGAAAATTTCATGAGGATTCGTCAAAGTTATTGGCAGAACAAAAAATGCCTTACCTTTTGAAACTAGGTCCTAACTATAACTACCTACTGGTGACTGCCAGGGAGGTAACAAAAAAAAAATGTATATATATATATATATATATATATATATATAGATATATATATAAATATATATATACATGTGTGTGAGTGTATATACATGTGTGTGAGTGTGTGTGTAAATACACACATTCAAATACACACAAATATATATGTATATATGTAGTATTCACAGACAAAAACAAACGTTAGAGGGACGTTATATGTAGGATCATGTTTTACCCACACAAAACCATAGAAATTCAGCAGCTATAGTTTTCAAAATGCATGTACCCAGGAACTAGTACCAAAGTGACTCAATTCAAAATATGTTACAAAAGGAAGTCCCAGAGGGCATAATAGAGTACAGCACTTTTTGTCCATTATCAAACAAATATCATTGTTTCAAGTCACAGTAAGGCTATGGTAGCCAATTCCTGCCACAATACCTAATTTCTTAAACAACATCCCTACACATAAGCACTTCATAAATAATTATCAAGAGATCATAAGCCCACCATATTTCAAAAAATGTGTTGAATTACACCCTTCTCATCCTGTGGGAGGAACAAGTGCTCTGAGGCTGTGATTTGAAACAGTGGCCTGACAAAATTGTATTATGGCTATGATACATTGATGATGTTTTTTGCATATGGAATGGTGTGGAACAGCAGTTATTTGAACTTGTGAGAGTGTTGAATGACCACAGACTGACTTTAAAGTTCACATTAATTTACAGTGAAACATTTATAGAATATTTGGATGTGATAGTTTTGATACCCAAGGGAAATCTGATCATGGAATTATTTAGGAAGAAGACAGCTGGAAATTCCATCCTACATGCCTCCACTAATCATCCACTGAGTAGGCAGTTATAGTTAGGACCATGTTGCCATAGGAAAAGTGTTTTTTGACTTGCCTATATCTTTGATGCCATTCGACAATCTTAATATTTTTTTTTTAAGTGTGCCGATGATTCTTGTTGCACATGGAAAGTTTCAGGGTGATCTGTCATGTGGGGGCCGAGAAAAAGGGGGGTCAAAAAAAGTTTGTTTCCCTTGCTAATTCCAATGGGAGATTTGAACACAACTGCAGTCTGAACAACTGGACAGAATTACACGAAATGTGACAGAAAGCTAGATTTTTTTTCCGCAGATTGTGATTTTTATTATTTGGTATAAATCCCTTCAGTAGGTGTTGAGAAATTGAAGGAAATAAAAATTTGTACCTCTAGGGCTGCGGATCCTCCCCAAGGACTTTGTGAAAAATAACGAGCTAGTGCAAGGAAATACAGAGCTCTGATTGGCTGCCAATACATCAACCAGAAAGTGTTGGCAGCCATCTTGGGACTCGGCTTCAGCCTTGTGCCACACAAAAGTGTAAAAAAAAACGTAATTGTAACAGGGGAGGTCCTGTGGACCCTCCGTGATCTGGGGACTGCCACCTAATGTAAATATTAAGCAGGATGGCTCCGGGGACCACCCACTTCTTGGGGCAGAAAACGTTAATGTAATGGAGGAGTCCTGCAGACCACCCTTGCACAGAAGCCAGCCACCTCTCTGGAGCTTAAAGATAATAGTCTATGGGATTGTGTGGCCCACACGCACCCCGAGATCACCATCTCCATGGGGCAAAATGGTATAACCATAAAGAGGGAGTCCTGCAGACTGCCTCGGGACCAGCTACCTCCCCGAGGCTACTAAATAAAATAATGAATGGGGTCCGTTATTGACTCCCAGCCCCGGGACCAACTCCCTGGGGTTAAATTGAGATGTTGGAGGGGGGCATGCAGCCACCTTCCTGAAGCCATGGAGCCAATAATTACCCTGGGGACCGCTACCCCCAAGGCTGGCTCCTACTATGTGCCCAGGACATAGTTGTTTGCTATGACCTGGTGGAAGCTTTGACCGCTTCCACCAAGTCAGAGAAAACTGTCAAAGTGATCCCGCCTGCTGGAAGCGGAGGTTGCATCTCTTTCCCTGCCCATTGAATGGTAGTTGGCCCCAGGGGATGGGGTCCCTGGGGCTGAAATCGACCCAGGGAGGCCCTTCTTGGACACTTGCCCGTTCTAGACACTTGCCATTTACCCAATGAGGTAACACTTAATAACTAACCAGTAGAAAGTACTCCAGTTGGGTAGACATTTTGTGCAAAACTGTGGACTTTTGTTGGATAGACAAGCTGGTGACCTTCTGTTCTGGCCATGATGCCCATTTCAAATAAATTAAACCTCAACAGGAAACACTTACAAATATAAATTTAGCAAGTGCACCAGTTGAAGCTCCACTTCTGGAAGGGACAAATGGTCCTAACTCCTGGGCTTGGCGAAGGCAAATCAAGTGTGTTTACTCGACGATTCCATATTGAAAAACAATCTGAAATCAGTTGTGGAAGTAAATGCATGTTTCATCTATTTGAGTGCAATCTGTATGTGATTGTGACAAGTGGGTTCTTTCTTGTCCTCTTCTTGTGAGAGCAGAGTCCTTGGTTCTCCTTTTAAGTTGGTAGGTGTATGCAAATGTGCAAATCACCTGGAAGCTTTGCCCGCTTGGCCCTGCCCCATCCACCTTAGTAGTATGGAAAGGTCTTCCCGCCTAATGCGAGGATGATCGACAGCTTAGCAAAGGGCCCCCCAGTGTGTTTTATGACGATTTTGGTGGTGCATTCTTGATGCTGAGGATTATGAGGAAATTTCCACCAAACAAAGAAGCACTTATGTCATATAGCTAAGAGGAAGGACCCTGGTTTGGTGGAGATTTACATCTTTGTAGTCTTGTTGGCCTCTCTATAGGTGAATTCATGTTATCACAGAATTCTGGAGAAAGATGCACAAGGAAAATCACATTGCCAAATGCACTCAAGGTTGCTGAAGACATTTCCTCATTGTCGATTATGCATCTGTAGTGTAGAATACACACTGGACATTTATCCAACAAGGTAGCATCTACAAACTTACCAATAGAAAGTAATTCAGTTGGGTAATTATTTTGTGCAAAACTGTGGACTCTTGTTGGATAAACAGGCAGGTGTGGTTCCTTTGTGGCCGAGTCACTCACGCAGCTACTGACACACCCACACAGACATTCGCACACCGACTCACAGATGCACTCAGACTCACACTCAGACACTCATGCACCCATTCACAAAACCAATCAGAGATTCATGTACTCAAAACAGACCCACTCATACACTCACACAACCACTCATGGACCCACTTAGACACACAGGCACCCTCTCACAGACCCACTCAGACATTTAGGCACCCAGTCATAGACACCCTTAGACATTATTACACACACTCAGGCTCATGCACCCACTCACAGACTCATGCACTCACTCACCGACCCACTCAGAAACTCATGCACTCACTCACAGACACACTCAGAAACTCATGTACCCACTCACAGACCTACTCAGGTAATCACAAACTCACTCAGAGATCCACTTAGACACTCACACACCCATTCACAGACCCACTCAGAGACTGATAGACCCACTCACGGACCTATACAGACACTCACACATCCACTGACAGACCAACTCAGACATTCTCACACCTACTCACAGACCTATTGATACAATTATACACTCACTCACACTCACTATCAAATGTTAGAGGTTACAGTTAGGAAGTACAATTAAAAAAACCTTAGAAATTAATTTAAAAGCCAAAGGTTACAGGAATGTTATAGTTAGGAAACAACATTAAGAAAAGCTTATGAAATTCACTGAAAAAAGCAAAGGTTACAGGGAAGTGATAGTTATGAAATAGAATTACAAATGTTAGAAATTCACTGAAAAAATCAAAGGTTGCAGGGACGTTATAGATCGTCTCACATTTCACTCCTACAAAACCAGTGAAATTCAGCAGTGTAGTTACCTGAAATACCCATAACTTATGTCCCTGCAGTGCACTGGTTATGACCTCCCATATTACATCACTCATGACACAGTCAGTGACATCACTGATGACATCAGTGATGACATCTCAAATGACATCACTGATGTTATTACTGATGCCATCATCCACAGAGGCATTCTCACATCTACTCACACCGTATGCAACCTCTCATACACCCACACCTGCACCCACCCAACCACTCACATACCCATTCACAGACTCATACAAGTGCTCACACAACCACTCACTCATCCATAGAGCAGCTCACACTGTCATTTGAGCTATCATCAGTGATGTTACTGACCATGTCATGAGTGATGTAACATGTGAGGTCATAAACAGTGCATTGCAGGGGCATAAGTTATAGTTAGCTCTGGTAAATTTAACTGAAGAATTTCACTGGTTTTTACAAGTATATAGTTACTTGAGTTAACTCTAACTATAACTGGTGAATTTCTATGGTTTTGTACATTTAAAATGTGAGCCTAACTATAACACCCCTCTAACCTTTGTTTTTTTAAATGAATTTGTGTGTATTCAAAAATGTTTATTTCTTAACTAAAATGTACCTCTAACCTTTGTTTTTTTGTGAATTTCAAAGGTTTTCTTAACAAATAGTAATTTTCATTACTATACGTTAATCCAACCACTGCTGGTGGCTGTTGGCCATGGGCCCTGAGGCCAACCCCCTATAAGCACCCAACCTTACAACGTGCACGCCTTCACCTGTGTGCAGGGGAGGTTGTCCGCAAGACCTGGTCTACAGTCAAACCCTATGGTCAAACCACCGCTAACCTCCGAACCCTTATGCTGTGTAAAGCCCTTTGTTTCTGGGTGTCAGAATAGGTGTGAGAGAGTGCATCTGGGGGTGACTGGCTGTCAGACTGTCTGTCTGGGTGTAACAGTGCGTATATCAGTGGTTAAGTGGGTGTTTCAGTGTGTGTTTGAGTGGCTTGACAGGTCAAAAACTGAAGTGTTTGTTGTCCCTTGGCTGCAGCTGCAAAGCAAACAGCTATGTCCTTGGGTGGGCCCCCCGGGACATAGCAGGAGTGGGCCCTGGGGGGTGTTGGCCCCCAAGGCCATCTGTAGCCCCATGAGGGGGGCACGCAGCCATCCTCCAACAATCATAGCCTTGGAGAGGCAGTGGTCTCCAGGGCTAAAGTGGTTCCGAAAACAGACCCCCTTCACTATTTTATGTCAATGCCCCAGGGAAGTGGTGATCCCGGGGCAGCAGGGGGGCCACAGAGCCCCCGGCATTACATTCTAATGAAGCCCTGGGGTTCCCAGAGCAGGGAGAGGGACGGGCACGGCGGGCACACCCTCCCTTCCTTATTTTACATAGCCCCTGGGAGTTGGTGATCCCTGGGGCAGCCACAGGGCCCCCCTGCACTAAATACCAATTAAGCACCGGGGAGGTGGTCAACCCTAGGGTGGGGGAAGGGACCGGGCACCCCCCTATTTATTTTATATAGCCCCATGGAGTTGGTGATCGCCAGGGCTGCAGTGGGGCCACGCCCCCCCCCCACACTAAAGCACAAATGCCCAGGGAAGATGGTGGTCCCTGGGGCTGCAGGGGAGACCATAGGCCTCCCCCACATTACAATCCATTTTTGGTTGCAGGGGCAAGGGGTGGTCCTGTGGTCTCCCTGCTTATAGTAAATAATTGACCTGGGGAGGTGATGATCCCTGGGGCTGTGGAGGAGGCCAAGAGGCCTCTCCCATGCCACTTTGATTTAACCTTGGGGCGCTATTTCTGTTCAAAATCCCTATGGAAAAATTAATGGGGAAAATGTGCTTTGAGACCCCCCCTTCTTTCACCCCTCCGACCGATCACCCCAAAACTTCCAGACAGCAGTTGACCTAAATGGCAACTTTTTGAGAAAGTTCTGTGAAGATCTGTGAAGCGGCGGCAAGTAAAATTTCATATAAAAACTAGATCCTAACTATAACTACCCAGTGGCAACTGTCAATAGGATATATATATATATATATATATATATATATATATATATATATATATAAATAAATATATATATTTTAGGCAATCAGTCTTCGGAGTTGAAATGCATTGGTGTTTGTTGGCGTGGATTAAGCACAGTTAATTTTTCATGAGAAACAGAGTTTCTTTTTGTTGTGAATTTATATATATATATGTATATATATATATATATATATATAGAGAGAGAGAGAGAGAGTGAGAGATAGATAGATATAGAGAGATAGATATGGATAGATAATACTACAAAATGCATGGTAACCGCCCACAATGTAATGCAATGTGTGAAGGTCAAAATGTTGTATTACATACGTGGTTAAGGCATGTGTGGTAATGACATGAATTGTGAAGACATACATCCTTAAGAAATGGGTGGGCTTTAGGGCCCACTGAAGCTTGCAATAAGCTTTTTCTCTACCAGACAGCTTGAATTGTCTGTGAGGCAAGACCTAAAAAAGTTTGTGAAAGTCTGTCTAGATTGTTGGTCACTGAAATAACCACCCCCTATTCTTTGTACACTCATCAAGATAATGTTGCTAACAACAGCTAAGATAGAAAGGCATCTGGACTAGTCAGCAAAATATCCAAGAATTAAGAGAGTGAAGTAGTTAAAGCCTCTGTAGTTACCTTGCCACCTCATCTGCTCTGTAAAAAACTTCATATCCAGGATGTTTGACACACTTTAAACAGATAGGGTGGTTTGTCGACCTTAGTGGGACCAATATTAAAGCTACATCAGCTTTTAAATCGTAAGTTTCACTAATTTTAACAAACCAAACATGGGGCCTGAATTAGATCTTGGCAGTAATGGTCCCGCCATCGGTTTTCCATCAGAAACACTGTCCACCTGCCCGAATTAGATGTTGGCAAGACAAAAGGCAAAAGACCGCCAAGTCCCATGGATTTCACCAGGAATCTCCACTCATGTTAATGACACCATTAGAAACAGTGGCTGATGGTGGGACTCCAGCTACTCTTCCCGCTGGGCAGACTACGGCGGGCCTTTCCAACATGCCAACTGTCTTACCTTTTTCCAATTTCCTTATCTGTTTCTGACTGTACATGACTGGACAAAACCTACCATCGCTGCTGTCACTGGATCACGGAGGAAAAATCACCCCACTGTTGCCTGACTCAAAAGTAAGCATGAAATATTACTTGTGAAACATTGTGTTAGCACAGGACATTACCTCAGAACCCGTGCAGTCATATGCATATCACAGTATTCATTTTTTCTGGACAACCCATGACATATATGTCTGCAAAACATCATTAGAAACACACCAGCATGACTAAAATCTGCTGTACTGCCCAAATATGATTGCACCAAAATACACTGAACTTCACAATTGTAAAATGTGTCCATGTATGCAATTTGCAATGGGACCAGCAAGTGTAATGTGGTGCTTCCAGTTGTGAATGTGAGTCGGTACATGTATATCACTGTGTTGTGTTGCTGGCTGCAGCATTCTGGTGAGTGTTTTAGTTTTGTTGTGGTTGTAGTGATATGTATAGTTTAGCTTTTGTGTTAGCAGGTTTGTATAATTTAGTGTGTAATTGTGTTGGTTGTCATGGTTGTTTTGTATGTGGGTGTGATGTAGTGCTGTGGTGGAATGGCTAGGGATAATAGTGCACATAGTGCAGGTGGACACATGTGGCTACGGTACAGTGTGTGTAGGTGAAACTTATATCTATTCCATAGCTACTGACATTGTACAATGTACATTGACTACCACAACGGGCTCCCTTCATCAGCAATCTGCCACCAGTACACCGCCTGCAGAACTGTAACATCTAAATAGGGTTTGGCAGGAGCCTTCCAGCCTGACGGCTAAGAAGAGCACTCCGTTGTGACGGTCAATGGTTTGGCTGCAATACATCTAAATACAGCAGTCGGTACATCGTTGACTTGACAGAGTACTCAGGTCCGCCACCATGGCGTAACAGCAGTAATACATCCAAGATCTGATTCTGGCCCATATTACTTTATAATACTTATGTCAAGGAAGGAGAACTTAAACATTAATTTTGAGGATTTAAAAGTCTATGAACAAGATTTAGAGTTTGGCCGATGGTTACTCCTTCAAAAACATATTGGATATCCCATTCAATTTATTACAAGTGTATTTACGCTGTAACTCACTTGTAATATGCTAGACAGGAACCTACCTTTTGGGTATCTAAAAGTTTTTATATGGTGTCTTGTGAAGAGGTCTTACTACTAATCTTCCTGAGATACTCAGCTTTGTATTAGATCAAGACTTTTAAGTCCAATGCTGTCTACCCACTACATCCCACAGACACCTAAGAAACCCGAAAATCCATTATACTGAGTTTTACCAGGTCCCAAAAATGTACAGCAATCATAAATAGTGCAAAAAAGATTCCATGGTACAGGTGTGTGTGTTTGAGTGTGTATTTCCCACTGGTAGGATTGCTAGGGCTTTTTGGTTGTATCTATATGCATGTGTATGTTTGCCGATGTTTCAAATTAAAGTAAGTCAATTTTGATCTAATTTAATTACAGGGAGAAACTACCAGAGCAATATTATTTTTGCATTTCAAAGCAACATATATATGTGTATGTTTATATATATATATATATATATATATATATATATATATATATATATATATATATATATATATATCTTAGAAGGAAGTCATCAGTAATCATCCGTCACGTTTGCTTTTAAGCTTCAATGTAACAGAATCCATGGAAATATAGTAGCTTTAGAGAACCTTTATGGTAACCTAATTAACAATCATCATTTGATGTTGGAACACTTCCAAATTCCATATAAACTATAAGCATCCTGAATGTACAGGCTCCGTACTACATTGAGCAGTATCTCCTAGGATTTCAAAAAGTAGTAATATACATTTTAAAATAATTTGGGAATGGCTTTGCAGTTGGCAAGGTGTGTTCATCACCATCTCATTGCAACACATTTTGGAGGCTTCTGTGACCTAGGCCACAGATGCTTTTTCAGCATGCAGGTCAGCTGCTGCAGCCAGTCCTAGTAGACGCCAGACACTTCGAACAGATGACATAGGAATTAGTAGTCTGCTGATAAACCTAAATAAGGTGGTGAAATTATTTAGGCAAGCATTAGTGAAGGCTTTAGTCAACATTTTTGTGTAGATTTTGCAACCATAATTTTCATTTATATTGCAGACCTGCCAACTCACATGGTGACACTATGGGGGTCATTCTGACCTCGGCGGTAAAAGGCTCTTACCGCCGGTCAGAAGACCACCATTCTACCGCCGCGGCCGCGGTAACCCGCCACGGTCATTCTGACCAACAACTGCCAAGCCGCCAAAAACCCGACATCCACGGAAGGCCGCCTCATCAGCGGGCAGCAATAAACTGGAGATGACCAAAGCTCCACCGCCACGCCAACACAAACACGCCCATGCCATTACAACCCACGAATCCACGCGGCGGTCTTTCAACCGCGGTATTCCATTGGCGGTACACACCGCCGCGGTCAAAATACACACCCAGGCTACAAAACCCAGCCACATTGGACAATTTGAAATACACACACCTGATACACATACAAACACCACCCCCACACATCCAAGCAACTATAAAACACACACCCACATCACCCACAAACCCCCACTAGTTGGAAATCGGAGAGAAGGCGAGAGAGAGAGAGCGAGCGAGCACAGCAATCGAAAACCCCAACACACACAGGAACCCAACATCATCAACCACACCACATCTACGCACACATCACCACACACCACCACTCACATCACCGCAAACACCACCCCACACCTCATCCACACCACCCTATGGCACCCCAAAGACACCCCAGGTTATCGGACCAAGAACTCCGGGTCATGGTGGAGGAAATCATAAGGGTAGAGCCCCAGCTCTTCGGCACACAGGTGCAACACACCACAATAGCCATGAAGGCGGAGCTATGGCAGAGGATTGTCGACAGGGTCAATGCTGTGGGACAGCATCCCAGAAACCGGGAAGACATCAGAAAGCGCTGGAACGACCTACGGGGGAAGGTACGGTCGATGGTCTCCAGACACAACATCGCTGTGCAGAGGACTGGCGGCTGACCACCACCCACCCCTCCCGAATTCACAGCATGGGAGCAAGAGGTCCTTAACATCCTGCATCCTGCGTAGGCGGAGGAATGGACTCTGGTAAGTCTACTCTCAACTACTCTCCCCCCCCAACCACCAGCATGCCAACCCACACCCCCACCCTCACCCCCAACCCCCCAGCACACAGCCTCCCTGCCAATGTCTCACCAGCACAACCCACCCAACCCAAAACCAAACCCTGAATGCCAACACAAACCATGGACACCCATCACCTATGCATGACCACTGCACATACCCATCCCCCCCACAAACCACCCTCACAACTCCTGCCACAAGGGAATGCCAGCACTGGGGGACAAGGGCACCCACAAATCGCACACCATGGAACACACAGAAGCAATAACCATACTCTTTCACCCCTGCAGGGCCCGAACGCCAACACACCGGCCAGGAGGGTCCAGATATGTCCATCCCACCCCCAGAACAGGCCCGCAGTGAGGACAGCAGCTCTGTCGACCTGGAACCTGATGACCAGCCCGGACCATCGGGGACCTTTGGACAGTCGGTTCCCCACACACAGACACAGGCCACAGCAGACCTAACCCCCTCTGGGAATATCAGCACCGCTCCCACCCAGCGGGCCCATGCCTCTGTCTCCAGGACAGGTCAATCAGCAGTGTGTCCGCCACTACAGGGCACCCAGGCTGACCCAACACCCCAACAACAACAGGGACCTGGGGGCAGTGGTAGTGGGCACACCGTCCAGGGGACAGAGGCCCGGGGAAACAGGGCAACTGGGAGGGCTGCAGTGCGACAGGGGGGGAGGACAGGCCCAGGGAACCGACTCTCCAAGAGGCCCTCACCACCATCATGGGAGCATACCACCGCTCCCAGGAGACGATGGCGACGGTACTGGCCAGGTTCCAGGAGATCCAGGCACAGCAGGAGGAACGGTACATGGGGTACAGAGAGGAGCTCAGGAACATCGTCCAGGCCCTGAACCTAATAGTCACCACATTGCGGGACCATGTGGCACCCCAAAGGGCCCCTGTCACCAGCCCGGACCAGGAACAGCCTACCACCTCCGCCGGCGCTAATGGACAGGAGGCCCCCACACAACGACGGGCCACCAGAACCTCACCTCCTGCTGAAGATCAACCACCCCGCAAGAGGAGCCTGAGATCACAAAGGAAGACAGAGTAGGATGCCAAGACCCCCGCCAGCCTAAGATCCCCCCAGATGTCATTCCACTGTCCCACATCGTCACCCTGTCCAACCTTGAACTGCCCCTGCTCCATCCTTCCACACGCATATGGACAATGCACCTGTGCGACCGAGAACTGGACTCTGCCATGGACATCACTCCACCCCCACCCATCACCGTTTTACTATCATGGACCTATATGTAGCACTTTAAATAAATCACTTATTGCACTTAAAACACTCAGGAGTCTGCTTGTATTCTTAACAAATGTATTACACATAACGGGTCAAAAATGTACAGTTACATTGTGATGACAACATACCAATGTCAATTTGCTTTACTCCATGGCCGAACAAACCAGAAGTCACGCAGTGGGTCATACAGCTCTGAAAAGCCAAGGGAAAGTCACAATTCAGTTGAAAGGAACTGGGGGAAACACAGAAAGTAGAGAGGCAGGAGGCCAGAAGTAAATGTAAAATGGCGTGGGGGATTCTTATCTGGGTGCTACTGAAAATACTGTTGCATGACCGTGTCCCTGTTGTCCGTGTCGTCCCCGTCGTCTTCCTCCTCTTCACTCTCCACAGGCTCCACAGCTGCAACAACACCACCATCTGGACCATCCTCCTGCAGAAAAGGCACCTGGCGTCGCAATGCAAGATTGTGAAGCATACAGCAGGCCACGATGATCTGGCACACCTTCTTGGGTGAGTACATTAGGGATCCCCCTGTCATATGCAGGCACCTAAACCTGGCCTTCAGGAGGCCGAAGGTCCTTTCTATGATCCTCGTAGATCGCCCATGGGCCTCATTGTACCGTTACTCTGCCCTGGTCCGGGGATTCCTCACTGGGGTCAGTAGCCACGGCAGGTTGGGGTAACCAGAGTCACCTATTAGCCACACACGGTGTCTCTGTAGCTGTTCCATCACATAGGGGATGCTGCTATTTCGCATAACATACGCGTCATACACTGACTCAGGGAACATGGCATTTACATGGGAGATGTACTGGTCAGCCAAACAGACCACCTGGACATTCATCGAATGGTAACTTTTCCTGTTTCGGTACACCTGCTCATCGTCTTTTGGGGGTACTAAGGCCACATGGGTCCCATCAATGGCACCAATGATGTTGGGGATATGTCCAAGGGCATAAAAGTCAGCCTTCACAGTGGCCAAATCACCCTCCTCAGGGAAAATAATGTAGCTCCGCATGTATTTCGTCAGGGCAGACAACACTCTGGACAAAATCTTAGAAAACATAGGCTGAGACATCCCTGATGACATGGCCACTGTTGTCTGAAAAGACCCACTTGCCAAAAAATGGAGGACTGACAGAACCTGCACCAGAGGGGGAATTCCTGTGGGTTGGCGGATGGGGGACATCAGTGCTGGCTCCAGCTGGGCACACAGTTCATGTATAGTGGCTCGGTGAAGTCGGTAGTGAAGTATTATATGACGTTCCTCCATTGTCGACAGGTCCACCAGCGGTCGGTACACGGGAGGATTCATCCTTCTCCTCGCAAGTCCCAGCGGACGGTGCCTAGGAAGGACAACATGGAGCACAGAGTCAAGCAACCCACAAGTACGTAACTACAGCTTGCACAGTACACGATTGTCAATGCATTGAATGGCTTGTATGAGTGGCAATGCAAGGCCTAGGCCTGTGTGATGCAGTAGTAATTAAGCCCTGTGGTCCCTTGTAATGGCGGCTGCCTGACCTTAGAAGTGTGACAGTGGGATGTGAGGTCACTGCGCTGGCGTGACACACCGTGGCGGTAGGCGGTCGAAGACCGCGGCGCAAAGCCGCATTGGTTAACATCGAACCCTATGGGTTTCACGAGCCAATGACTAGCTGCGCCGGCGGTCGCGGAACGCACCGCGGCGGTACGCGCCGTCGCGGGCGTGACCGCCATTTTCTATCTGGTTAATCACTCGAGACCTGATCATCCACAGGAGAGGACCTATACTGCAAGTGCTGCTGTGACCTCGGTCTGGGAGATACAATGGCTGCTGCGACTGGGGAAAGGGCCCCTGCCTTCACTACAGAAGAGTTGGAGAAACTTGTGGATGGGGTCCTGCCCCAGTATGCGCGACTCTACGGTCCTCCAGACCAACAGGTAAGTACACTGTGTGCACGTTGAATGGGCTATGCCTGGGTTGTGTATGGTGGATGTAAGATGGTGGGGTGGGGTGGGGGGACAATGACGAGTGCAAGGCACGACAGATGAGAGCATGTGCCACATGGCAAGGTTGGGGAGGGTGGGCCAATCGCATCTATCATGCGGAAAATTGATGATATTTCAATTTCCACCCTGTACATGTCAAATAGGTCAGCGCCCATCAGAAGATCGACATTTGGCGTGCCATCGCCAAGGAAGTCCGGAACCTGGGGGTCCACAACAGACGGGGCACCCACTGCCGCAAGAGGTGGGAGGACATCTGCCGCGGGACCAGGAAGACCGCCGAGTCACTGCTGGGGATGGCCTCCCAACCTAGGAGGGGTGCCAGTCGTACCCTGACCCCCCTGATGTCCCGGATCCTGGCGGTGGCCTACCCCGATTTGGATGGGCGCGTGACGACATCACAGCAGACACAAGGGGGTGAGTACCAGCACATTCAGCTATCTTTACGCGCAGTGGAGGTGCCTGGGTGGGGGAGGAGGGCTGTGGGTGACATTAGGCCAGGGCGCTTTCTGTATTGTATTCCTCTCCTTTAGCCATGTCCCTGTGCCCCCGCCCCCCACCTCTGTACGGTGCCAGGTACAGCTAGCCATGGTCCTGCATCACCCATGTGCGCGTTTGTTGTCCCTAGACCTGTTGGCCCAGTCACAAGTACTCAGTAGTGTACCCCGATTACGCGGCTTAGTGCATGAGGCTCCTGTGTCTGTCCTCTCCGCCAACGGTGTTGACAATGCATGTACTCAACCTTTTATTATGTCTCCCCCCACCCTTTTTCTTTATCTTCTTGTGCATGTGTGCTTCAGCATCATCAGGCGGAGGAGACTTGGCACCGGAGCACGAGGGAGCTGCGACTCAGAAGGCCCCGGTGGGCCATGGCACAGACACCGAGGCCACCAGTGATATGGAGGGCGAGGGGAGCTTCACAACGGGGAGCCGTGGTGAAACCAGCGACACCGACACGTCCTCGGATGGGAGCTCCCTAGCGGTGGCGGCAACATCCGTGCCCCCCGCCTCTACAGGTACAGCCGCCACCCAGCGCACCAGCTCCGCCCTCCCAGCAGCCCCTCAGCCTACGCTCCGTGCCCGCTCGCCCAAGAAGGCGGGCATCTCCTTCGCCCCAGGCACCTCAGGCCCTGCCCCTGTTACCCCTGCTGCCCTCAGTGAGGAGGTCATTGACCTCCTGAGGACCATCATTGTTGGGCAGACTACCCTTTTGAATGCCATCCAGGGGGTAGAGAGGGAAGTGCATCGTAGCAATACATACCTGGAGGGCATTCATTCGGGTCAGTCTGCCCATCAACGATCGTTCAATTCTCTGGCCTCAGCACTGACGGCAGCCATTGTCCCTGTTTCCAGCCTCCGTCTTCTAACTGCCTCCACCCTGTCTCTGTCTCCTGTTCCTCTGCCTATCCCATCCACACCATCAGACCAGCCTGCACACACCTCAACACCCAAGGGCAGCTCATCCAGACATAAGCACCACAGATCACACAAACATTCACCCAAGCAACACCCAGATGCAGACATGCCAACAGCCACTACCACCTCTGTGTCCCCCACCTCCTCGTCTCCCTCCTCCCTCCCTGTGACGTCTACACTCACACCTGCATGCACACCACCAACAGCCAGTACACCCATCACCAGCACACCCTCCAGTACAGTCTGCACACGTGCAGTCATAACCCCCACTGCCGTTTACACGTCCCCTGTGTCCTCTCCCACTGTGTCTGTCACCCCTTCTTCCAGACACACAAACGCAGGCAGCCACTCACCCAACAGCCAACCACCTCACGACAGCCTGCAGCCCATGCACCTTCACCCAAGGACAGCACACCTGACTCTCCTACAACCACCTCCTCTTCCTCCACTCCCATAACCACTGCACCTACCGTTTACCTTGGTCCTAAAAAGTTTTACCTCTCCAATCTTGACCTCTTTCCCTCACCTGACCCACCCCCTCCATCTGCTAAGAGTCCCAAGAGCACCTCAGCCACCACCAGCCCGGGTTCACGTGTCAGCGTAGTCCATGGATTTTGGAGTCCCCCCTTTGCCAGCAGTGAGACATCGGTCAGCAGCAAGGGGGCAGCCAGCCCCCCCCCTGGAAAGAGGACCCGGAAAGTGAGGGGCCGCCGCGGGAGGAGTGCCACGGCTGCCCACAAGGACCAAAGTTCGGACACTTCACCTGCCACAACATCCAGGGGAGGCAAGGCCCAGAGAGCCACAGCGAAGGAGGGCAAGGGCAGCAGGGCGGAGAAGTCAGGCAGCAGGAGCGTGGACCAGGAGGGCCCCACAAGCCCCATCCCGGGTGTGAGGGAGGACACCCAAGGGCCCAGGACACCGTCACCGGAGGGTCCAGCAACTGCACGGTCGGAGGGCGACTGAGCAGGGAGTCCTGCCCAGGTCTGACTCCCTGGAATTACAGGACAAACACCGCTGAAGAGGGCCCCGCCGTGCAGGAAGGCACCGCTGAAGAGGGCCCCGCCGTCCAGAAAGGCACCGCTGAAGAGGGCCCCGCCGTGCAGGAAGGCACCGCTGAAGAGGGCCCCGCCGTCCAGAAAGGCACCGCTGAAGAGGGACCCGCCGTCCAGAAAGGCACCGCTGAAGAGGGCCCCGCCAAGACAGGCCCCGCTCCGCTGTGCCCTTCCTGTCAAGCACCGCTCCGCTGGGCCCTTCCTGTCAAGCACCGCTCCGCTGGGCCCCGCCGTCTCAAACACCGCTCCGCTGGGCCCTTCATCTCAGGCACCGCTCCGCTGGGCCCTTCCTGTCAAGCACCGCTCCGCTGGGCCCCGCCGTCTCAAGTACCGCTCCGCTGGGCCCTTCCTGTCAAGCACCGCTCCGCTGGGCCCCGCCGTCTCAAGCACCGCTCCGCTGGGCCCTTCATCTCAGGCACCGCTCCGCTGGGCCCTTCCTGTCAAGCACCGCTCCGCTGGGCCCCGCCGTCTCAAGCACCGCTCCGCTGGGCCCTTCATCTCAGGCACCGCTCCGCTGGGCCCTTCCTGTCAAGCACCGCTCCGCTGGGCCCTTCCTGTCAAGCACCGCTCCTCTGGGCCCCGCCGTCTCAAGCACCGCTCCGCTGGGCCCTTCATCTCAGGCACCGCTCCGCTGGGCCCTTCCTGTCAAGCACCGCTCCGCTGGGCCCCGCCGTCTCAAGCACCGCTCTGCTGGCCCCCGCCGTCTCAAGCACCGCTCCGCTGGGCCCTTCATCTCAGGCACCGCTCCGCTGGGCCCTTCCTGTCAAGCACCGCTCCGCTGGGCCCCGCCGTCTCAAGCACCGCTCCGCTGGGCCCTTCATCTCAGGCACCGCTCCGCTGGGCCCTTCCTGTCAAGCACCGCTCCGCTGGGCCCCGCCGTCTCAAGCACCGCTCCGCTGGGCCCTTCATCTCAGGCACCGCTCCGCTGGGCCCCACCGTCTCAAGCACCGCTGGCCCAATGACTGTGCCGGTTCTGTGTCGTGCTAATGTTCACGCTGCACTCGGCCCACCCTGCCTCCTACATTGCCTGTGGAGACTGTTATCCACTTGATGGACTGTGACTTTGCACTCCCCAGGATATGACAGTGGGCAAGCCACCCACTGTAGAGACTTGAGAGACTGTGGCTTTGCACTCCCCAGGATTGAACAGTGGGCATGGTGGCCCCTTCTTGGATCTGGCATCGTGGACTCATGTGGCTGTGGTGCCCCCCCTTCCCTTCCCCCTGAGGTGCCTGTAGTTTTGTCATCTGATGCCCCTGCAGTGTTCTCTCCAACGGACTAAGGTCTCCTGTGTGGGCTTTGCCCATGTGTTGATACACTTTGGCCCACGGACATTTGCAATTTCTGTGACTGTGTGGGACTTTCTGCCTCTATTTCTCGGTCACGCAATGTTTACATTTGAAATTTTTTCCATCATTTTCCTATTTTACCATGTCTTCAATGAACCTATTTTGTACATAAATGTTGTTTCTCACTTGAATCATATCTTTTCGTTATTCCGGGGGGTTTGGGTGAGGTCACTTTGACTTGGTGCTCTGCATTGGTGTGTAGATAGTTGGGGGGTGGGTGTGATGCGTATGTGTGTGCCCGTAACCCTTCCTCCTCCCCCCTCCCCTGTGTCGTAGGTGCGGTACTCACCGTTGTCGTCTGTGCCGGAGTTCGTACTCGTGGTAGATGAGCAGGTAGACGAGAGCGGGTAGGATGTGTAATTCGGGCTCCATGCTGTCCTCCGTCCTCGTGGAGTGTATAGAGGTGAGCGTTTTCCCGTTCGTAGTCTGTTTCCGCCGTGTTTTTATCAGCGGGGCTCCCGCCCCGGATAAGGTGGCGGATTGGTGAGTTGTGATAGGGTGGGCGGTACATTGTCTGCCGCCTGCCTGTTGGCTGTGACCGCCGCGCTGTTTGTCTGTCCCGCCGTGGCGGTCGGAGTGGTAAAGTGGCGGGCTCTGTTGGCGGTTCCCGCCAGGGTCAGAATTCCATTTTGTGAACCGCCAGCCTGTTGGCGGGTTGGCCGCCGCTTTATCACCGACCGCCAGGGTCAGAATGACCCCCTATGTGTCGCACAATATCGACTCCCCTCACACAGTCACCTGGTGAGGAGCCAAAATCACACAGTATGAGGGAAAACACCTCGAAACCACTGCACTAAAGTGGCTCTTGAGCTGTTTTTTGAGGCTCAAAGTTCTGATGTCAAATAAAGAGCATGAAAACACCCCAGGACATTGGCAGAAGCAGCTTCGGCAAGCCTTTGTTCTGTTTCTTTTGTTTGTAGTAGGGGCAATCGAGGGTGGAGAAGGCAGAAGTGCCTGTTACAGAAGCAGTTCTGGGTGCGAGGCCCTGCCCCTTTTTCAGCCATGCCCCCTCCTCACAGTGCAAGGTTTCATTTAGTTGTTTGGTCTGACACTGCAGGGGTCCAAAGTTTTGCACAGAAGCCCACGGCTGGAACTGTTAAATGTTGGCATGGTGAATACCAAGGCTGCTTTAGTGTTGTGGCCTAGGACCAGCGGCTATAATGACACACATACACTGCATGTATGAATTTACCAAGGTTGCCTGAATAGATGGAGAAATACCTTTTATTTTCACCATGACATCACTGCGTAGTATAGGTGTATCTTCACTCTGTGGGTGCATCTAAACAAACTAACACACCCTTTCTATTTATTCGTATTGGTTTCATCTCCTGCCTCTTTAATCCACCATCAGCTACTCCCTGCACTTTACCAGACTCTTGCAGGTTCCTTTGCACCCCTGCTGCCTCAGTTCGTCACGGTTGCTCAGTCTTTCACTTCCTCCTTTTTTCCCTTCCTGTGTTTTCCCCCTCGTCCTCTGGGTCTAAGTCTAATGAGGTAAAATACCAACCTGTGGGCCCCACCTGCAACCACTATCTCAAATTAAGAACTGGCTCTGAACATAAGGACAACTGAGATCATCTCCTTGGCTGTTCCACTCACGGTCCTTGAATGATTCAATGAAAGGATTGGGTTTGTTTCAACAGTCAGGATTCATTATTGTGATTGAATCTTATTTATTGCAGAAAATGGTTTCATCTGTCTAAATTACTCACCGTTCAAGAACACCTGCCCAAGTTAAAATTATGCAATATTAAATGCACAAAGATAAGTGTCTAAGAAAATATATTGGCAGTTTATGATTGTAATACAAATGTATCCCTCTTCAAAGCAGGGTTTAAATTTGCTATGCCCTGGCACCAAAATTAGGATGATGTACTGCAGTTCAAAAAAAAGGCAAGCTATATAGTATGCAGCATAAAATATGAGTTTCTCTAGAAAGCTGAAGTTTTCACAGTACAAAAACAGCTTTGCGCTATTTTGCAGCAAGGGGTCTTTATTGAGTTGGAGGACCGTAAAACGTATATTTTTTACGCAAAAGTCCAGTCCAATAAGATAACCAGACCGGATTTTTCATCGAAAACTATTTCTCAAAAATCCAACACTCCGAATGTGCGCTGAAGTGGACTACACACATCCAATGCGTCAGATCCTTCGGAATTTAACTACGAATAATGATTTGTACTTGAATGGTGTGACAAATTCTAAGGTAGAGTAGTGTGCACATGAACCTACGCCATGGTGTGTGACTGTGTGTCATGCAGGACAGCCAGTGTGTGTACCAGCGCAGGGCATGACACAAGGAGCAAACCAACCTTCGAAGACAGGGCGCTGCACTGTGTTTTTTCCCATGTGCAAAGTACTGCAGCAACTTTAGATGTGGAGTTGCATTGCGTAAAAAAAGAGCAAATCTGGGCTCAAAAGTCTCCATTTCATACTGACAGAAAACCATCCTGCTCTACTCTTAAAACACAGCATCAGTAGAACTTACAGAAGTGTACCCTAAATGAATGTCATGATTTAACAGACAATCATTGTTCGAGTCAAGTCTGAATAAATCAAAATCCAAAGTGATATCTATGGATCACCTGTGCTTTGAGGTTGCCATTGAAGGACTGGTTTTCATTCAGGGAAAGGTCCAACAATTTTCTCAGGTAGTTTCTTTATGCATAATTAAAAAGCACAAGGGAATTAACTGTGAAGGCTGATTGACAGGACATTCCATGATTTTCCATGACTTCAAGGTTGGCGAACCTTAACTCCATCACTGCGTAGGTGAGTCCTCCCGATTTAACGTTCCCTGCTGTGCCATCAAGGGTCTCTTTGATGAACATGCATCTCCCAGCGGGACAGACGCACTTTCAGTAATGCTGATCTTGTGCCCCCCCTCGGCATTTTATTTTCATTCTAACAACGGGGGAGGAAGTGTTTCGGAGAATGACGGATACATTGGCTCCGAAGCACGGGGCGAATTTCATGCCCAGACTACCCGTGTCACAAGATAGTCCGTAAGTAGGGAAAATACGCATCAGGAGGCTCATTAAAATATAAGGTGAGGTCTTGTGGTGGATGCATTGGGTCTTTCGGCGGAGACTCTAGCACGCCCATTACCACTAAATGAGATGTGGGACCCATGGTTTTGATGATTACCAAAAACCACATTGCACCAACAACCAAAATATGGTGGGGCACAGGAGAAATTCAGAAGATAACGATTATACCTGTGGTGTAATTCAGCATATTAAGCATGCTCGTGTTTACCTGTAGGTAATCTGTAAATATATTGCGACAATGTTATGTACATACCTTAGATGGAAAATGCCCAAGCGTAGGAGAAAAAGATGTTCATCCAGACATAACAGTAGTTTACATAATCTAGATTTTAAAAAATATAAATTATTGTACTTTGGTATGACCTAAGCATATTTATTCAGCTAAAGTACTATAATACTTACTTGGTGACCAAAAGAAGGAATATCCCAATTCACTCAGCTCGTTAAAATCTGTAAGTGGAAAGGAGCATGCGGTGCAACGCCCAAACAAAAGAACGGAAGATTTCTGGCACTCCAAAGAGGATAAAAGCGAATTGGTGCTAATGATGTTTGAATGCAATGCTGTCCACTAACTCAGACTCTCTGTGGGGTGGACACTACAAGTGATTTGTGAAGCTGAATGTTCTCTTCTCCGTGCAGTAGTGAGTCTGTAAGACAGTATGATATAGCTAAGTATGGGGAGAATGAAAGATGTATGCCTATTATTAGGTTTGAACTGGCCTATAGAGTAATCTGGCAGTGCCAGAAGGGCTAGTTTGAGAGGTCAGTGAGTGGGCCAGTCTGTGGCTGTTTGTGAGCCACTCTTATGGTCTGGTGGGCCAGTTTTTACTGTTGAGTTCTCAGTTATTACCACAAGCATTTCCTGCAGCAAGCATTAATACATGCTTTCTCCCATATCTTGCAACAGCTATGCAGCGTCTCTTTAGAAGTTTAAAACTGCCCCCATCTGCAAATGTGGCCACATTTTTAACAATCTGATTCACTAATTGGGGGCCACTTTTATTTTACTACCCAAGCATATTATCTGTCCCATACTGACACTCCCTGATATCGTGTGTGTCTGGGGCATACAAAAGATCGCCTGTAAGATTGTCGAAAACAAAATACAGTGCATTTAATGCAATGGGAAATAACACGGTTTGCTTTGAAGAGTGATGAATTAAATGCTAAAGCAAGGTCATACCTCTACATCACAGATGCCTCACAAAGGAATTATATGTCATGAATATTTATTAGGAGGTAAGCAAACGAAGATCTAAGGAACTCAAGGACAGCCAAGCAATCCCCAGAATCCTGATTGTACTGCAAGGTCTCTAAATGACAAGTACCTCCTTTATGCACTCTCACTTTCAGGGAGCAGCAAGGTTGAACAGTCAAGGCTTTTACATATAAATCCCTTGTCATAGTCTTCGTGGAAAAGGTACAAGACTTTTTCTATAAAGTATAAAAAGGTTGGGATTGGTAGTTCTGGTAGTGCAGCTCACAATGCTCAGTGTCTCTGAATGGGAGCTTGCATCATTCTGCATTATTAAGCAAGGCCATGTATGACTGCATGCATCTCTGGTTTCTCAGAAGCAGATATAGGAATAGGTGAAGGAGCCAAAGTGAAAAGTCTTATACCTGAAAGGGAAGTGATCATTTGCATTGTTCAGTTTTACTCAATCATTTGTAGTTGTGTATGATATGATTAGGTTGCAGGACTGGATGTGGTGAGTTCATTGGCCCCTTTGAGCAGAGAGTAGTCCTTGCCCACTCAGGGATGCAAAGGAAGGTGGGCCTACATGTGTCAGTCAAGGACTCTTGGGACCTTCTGCAGCATTGGGAGCACAGCATCTTGTACATAGGGAACTCTTCCAGTACAATGGATTCGCTGTAGCATATTCCTTCTCAGAATTATGCTTTGATGAGGTCGATACATCTTTTCACCCAGCATAAAGGTGTGGAGACATTGGAATCAATTACACAACAAATCAGTTCACTATGATAGTATAACCAATGTGGCCACACAAGGAAAACTCGAGTCTGAAATAAAGTCCTAGGGTTTTTATTACAGATTAAGGCTCAGAGTAATGAGGATGATTCTCAAAACAAGACTGTAAAGATAAAGAATCTAAATAGGCTGTCCAAACCTCCTAAAGAACTTTAAACAAACTAGTATCAAAAAGTCAAAGCACGCAATCAATGCTACACATAACAGCAATAAGAACATTTGAAAAGGAGGAAACAAATGCTATCTATTTCTGTTAATCGTTCAGCAGTTTAATATCTATGATTTATTAACCTAAGCAAGGGGTAACCCTACTAATTAGCAAATCCATGATAACATGCGCTTAGTCAAACACGTGGACAAAAAGGCAAAAAACACAAAAGGACAAAAAGTGTTTGGAAAAAGGAATCTAGGGCAACAGATTACTAACTAAGATTGACAAATGTAGGTAAACAGAAATAAGGAAGGCTTTAGCATGTCGGAAGCTTGATCAAGAGTCTTCTTCTCTGGGTCAGGGAAAAATCTAAAAATCAGCAAAGCATTTCAAAGCAGCAAGGGTACAGATGATTGTTCCTCTCAGAGTCCAAGGGGTTCAGCAGGAAGCAAAGGCTAGGGAAATTCTAACTAAAGTCCAACTGGGGATCAGTATATTAAAGTTCATAGTGGAAAATGACTCATCCATCTATCACTCCATAAGACGTAGAAAGTGTAACTGTTTAACGTAAATCAGTCATGAGACATGGACTGCAACATTGCTGAAAGTTTCCATTACCAACATGTAGAAAACATTCCATCCTAGCTCATCCATGCAAGTTGAAACATTGGTATACATAGTCCATTCCATAGTTCCTGAATGCTCTGTGCTCAAGGTTAGTTTCTTAGGCTTACTTTGTGTAAAATAATAGAACATCTATTACCAAGCCAGCATTCTCATGAGAACCGAGTCTGAAAAAAAACTTCACATTAGCAGGAATGACTAACCGTTTTCATAACAGTCAGGAAACAGCCTTGCAGGCCTCACATAGGCTAAGCAAAATGAATTAGAGTGGCACATTCATTTATGCAAATAAGGCACATTTAACATTCAAAATTATTTATTCAACATAAATAAGTTTTGTCAGTGTTTATGTTACAATAGATTTTAAACAAAATAACTTTAATACATTTCAGTGAATATGGTATCAAACTACAATCTTAAAATATTGCATGTAACATTTTAAACATTACTTCCTTGAAAAGCATAATTGTTTCAGTGTACACCATTAATTAACACCATGAATTATAACAGAGAAGTGAATTAATTAATAATACATGAAGTTTAAAGGCTATACCACATGCTTTTCATTTACCTATTCTACAGTGAATGCACATTGATATGACTTTCAGTGCACCACTTTACAACAAAACTATTAGTACTTTGATTAACAAAATGCATAAGTTGTTACGCATAGATGATCAATGTAATGTAAGGACAGTGCTAAAACCTCTGCTACATCAGGTTGCCAGGGAACAGCTTACCAGACATACATAGAATATTTCTATTGGGGAACGCAGCAAAATTGGCTGCTGGGTAAGATGTCTTGTCTGTCTGTGAAACAGTGCCCTGGGGGACATAGGCTGTGTGGGGAACCTATCTCTTAGATAATCTGCCTGATAATAGCACCCAGTTTGGGGCTGAGGAAGGTATTATCCTCTTAGGTAGATGAAGCAATTCATCTTTAAAGATAAGATTCAAAACAGCATTTAAAAAATACAGTAAAAAAAAAAAAGGAAGTAAACACTCACTCAAAAAGTAGGTTCAAATCAGTAATTTAGATAGAAACTAAAAAAAACGATTAAGGTTTATTAAAATATCAAAATGCAATACAGGAGGCAAAATTAAGAATCAATTAAGTCAATAAGTCAGTCATAAGGTATAGAAATGTTTTTCCATGAAAGCATTTAGCATTTAAAAAAAAGATGCAACAATGAACAAATCTGAAAAATAGCCCAAGTTCAACATATGCAGAAATTGGCAGCATCTCTAGAGGCTCAGAAAAGAATTTGTTTCACATCCAAATTTATTTAAGGGTCTTGTTAATTAATTTTGCCACAGAAAACATGTATCATTCTAGCTTCAAATCACAATACATCATAAAAAGTCATATAACATGGAAAGGCTCATAGTTGAACCACCTGGAGTGAGTGTGAAGGAAGAGCATTCAATGTAACAAAAGGCATGAAAAACTGCATATTATTGCAGAACAAACAGTAAACATTTTGCTGTGTGCTATGTCAAATAATAAATATAAATGGAAGATGAATATTATAAAATCAGCAGTCATGTTCTACAAAATGGAGTTGAGGCCTCATTGAGGCAAAGTTAAGTAAAGCCCAAAAAAACACATCTGTATATATCCCATCATCAATTCAACTGTAATCCTTTTCACAAAACCTTCTGTTTGCCATTGGTCTGTTGGATTTGTCAATAGGACTCATGTTGCCTTTCCTCTGGGGAACCTCATGGCTTCCTGTAAACCCTTGTTTTCCTCCCACAGCTCTTCACCCCCTTGAACGTCCTGTACCATTTTTTCCCCGGTTGCATCCTGTAAGAGTATCACATGTTTCCCAATTTATTAGCTCCATTCGCCTTTTCCTATTGCATGTAACCATTAGGAGTATTTTTCCACTTGCCTTAGTTATTGGCACCAAATGGCATGACCATTGACTCTTCAGCTTGCTCTTGGTTTCCGCAGTTGGTTAATTAATTTCTAACCATCTTTTGCACCTGCATCTGCACACGTGGGGGACCTTACCGAGACCTACTCGAATAACCGACTACTTCCAGGAAACAAAGCAAACTTGCAACCTTCCTGCGTTAGAGAATATAACAATTCACAGGCCATGTTTATTACAAGGGGTGAGCGTGAGTTGTTTTAAAAACGCAGCACCCACTGTTGTGCCGCCACCTGGAACCAGTCCAATCTGACCCACACCTGTCTTGGGGGGCCCACTATGTGTTGGTGAGCCCCCAGTCCGCAGGTACGGAGACCTACACCGAATTACCAACTCATTCACCCTGGTTTCCCATTCCCACTGCTCTTCCCTTGAAAGATCTGGCTTTTCTACCCCTCCTTCCAGGAGAAAAAGCAAACTGGTAACCTTCCTGTGTTAGAGAATATAACAATTCTCAGGCCATTTTTATTACAACTTACTAAATACGGAATTAGAGAACATTATAACATTTTACAGTATTCTTGCATCCTGATTTACAATATGTATCTCAAATCCTTTAAAGGGCAACTAATACATGGTTTCACCTAACACAATTCTTAAAGGATACATGGATGACCACCCCCAGGCACTTGTGGCATTGATTATCGACTTGGGACCGGGTTACCCCCAAAATAAGACACACTTCAGAAGGCAAACCTCACTTGCCCCCTCAAGATAGAGGCGGTGTAGGCCAGCTTGAGAACTGTCCCCCAAAACAAAACCATTCCAGGGCCAACCCTAAGAAGGGATCCCCTTGGCACCGATGGGTGTGGTCCTGGGCAACCGATTGATACCTTGGTCCCCTGGTGCAGTCTCCATCCCCCCAAATCCCCCCAAATCCCCAGGGCAGAGTACTGTGGGAGGCTATGGACATTCATGATAGCGGGCGTCCCAAGCCCTTTTCTGCACCTCACAGCACCCCAACCCTTGTTTGAGCCAAAAAGCTTCTGATTCCAATTTGAATTTGCCCGCACTTCTATTCTTGATGCCAAGGTTGTCCACCTGCTTTGTGCCCTAACATGACTCCTTTCCTCCCACAGACCTGGGTGGTTCCTCGACCAGCCAAGCCTCCCCCCAAGGTTTGAGGTACTCAGCATTGAGAGAGACTCTGCATTGCAAATCCCACCAGATTCTGAACAAACAGTTCATGCCCGCTGTCTGACAGGTGGACTCCTTCCTTGTGAAACATTGCAACCCCTCGATGGCACCCATGAGGAATAGTCCTTAGCATTGATGTATTGAGAAGCTGTTTCATGCGGCAGTTCCGACACCTGACTAACTCGTTAAAGGCCTTTGTCAAGCACCCTGACCTCCATATCCGCCTAGGGATGATGTGGGACCACACTATGACAGCCCTGGAGACCTTTTGGCTAAACAAGAAATCTCCTCTATCAAGTCCTCAAACAATGCTCTTCTCCCCATTGTTGGCAAATCATTGCCTCCCACATGAAGGATGATGAGCGGCTGGTGGCGATAGACGTTGTTGCAGAACCGCCTCTCTGAGTTGACAAGACCCCATTTTGCTGTCCAAAGAAACTGAAGACCTGTGTCCTCCGCCTGACTGCGATACAGGTTGAAAAACGGCCTGGCCCGATGCACAAAGGAATGCCCTGATGCATGAACCAATAAGGAGATGGAGGCAGCACAGGGATGAGTCTGCAAGTACCTGCGAACTGCACTTACCGGGCAACCATGGAAGTCACCAGCCCACCCTAGTACTAACTGTTTGCCTCTACCCAACTGGTCCGACTTTGAGCTTGGTATAGTAATTACCAAGTCACCCCCCTTCCAGCAAACGTGATTCACTAAAATCCCACAGTGAATGTCCTGCTTAGACCTGGTCGTGAGCTAAGAGACCCAAAAAGCACCATAAAAAGCAAGTGGTAAGGCTGCTGAAAAGAGGGTGACCTCATAATCAGAGTCACAATCTTGCCCAGGGCCCCTAGGATTTTCTCCAGCTTGTTCACTTCAGTGGGGCGCTGCTGGTCTGGGAATGCTCTCTCCAACCTTTCCCACCCCTTGAGTGCCTGTCTGATAAGGAAAGATTGGGAATGATCTGCAACCCCCCTAATTTAGTAAAAAATTCCATGGCTGAGATATCACACCAGGCACTCACAGCAGATCTACTCTGCATTCGTAAGTGCTCCAGCAAACCCAACCAACTACTCAATGAGCCAGGCTGTGCTACTGGGTTGCTAGAGGTGTGTGCTATATAACTATGAAACATCTTCTCATATGCTCTTCTTGATTTTGATGCAAGGCTGGTTGTCACTAGATCTGCAAAGGGTGAGCTCCAAGAGTCCACAGCTGTCCCAGGAAATATATGGGTTCCAACTCAGCCCGGGGTGAAATCGCCGAAACTCCTGTAGCTTGAAATGGGGCAAGGCATCAGCTGTGTTATTAAATTGTACATGTTTAGCTTTAAAAAGAATGTTATTCCTTAAACTGATCAATACCAGTTCCATTAACAGGCTCAATACTCTTCTGCATTTGGCATGCTGGAAATTAATACAGTGAACCACTGCCATGTTATCAGGCAAAAAAACACAGATTGATTGTGAAATTAGTCCACCCATATGTGCAGTGCCGCCACTATAGGAAATAGCTCTAGAAAGTTGATGTTCTTGATCAGCCCTAATGCCTGCCATGACTGGGGTCAGGCTTGGGCACACCAACTGGTGCCCAAAACAACTCCAAAACCAATGCTACCCGCTGAGTCGGTAAATAAACCTAGTTCCTGATTGGACCATAAAGGTGCTGGCCACCCCACTGCCCCATTGAAGTCATGAAAAAATGCCAACAAAATCCTTAAGTCATGTTTTACTTCAGCAGACCAGTGTGCCCTATGGTGCTTTTCCTTTAGACCAGACATGGCTTACGCAATAGAGCGGGGAGAAAGCCAACCCCTTGGAATGATCCGTGAGGCAAAATTAGGTTGACCTACCAACACTTGTATATGGCACAGATCAACTTTATTGGGCCCTAGGCAAGCTTCTAGGGATGCCCAGAATGCATGGACATTTTCTAGGGGCAGTTTACACTCCCCTAGAACTGAATCAATTTCAATATCCAAGAATGCCAAGGATTTGGCTGGCCCTGTTGTCTTCTCCTGAGCTGAAGGAATCTCAAATTCAGCCATCAGGGACTTGAATTTAGCCAAGGACCAAGCACATTTGTCAGAGCCACTTAGTCCCAGGAACAAGAAATCATCTAGGTAATGAATGACAGCAGATGACCTGATACTTGTGCAAAGACCCAGTCCAAAAAGGTTCTAAACTGCTCAAAATATGTGCAAGAATCTGAAAAACCCATGGCCATGCATTTGTCATAATAGAACTGCCCCCCAACTGGAAACCCAACAAATGGTAGTCATCAGGGTGAACTGGTAAAAGCCTGAAGGCTGATTCTATAGCTGCCTTTGCCATGAGGGTCCCTGCACCGAGCTGCCTCAGTAGTGACAAGGGGCCAGATGTAGCAACTTTAAAATTTGCGAGGTGCAAAGTGCGAGTCCATGCGACTCGCACTTTGCACCTCGCAAATTGGTATGCAGTACGGTGTCTCAGACACCGACTGCAACTCGCTATGGGGTCGCAATGACCCACCTCATGAATATTCATGAGGTGGGTCGCAAATTGCGGCCCCATAGCGAGTATAGGCACTCGCAAACATGGAGGCCTGCTGTCGTCAGCAGACCTCCATGTTCGTGACTGCTTTCAATAAAGCAGTTTTTTTTTTTTTAAGTGTAGCCCGTTTTCCTTAAAGGAAAACGAGCTGCACTTAAAAAAGAAACCGAAACCTTTAGTTTCAGTATTTTTTCAGGGCAGGGAGTGGTCCCTGGGACCACTCCCTGCCCTGAAAAAATAATTTTGGGTCCATTCACAAAGTGGAAGGGGTCCCATGGGTACCCCTTCCAATTTGCGAGTGGGTTACCATCCACTTGAAGTGGATGGTAACTGCGATACCATTTGCGACCGCATACGCGGTCGCAAATGGTATTGCATCCCACTCAGACTCGCAAATAGGAAGGGAACACCCCTTCCTATTTGCGATTCTGAAATGCATATTGCGAGTCGGTACCGACTCGCAATATGCATTTCTGAATAGCAAAGAGGCTTTTGCGCCTCGCAAACGGCGATTTTCGCCGTTTGCGAGGTGCAAACCCTTTGCTACATCTGGCCCTAGGTGCCATCAAGAGATGCATACTCGACTTCGCAGAGCACTGGATCAATTGCGTCATTCACAGACGTTCCACATGGAGCTGAGAGGTTATGTATCAACCGAAATTCACCAGGGTCCTTTTTGGGAACCAGCCCTAAGGGGGAGCAGACAAAACCATCAAGCAGGGGGCTGTCAAATTGCCCCATAATCCTGTTGAAACCAAGTTCCTGCAATATCTTCTGTTCAACCACCTCTTATGCAAAATCTAAGGACTGCTGGTTTTTGTCAAAACTCTGGAACCCTGCACACCTGATGCAGGGATCCTGAAACCATAGCAGAAACCCTCATACAACAATTGTGAAACTTCATGCCGTGGACAGAAAAGGAGCCAAGGATTCAAAACCAAAGGAGACACAGGTCATGGGTCACCGATGACCAAGGAAGAGTCACCCTCACTTTTGCCCACCCTTTTCTTTAATTTCTTGAAACTTTTGAACTTGGGGTGTCTTGCTGTCCTGCAAAAGGAGCAATTGTGTTTGAATTTGTAGGACCCCTGCGGCTTAGTGCGTGCCTTTTTGTTAAATGCCCAACATGGCCCTTGCAATCTCTGCTGGCCATGGACCCCCAAAGTGGAGACTGGCCATTGGCCTCTAGTTTCTTTAGCATCATACAACGCAACCAAGCATTCACATCAGTCTGATCCCAACACATGGAGGAATTTGTCAAAGTTTTCAACCTGAATGCCTTATTGTACTGCTTCCAAATGGAACCTCCAAATTCCTCATGTGCACCCACTATCTTATTCAAGTAATACCCAGTCTGTGGGTCCAACTCTGGGAATTTCTCTAGCAGGACAGGCTGATAAATGATAAACCATTTGATCAAATTAATAATAGTCTCATCAACTTGAGGCCTCTTCCAATTCTGGGGACAGTGATTACTGTCTTTACTCTCCTCCTCTGCTGGCTTCACAATGGTTATCTCAAAAATATCCACAGAGGCCCCCTTTTGAATCTTTGCCCTAATCTCATCAGATAGGTGAAGCACTAAACAATCTCTAGGAGAAAGCACAGGGTCGTGGGTACCACCTGATTGGGTCACACCCTCACCTTTGGTCTCTGCTGGTGATGCACTTGCAGAAGGCCCTCCTACTGCTGAGTTAGTGAGCGGGACAGTAGAGGGGGGCTCGGTGATGTGATGGTTGGGGCCTTAGGTACCTCCAATGTTTCTGCTGTGCCTCCCTTTTGTTTGGAACTAGCTCCCTCTGCCAAGCCCCTCAATATAGCCAATGCTGACCCCTCTCCTGCCAGGTCCACCTGTGGGGCATTGCCCAACCTTGCCAGCCAGAGCAACACTTTTGCTAAGCAGCTAATCAGGTCCCCGCAGGACCCTCCACATTTACTGAACTGGTCTCCCTCAACCTTGAGCTCGGTATCGCCTCAACGATGGCGACTTCTGGTTGTGTGTCTGCCTATCCTGATTTTGGTGAAACTTCTGCCCTCCTTTGGTGCACCTCACAGCCTGCTAGGGGGTCCACTGCTACTACTGGAGTCCGGTCAACTTGCTGGCTGTCCTCTACCTCCTTCAGTGTAAGTGAGGTTAAAGCTGATTGTATGAGGGCCAATACCCAGTCCATGGCATCCAGATGTCCCATAACTGCTTTAACTTCAAGTTTACGCTTAACCTGTTTCAGTGGTATGCTTGATTGAAAGCCTGCCACTCGCTGTCCTGGCTGCTATTAGAGAACCCCCTACAGTAAAAAAGCCTCCCTAGCAACACTAAATAAAGAATCCAGTGATTCAGCAAAAGCTATAAAATATTTGCAACCAGGCAAAAACCTTAAGAATAACCTACAGAAACTGGCCCCCAAACAAGCCCAAAACATATTGGGCCTCATTATGACCCTGGTGGTCTTCTGACCGCCAGGGTTAACCACTTGGGTGCCTTGGACGAGCTCTCCTAGCGCTCCCCCACGGGCCCCCCACCCACACCCCCGTGACATCAGCACGCGATCGTGCGCTGACAATCACAGAGGCCTCCTCCCATCGCGCTAGAAGCTCAGCTTCCAGCGCGATCGGAAGAGAAATGCAAAGCATTTCTCTTCCAATCACGTGGAGGCCGGAGAGGCTTCAAAGGGAAGGAAATTAATTTCCTTCCCTTTGAAGTCTCTCTGAGCGTTTCAAAAGCCGGATTGTAAAGCAATCCGGCTTTTGAAATGCCCACTAGACTCCAGGGATTTATTCATTTTTATGAAACTGGCATGAGGGAGTG
This sequence comes from Pleurodeles waltl, assembly GCF_031143425.1. Classification (NCBI taxonomy): domain Eukaryota; kingdom Metazoa; phylum Chordata; class Amphibia; order Caudata; family Salamandridae; genus Pleurodeles; species Pleurodeles waltl. The sequence continues at coordinate 642,948,333 of NC_090449.1, forward strand.
ACCCCTTGGGCAAGGGTCGCTCCCAGGGGGGGCTTTTTTTTTAAGGCCTTTTCTGCCCCCATGGGGTGCAGAAACCTCTAGGCACCAGGGATCATTTTTTTTGTTTTGTTTTTGTTTTTTGTTTGTTTTTTTAGGGGTGGGGAGCGACCCCTTAGGCAAGGGTCGCTCCCCTAGGGGGAAATTATATTCAGGCCATTTCTGTCCCCCTTGGGGGAAGATCAGATTGGCCTATTTTTATGAGGCCAACCTGCCCCCAAGGGGGACAGAAACCATTAGACACCAGGGAGTTTTTTTTTTTTCTTGAATTTCACGCAAGGGGAGCGACCCCTTATGCAAGGGTCATTCCCCTGGGGGGCAAATTTATTTTAGGCCATTTCTGCCCCCTGGGGGGCAGATCAGCCTATTTTAATTAGGCCGATCTGACCCCAAGGGGGGCAGAAACCACTAAGCACCGGGGATTTTTGTTGTTGTTGTTGTTTTACAGATGGTGAGCGACCCCTTAGAACGGCTGATTTTAGGTCAATCTGCCCCGAAACCACTAGGCACCGGGGATCTTTTTTTTGCGCCAATGTCACGCAAGGGGAGCGACCCCGTAGGCAAGGGTCGCTCCCCAGGGGGGTGGGGTGAAAATTTATTTTAGGCCATTTCTGCCCCCCCGGGGGCAGATTGGCCTATTGTTATTAGGCCAGAAACCTCTAGGCGCCAGGGTAATTTTTATTTTTGTGTTTTTTTTTTTTTTTTTTTTTTTAGAGATGGGGAGCCGTTAGGCAAGGGTCGCTCCCCTGGGGGGCAAAGTGTATTTAGACCATTTCTGCCCCCCTTGGGGGCAGATTGGCCAATTTTAGGTCAATCTGCCCTCAAGGGGGGCAGAAACAACTAGGCACCAGGGATTTTTTTTTTGCGCCAATGTCACGCAAGGGGAGCGACCCCATAGGCAAGGGTCGCTCCCTGGGGGGCAAATTTATTTTAGGCCATTTCGGCCTATTGTTATTAGGACGGTCTGCCCCCGTGGAGGGCAGAACCCCCTAGGCGCCAGGGCAATTTTTTTTTCGTTTCTTTGTTGTTTAAGAGATGGGGAGCGACCCATTAGGCAAGGGTCGCTCCCTTGATGGTCAAATTGTATTTAGACCATTTCTCCCCCCTTGGGAGCAGATCGGCCGATTCTAGGTCGATCTACCCCCCAAGGGGGGCAGAAACAACTAGGCACTGGGGATCTTTTTTTTTGCGCCAATGTCACGCAAGGGGAGCGACCCAGTAGGCAAGGGTCGCTCCCCGGGGGGGAAAATTTATTTTAGGCTTTTTCTGCCCCCCCGGGGGTAGATCGGCCTATTGTTGTTAGGCCGATCTGCCCCCAGGGGGGGCAGAAACCTCTAGGCGCCAGGGCAAATGTTTTGTTTGTTTGTTTTTTTAGAGATGGGGAGCGAACCATTAGGCAAGGGTCACTCCCCTGGGGGGCAAATTGTATTTAGACCATTTCTGCCTCCTTGGCGGCAGATCGGCAGATTTTAGGTCAATCCGCCCACCGAGGGGAGCAGAAACAACTAGGCACCGGGGATCTTTTTTTTTTTGCGCCAATGTCACGCAAGGGGAGCGACCCCGTAGGCAAGGGTAGCTCTCCGTGGGGGGGGGGGGCAAATATATTTTAGGCCATTTCTGCCCCCCGGGGGCAGATCAGCCTATTGTTATTAACCTCTAGGCACCAGGGCAAATTTTTTTTGTGTTTTTTTTTGTTTATTTGTTTTTTTAGAGATGGGGAGCGACCCATTAGGCAAGGGTCGCTCCCCTGGGGGGCAAATTGTATTTAGACCATTTCTGCCCCCCTTGGGGGCAGATCGGCCAAATGTTGTTAGGCCAATCTGTCCCCATGGGGGCAGAAACCACTTAGGCACCAGGGTTGGTGTGTGTGTATGCGTGTGTTTTCTTTACGGAGGCAGCCCCTTGGGTAAGGGTCGCTCCCCATGGGGGCACATTACTGTTGGCCATATCTGCCCCCCATTGGGGGCAGATGGGCCTATTTTTGGAAGGCCCCTATGCCCCAAGGGGGGGGGGGCAGAAAGCCCACCAGAGGCCAGGGACGTTTTTTTCACAAAAATAAGAGGGTGGGGGTATAGCCATACCCCCACCCCAAATAAATGGGACAAAAGTTGTTTGCAGATGGGGCAATTACCCCTGATCCACACCCCGGGGGGTAGAAATTCTACTAGATGCCAGGGAATTTTAAAAAAAACTAAACATATTGGGGTGGTGGCTACCAACCAGTATGGTCCTGGTTACGCCCCCACCTCAACTGAAGGGGGTAACATTATTTCAGCTCTCCCCCACTCTCTAAATCATCTTATCCCACAGCAAGCAAAAAGACATTTGATTATTTTGGGTTTTAGTTTTACATTTGGGCCATGAGAACTTGACTTACTCTCAAAATAGTCCCACTTGGAATGGTGAGGGCTGCACTTTATGGACTTTGGGACGCTGCCATGTAGAAAAATCCACAAGACCTAGACACATCTGAAAACTAAACATCTGGGTGATTCCAGGGTGGTGTGTTTCACATGCACCCGCACCATTTTTGTACCCACAATCACCTGCAAACCTCCAACTTTGCTGGAAATCACACATTTTTCCCACGTTTTTGTGATGGAACATTCCGGAATCTACAGGAATCCACAAAATTCCCACCACCCAGCATTGTCTCATCTATACCGATAATAATTCTGCTGCACTTGTCGGCCTAAAAATGTTTTTTTGCAAACTGCCCTTTTGGAACCCCTTTGTTCCCCCACAATATCGACATGTTTTTGGCTCTTCCCTTTCACAAGCACTTGGCCCACCTACACAAATGAGGTATCATTTTTACTGGGACACTGAGGGGAACATTGGGTGGTATGAAATGTGTCCCAGTGTGGTGATCCCACACAGAAATGTGGGAAAATGTGATTTCTTAGCTATATTTGAGGTTTGCTGAGGATTCTGGGTAAGAAAACATTGGGGGATCCACGCAAATCACACCTCACTGGACTCCCTCGGGTGTCTAGTTTTCAGAAATGTCTGGGTTTGGTAGGTTTCCATAGAAGGCTGCTGAGCCCAGGACCAAAAATGCAGGTGCCTCCCTGCAAAAACAGGTAGTTTTGTATTTGATAATTTTTATGTGTCCAGATAGTGTTTTGGGGCATTTCCTTTTGTGGGCGCTAGACCTACCCACACAAGTGATGTACCATTTTTATTGGGAAACTTGGGGGAACGCTGGGTGGAAGGAAATTTGTGGCTTCTCTCAGATTCCCGAACTTTCTGTCACCGAAATGAGAGGAAAAGGTGTTTTTTTGGTAAAACTTTGAGGTTTGCAAAGGATTCTGGGTAACATAACCTGGTCAGAGCCCCACAAGTCACCCCATCTTGGATTCCCCTAGGTGTCTAGTTTTCAGAAATGCACTGGTTTGCTAGGTTTCCCACGGTGCCGTCTGAGCTAGAGGCCAAAATCCACAGGTAGGCACTTTGAAAAAACACCTCTGTTTTCTGTGAAAAAATGTGATGTGTCCACGTTGTGTTTTCGGCCATTTCCTTTTGTGGGTGCTAGGCCTACCCACACAAGTGAGACCATTTTTATTGGGAGACTTGGGGGAACGCTGGGTGGAAGGAGATTGGTGGCTCCTCTCAGATTCCAGAACTTTCTGTCACCGAAATGAGAGGAAAAGTTGTTTTTTTGGTCAAATATTGAGGTTTGCAGAGGATTCTGGGTAACAGAACCTGGTCAGAGCCCCACAAGTCACCACATCTTGGATTCCCCCAGGTGTCTAGTTTTCAAAAATGCGCTGGTTTGCTAGGTTTCCCACAGTGCCGGCTGAGCTAGAGGCCAAAATCCACAGGTAGACGCTTTGTAAAAAAACACCTCTGTTTTCTTTAAAAAAATGTGATGTGTCCACGTGGTGTTTTGGGCCATTTCCTTTTGTGGGCGCTAGGCCTACCCACACAAGTGAGGTACCATTTTTATCGGGAGACTTGGGGGAACTCTGAGTGGAAGGAAATTTGTGGCTCCTCACAGATTCCAGAACTTTCTGTCACCGAAACTAGAGGAAAAGGTGTTTTTTTGGTCAAATTTTGAGGTTTGCAAAGGATTCTGGGTAACAGAACCTGGTCAGAGCCCCACAAGTCACTCCATCTTTGATTCCCCTAGGTGTCTAGTTTTCAAAAATGCACTGGTTTGCTAGGTTTCCCCAGGTGCCGGCTGAGCTAGAGGCCAAAATCCACAGGTAGGCACTTTGTAAAAAACACCTCTGTTTTCTGTGAAAAAACGTGATGTGTCCATGTTGTGTTTTGGGTCATTTCCTTTTGTGGCGCTAGGCCTACCCACACAAGTGAGGTACCATTTTTATCGGGAGACTTGGGGGAACGCTGGGTGGAAGGAAATTTGTGGCTCCTCTCAGATCCCAGAACTTTCTGTGACCGAAATGAGAGGAAAATGTGTTTTTTTGGTCAGATTTTGAGGTTTGTAAAGGATTCTGGGTAACAGAACCTGGTCAGAACCCCACAAGTCACCCCATCTTGGATTCCCCTGGTGTCTAGTTTTTAAAAATGCACTGGTTTGCTCAGTTTCCCCAGGTGCCGGCTGAGCTAGAGGCCAAAATCCACAGGTAGGCACTTTGTAAAAAGCACCTCTGTTTTCTGTGAAAAAATGTGATGTGTCCACGTTGTGTTTTGGGCTATTTCCTTTCGTGGGCGCTAGGCCTACCCACACAAGTGAGATACCATTTTTATCGGGAGACTTGAGGGAACGCTGGGTAGAAGGAAATTTGTGGCTCCTCTCAGATTCCTGAACTTTCTGTCACCGAAATGAGAGGAAAAAGTGTTTTTGGGTCATATTTTGATGTTTGCAAAGGATTCTGGGTAACAGAACCTGGTCATATCCCCACAAGTCACCCCATCTTGGATTCCCCTAGGTGTCTAAATTAAAAAAATGCACTGGTTTGCTAGGTTTCCCCAGGTGCTGACTGAGCTAGAGGCCAAAATCCACAGGTAGGCTCTTTGCAAAAAACACCTCTGTTTTCTGTGAAAAAATGTGATGTGTCCACGTTGTGTTTTGAGCCATTTCTTTTCGTGGGCGCTAGGCCTACCCACACAAGTGAGGTACAATTTTTATCGGGACACTTGAGGGAACACAGAATAGTAAAACAAGTGTTATTGCCCCTTGTCTTTCTCTACATTTTTTCCTTCCAAATGTAAGGCAGTGTGTAAAAAAGACGTCTATTTGAGAAATGCCCTGTAATTCACATGCTAGTATGGGCACCCCGGAATTCAGAGATGTGCAAATAACCACTGCTTCTCAACACCTTATCTTGTGGCCATTTCGGAAATATAAAGGTGTTCTTGATACCTATTTTTCACTTTTTATATTTCAGCAAATTAATTGCTGTATACCCAGTATGGAATAAAAACCCATTACAAGGTGCAGTTCATTTATTGGCTCTGGGTACCTAGAGTTCTTGATGAACCTACAAGCCCTATATATCCCCGTAACCAAAAGGGTCCAGCTGACGTAACGGTATATTGCTTTAAAAAATCTGACATCGCAGAAAAAAGTTACAGAGTAAAATGTGGAGAAAAATGGCTGTTTTCTTACCTCAATTTCAATATTTTTTTATTTCAGCTGTTATTTTCTGTAGGAAACACTTGTAGGATCTACACAAATGACCCCTTGCTGAATCTAGAATGGTGTCTACTTTTTAGAAATGTTTAGGTTTCTAGGATCCAGCATTGGTTTCTCACTCATTTTGGTCACTAACTGGAAGGAGGCTGAAAGCACAGAAATAGTAAAAATGGGGTATGTTCCAGTAAAATGTCAAAATTGTATTGAAAAATGGGGTTTTCCAGTTTAAGTCTGCCTGTTCCTGAAAGCTTGGAAGGTGGTGATCTTGGCACTGCACACCCTTTGTTGATGCCGTTTTCAGGGAAAAAACCACAAGCTTCCTTCTGCAGCCCATTTTTTCCAATTTGTTTGAAAAAAACATAATTTTCACTGTATTTTGGCTAATTACTTGGTCTCCTTCAGGGGAACCCACAAAGTCTGGGTACCTCTAAAATCCCTAGGATGTTGGAAAAAACGGACGCAAATTTGGCGTGGGTAGCTTATGTGAACAAAAAGTTATGAGGGCCTAAGCGCGAACTGCCCCAAATAGCCAAAAAAAGGCTCGGCACAGGAGGGGGAAAAGCCCAGCAGCGAAGGGGTTAATGTGGCAGTATTACTGCCAACAGGCTTGCAGTACATACCACCACATTATGAGATTGGTGGGTTAGCTGCAGCCAACTCCCCACTTCTCCACTCATACAGCCATGGCGGTATGAGCCACCGGGCCGGAGATGTCTATCTCCAGGCCGGCGGCAAACATAGTACCGCCCATGGCATTATGAGGCAGCCTACCACTATGGTTTTCTTGGCATTACCATGGTGGTAGGCACCCTACCAGTGACAGGGAATTCCTTCCCTGTCACCAGTAGGCAGCTCCCCCACCCCCCAACACTAACCTGGCACCCCCATCCAAACTCACTCCCCCATCCACCCGATACACAAACTAACCCCGCCCACCTCTGATCCACTCACTCACCTCCCATCCCCTCTGATCCACTCACTCACCTACCACCCCTCCTATCTACTCACTCACCCCCACCCCATACACGCAGCCCCCTCAGACAATCACACACCACACAACTGACCCCAAACCCACAGCCACACACGCACCCATCACCCCTCCTCAACCCCACTACAGTCACAGCGCCCCTCAGCCCACACCCCCGCATATATGCACACAGACACCAAAAAGCACCCGCAAGCACCACACATACACCCATTCACTTACACTGGCATATACGCATTCATACACACACTGGCACACATTAATTCATACACACATACTTCCAGACATACTCACACACATTCTTACACACAATCACACTGACATGCAGACATGCACTCACTTCACCATTCTTACACACATTCACTCAGACGCATACAACCACATAAACACCAGAACACACACAAACACATTCACAAACACACACATTTGTGCACACACTCAGACACACACACACAAAACCCCTCACCCTCCCACCCCATCCCCTGGCGGAAGCCTGACTTACCTTGTCCAGCGAGGAGGTCGTCCGGCAGGGAACAGGAAGGGGCGCTGCTACTGCCAGCAGCACCCCTCCAGCAGAACACCAGCAGTCCGTATTACTGGTCATAATACAGCTGACGGAGCCCTTCTGGTGGGGCGGTGCTGGGGTTTGCAGCACCAGCTTACCACCATCCACCACCATGAGCACTGCTGGATTTCCACCCTTACTGTCGCAGAAGTCAGGCAGTGCTCATAATATGGTGGACGGATGGTTGCCGCCATGACGGTATGTTGGTGGCCATTACCATAGCGGTAGGCGGTATTTACCACCAGTGTCATAATGAGCCCCATAGTCTGTTGGGAGAACGAAGTTCAATATTGCAGAATTCCACACGCTATTGCTGCCAATGGTAAACTAACAATGTCACCTACTGGCCAAATAATATACAATTAAAACAAAGAATATCACATGGAAAACCAAAAAATTTGTATGAAGGTAATATTGACCCTTCTGCCCTCCACCCTACAATCCCAGTCCTCCCAGGCACATGGCTATGGTCCCCACCACAAAACACAGCCACTCCCACTTCCAGATCCCCAACGAAAGCAGGCAGCCGAGCAGGTGCTGCAAAAGGTCAAATCAGACCTTAAGCCCCCTAGCGGTGTTTCCCCACCAGCCACTGCCACCCGAGGCCAGGGAGAGGTCAAGGCAACAGGCCAAGGGTGGTTCTACAGAGGGACCAGGTCTTCAGCTGGGGCGAGGCAGGAATGTTTTCTCTTCTTGAGGAGAAAACACGTTGTCCTCTCGAGGTGCAGGAGACACTGGATGCGTGCATGTTGACGGTTGTCACAGGCAACCAGGCAAAAACCAGGTGAAGTTGTTTGGGACTTGGAGTCCCTTTTTAACTTGCCTGGCTGCCCCTGCTGACCACCCCAGGTATCCCCACCATGCGCCCGCCAGCCAATGGGCTTACCCCGTTGGGTGAGCGCACATGTTTAAAATACATGGTACCCAAAGTTGGGCTGCTGCCCGGGACCAGTACGATCCGGCCTGCACCTGTTCTGGGGGCCCACTATGCATTGGGGAGCCCCCAGTCTAAAAGGACACACCTTTTAGGTTAACATGTGTTTCCTCACAGGTTTCGATTAGAACTCTCCAGCCCTTCTATGTGACCCACATGTCCTTCTGGGGTAGTCTTCCCACCAGGTATAGAAACCCCATCTAAACCCATAATCAGCGCTTGGCCTCATTTGAGTCCTGTGCAAGCATTTTCCCTGCACTCATATTCTGAGTTGCCTGGAATCTCCAATGCTCTAGTCTTCCAAATCTTCCTGTGATCCAAGGTCCCTGACTCTGTCAACATCCTCAGTGACTTCATCCAGATCTATGATTCAACCTACTCTTGTAGCTTCTTGCTCTTCAGTCTTCAGTCTTCCTCTGAATTCCTGTTGAAGAACCTAATCCTAGGCTAAGTACTGTCTCTCAGGTTAGTGCACACTAATCTATTGTTAAGTTTTGAATATTGTCTATGACTGAGTTATTTGAGGAGATCACCCTGTTCTTGGAATATGGACATTAGGTTTCCTACATTTTGAAGGTCTTGGTGCATCAAACTCTTTACCTCGTGGGTGCGTCTCACTTTATTTGACTCTGATCTGAATGTCTTCTTGCTTGTATATGCAACAAGATCTTTGTAAGAAGAACTCAGAAAGACTTTGAGTGCATTATCATGATTCTTGAATTTGTTGAAAATAACCTTGTTGGATTGGACATTCCGTGGAATGCAGGAAAACTCCATTTTTTCCTTCTGAATTCATATCTGCTCTAAGGCCTAATTTTTGATGAAGACTATAAGTTCTATTGTTGTAATAACTGTTTAAACACCATATGCTCAGAACTGATAGTCCATCACTCTTCTTGTTTCTAGTGCACCCCACTCGCATCTACACACAAAGGTCCAGAACGTACAAATTCTCCTGTGCAGTGTTGCTAGGCATCACAACTGACCCTGTGATGCAAGTCTATCTCTTTCATATATTATCCCAACCCCTTTCCCTTTGGAGGCAGTGGAAAAATTAAGGTGGTTATTACTTGTTTCAATCACTGCCCCAGGCAGGATCAGACATCTAGCATTTTCTCCGTAGTCATAACCAGGTGAGTGCATGACCTTAGGCCAAGCCGCACACTTTCTGCTACTCAGATGATGCACGAATACATGTTCAAGACTTAGCTCAGGCCTTGTCAGAAGACACTTCAAGTTCATTAGAATTACCAAGGGCACTGTCGGATGTACAAAGTGAGATCAAATCCTTCCAACACGAGAATCTGTATCTAAAGGATGACATAATCAGCTATCGCTCCTGCCATTCACCATTATTATCAGATGTAGGGGCAGGGACGATTCCTAAACGTTTACGACAACCAGCACAATTTGGTGGTATGGGAAATGCTACCAGTACTTCCCCCACCAAATTGGTAACCAGGTCCATGTCACTGTAACCACCCCAGTCTCTGCCCCCCTTGCTTCACTGAAAGGTTTTTTGGGGAGAGTAATATATTTGATACTTTGTGAAGTCAGTGCTAGTTGCAATTTCTTGTAAAAACAGGAGCGTTTCCTTCAGACACAGCTAAGAATGCCTTTATCATATCCTAACTCAGGGGTATGGCTGTTAACTCGGCTATTCCACTCATGAAATATAATGAAGCCATTTTTACATGATTTAGGAATGGTTCAAAGAGACAATGCGCTGTCTGTTTGCTAAACACACCTTTGTTAAGGGCAATGATAATGAGTTATTAAGCTTACAACAGGGCAATAAGGATCTTCTGACTTACATTACAACCTTTTGTAGACTAGTTACAGAAACCCAGTGGCCAGAAGAAAAAAGGACCTCCCGCTTTTATAAAGGATTGGGAGACAACTTCAAGGATTCCATGGCACACATTGTGGATCTCCCTTCATATTGTTCTGACTTTATTGATTAGTTGCCGAGATAGATCATAAGTTAATGGAACGCAAGGGAGAACTCTCTCGGGTAGAAGCTAACTTGTTAATAGTACGTGCTGCACAAAAAGAAAGTGAGTCCAAGAATCAAGATATTGCAGAACATATGCTGAAAGAGGCTTGTGCGGTCCTCTGACTGCAGAAGAAAAATAATTAAGGAAAAGACTAAATTTATATTTGTTTTGTGGTAAGTTAGGGCACTTTACTTGTGAGTGCACTATTAAACCAAAAGGGTTTCAGAAGAAGGTTACAGAAATGTCTGATTCGATGCAGGAAAATGTGAGAACCCAGATGACAAAGCGATCAACAAAATAGGTGTGGTCCTAGAAAAGATATGCCATCACTTGGCAACACTTCAAATTTTACAATCCTAGTCATCCTAAAACGTTCACCCTGACTGTGAAAGTTATTACCTATACTCTTAGACTCTGGGACTACTAGAAACTTCTTAGACCTAGCCTTGACTAGTTCTTTACATGTGCCATGGACTAAGTGCAAACCTGAACCGGTTAGAGCTTTGGATGGTTCAGAGCTCTCTTCTGGGATGATTATGTATGAAACAGCCCCTCTAACTCTGGTATGTGAGAATGGGCATACAGAGGCCTTGATCTGCAATCTTATTGACACACCCACCTTTGGTGCAATGTTGGGGGTTCCTTCACTTCAAATTCACAATCCCTTCATTGATTGGTCCCTCTGCCTTGTCACCCTGGGTTCACACTATTGTCAAACCCATTGTTACTAAGAACCACGGGAAGTTTTACCTACTTTGAAATGTGTGACCCCAAAACTAGAAGTTATGATGTAACTTCCTGTGGAGTATCAGGATTTCCAACATGTCTTTGATGAAAAAAAAGCTGCACAAATGCCTCCTCATAGGGAATATGATTGCTGCATTGCTTTAATTCTAGACACAGTACTTCCCTGTAGTTGTGCCTACTCTCTTTCAGAACCCCAGGTAGAACACCTAAAATAATACCTAGAGGAGTTCCCACACCTGGGTTTCTTCCATCATTCTACCTACACTGTATCCTCATAGCTCTTCTTCATTCTAAAAAATGGTGAGGTAAGTGCATGTATTAACTATAGGGCGTTAAATAAAGTCACTGTAAAGAATAGATATATTTTACCCTTAATTCCAGTCTTGCTGGATGAGGTTTAGAAGTCCACTTTGTACACTAAATTAGATCTGTGCGGTGCATACCATCTCATTCACATAAAAGAAGGATGTGAGTGGAAAACAAATTAAGTTTGAATTATTTGAATATACAGTCATTCCATTTGGGTTATGTAATTCCCCTGCTGCATTCTAGTATTTTATAAACAAGGTTGTATGAGATGTACTTGATGTTTGCGCGATAGTATCCATTGACAATACCCTCATGTATTAACAAACCATGACATAACAAATGGAACATGTCAAGAAGGTTCTATAAAGGCTCAGAGAACATGCTGTTTGCATTAAACTGGAAAAATGCTCCTTCCATACTCAGTCATTTCTGGGATCACGTTATCCCCTGAAGCCATAACTATGGATCAGAAATAGCTTCAGGCAATATTGAATTGGCCAGCACCAACCACTGTTAAAGAGATACAAAGTTTTATGGGCTTTTCAAATTTTTATAGACAACTTATCACCCATGTTTCTAAAATAGTAACCCCTATCACAAACTGTATGTAAAAAGTTGAATTTTGAGTGGTCCCTGAAGCTAATGATTTATTGAATTTGCTTAAGGGGAACTTTGCCACGTCCCCAGTACTTAGGCATCTTGATGCAACACTGCCTTACTTTGTAGAGGCAGATGCCTCACAGGTAGCAGTAGGAAGTATTCTATCACAATGTGACAGTACAACAGGACACATGAACCAAGTAGCTTTTGTTTTCCCACAATTTTTGCCATCTGAAAAGAACTACACACAACATGTTGACACACTTGTGGACTCAATGAGAGGAGTAGGTAGGACAGCTGTAGAATGACAATTGGCGTTATGTTCTGATGGTCCCCTACGCTATCACAATGTCTTCTTTATTGTGGACTTGTTGTTTTGTTTGAAACAGTGAGGCCATCATTTATTTTGCAGATTCTTAGAAACTGGGATTCTGGTTGCCAGAGTTATGCACCCTGTCCAAGCAGGAACAACAATCCTAGTCAGATTCAGTCTGATGCACACCCTATATTAACATGTGCTCACCCTCTTGTAGAACAGTAAGGTTTACCTTAAAAGGCAATATGTAAAGTATTTTAGCAACACTTCAAATTGTAACACAGTGAAAACACCACAAAAAGACTCCAGTTAACAGATCGGGTTGGCAAGGTGGAGGAGGCTATAGAGCAGCAGAAAAGCCAGGTGTTGGCCAACTCTCAAGATATTTTGGGGCATATTTATACTCTGCGCTGAATGTGCATCAAAAAATGTTACGCACAATCGGTGCAAACCCTGCCCCATATTTATACTTTGACGTCCGACCCCGCGGGCGTCAAAATTCCACCATGTGCGTCATTTTTTGGAAGGGGGAACCAGCCTTGCGTTAATTATATGCAAGGTAGGTGTTCCCTTCCAAAAAATGACTTTAAGGCCTGTGCCCCATATTTATACTCTGACGTCATTTTGACGCACAGGAGGGGGTGGGCCTTAAAAAACGACGCACAGTCTGATGGGTGCTGTTTTTTAACATCTGGGTCAGGGCAGGCGTTAAGGGACCTGTGGGCTCGGAAGGAGCCCAGAGGTGCCCTCCCCTGCCCCCAGGGACACCCCCTGCCACCCTTGCCCACCCCAGGAGGACACCCAAGGATGGAGGGACCCATCCCAGGGAAGTAAAGGTAAGTTCAGGTGAGTATTTTTTTCAGATTTTTTTGGCGGCATAGGGGGGCCTGATTTGGGCCCCCCTACATGCCACTATGCCCAATGGCCATGCCCAGGGGACATAAGTCCCCTGGGCATGGCCATTGGGCAAGGGGGCATGACTCCTGTCTTTGCTAAGACAGGAGTCATGTCACTGGAGGTTGGGCGTAAAAAAAATGGCGCAAATCCGGTTTGAGGCCTGAATTTTGCCTCAGACCCGACTTGCCCCATTTTTTGACGCACAACCCCCATTTTCCCATACGCCGGCGCTGCCTGGTGTGAGTCATTTTTTTTTACGCACACCAGTCCGCAGCGCCGGCTAACGTCATTCCATAAATAAGACGCCCGCATGGCGCGTTGGAATGCCGTTAGCAAAAGTTTTGACGCACAACTGCGTTGGCGCAGTTGTGCGTCAAAAAGTATAAATATGGGCCTTTGTATCTTAAGTTTGGGGAGAAGGCTCTACAAGATAAGCTAGAGTTTTTGGAGAACAACATGAGAAGAAACAATGTTAGAGTTCTTGGAGTACCGGAGGGGGTGGAAGGAGCGGACCTCAAGGGTTATCTCGTTTCACTGATAGAAGATACAATGCCTGGTTTAGCACACCTGAAACTGGAGGACGATATTCAAAGGATACACCGAGACCCGTTCAAAAAGAACGCGGGAAGGAAATCCCCTAGAAGAAACCTAGTGAACTTTGCCACTTACTCAATAAAAGAGAAGATTTTGTCTGAGGCTTTGAAGGTGGGAAACTTTGTTAAGGATGATTGGTCCTTCAGAATATGGTCAGACGTCTCCAGAGTGACTTTGGACAGACAGTGGGAGCTGGGGAAATTAATGCAAGAGCTTTGCTCCTTGGGCGCAACAGTGCAGTTGAGGTTTCCCGCGGCCCTGCGGATTATGTGGCAGAATAAAACTCATAATATAAGAGAGCCAGAGGAGGTTAGGGCCTTTATAGAATGGATAAAGTCGTCGCAATAATGTAATTGTATTGGAATGATTGAAGATTGCCCGGTGTGCGGAGGGCTCTATGGGATAACAATGGTTGTCCTACTAAAAGCAGGGAGGGTTCCCATGGGTGGTTGGAGTTAGGGTATAAGGGGATTTGGTGGGGTTTGGGGAATGCGTTGTTTTGGGTGTGGGAGCATAGGGGGAAAAAGGTAAAAAAATATAAACGTCCTCAAAATGGGTTTTTCACGAATTAAGAAGGGGAGGATCCCAAAAACTTTTTTTCTTTTTTCTTTAGAGTATGGGTAAGCAGGAGGGTTTACTATTAAAAATAAGCTCATGGAAACAACGGGCTCAGGGTCAAGCATAGAAGAAGGAAGATTTTGGAATTTCTCAGGCAGGCAGAGGAGGATGTGATTATACTACAAGAGACGCATCTCTCACGAGAGGAATGGGAAAATGTGTTTAAAAATACAAGGTGGATATCGCGGGGGATAGTGACCAATCAGTTGTGCCCGATTAAAGGTGTTGCTATTCTTCTTAAAGAGAAAATAGCAAAGGGTTTATGCATAGGGGAGGTGCACGTTGACTCAAAGGGTAGATGGGTGGTGGCTGACGTATGTTTTTTTGGTTTGTGGCTTACGATTGCAGGTTATTATGGTCCCAATATGGATGATTCTACTTCATTTATAGAACTGTACAACCTTCTTTTGAAAACTAAATACCCGGTTGTGTTAGGCGGGGACTTTAATATATTGTTGAATTTGGTCTTGGATAAATCCACTAACCGGGTGACAGCTAATTCCCCTGGATGTAGGTTATTTGTTAAACAGGCGATAACCGACCTGGGGTTGGTGGATGTGTGGCAGGTTAAGGGGGGTGTAGGGCCCAGATTTACTTTTCATAACAAGAAATATGGGCATAAGTCTACAATAGATTTTTTTTATTGCAGAATAGCCTGATAGGAAACGTTTCCTCTATTGCGCATGCCCCGGCACATTTATCAGATCATGCGGCTGTTAAGTTGCATCTCTCCTTCATGGTGCAAGTAACTAGGCTCCGATGTACAATAAATCGCTCATTATTACTGGATGACCTGATCATCGAGGTACTAAGAAAAGATACAATAGAGTTTTTTTAAGTGAATCAGGGGTCTGCTAGTTTGCAAATCGTTTGGGATGCATATAAAGCCTATATAAGGGGGAGGTTGATTAATTTGGCTGTATTTAGGCGCAGGGAGGAGAGAGAGAAATTATGTAATGCCGAGACCAGAATAGCGATTTTGCAGGATTCTATACAGGCCGCACAGGATATGGAGAACAAGGACCAATTAATGTCACTTGAGCAACAACATGAGGAAGCCTACTCGAAGCTAGAGTGTTTATTAGAAGCTAAAGAGAGAAGGAAATGGGAAGCTAGTCAGTATGCGCATTATGAATACGCGGAAGGGTGCAGTAAATTACTAGCTTGGAAGGTAAAATCTGATAATTCAAATAAACATATCTCTTCGATTAGGTCTAAGGTTGCCGGGCAGATTTGTGTGGAAAGATCAGAAATAGAAGCTGCTTTTCTTTCTTTTTTTCAAAACCTGTATTCAGATGAGTTGCGGAACTCTGAGGAGCAGGTTAGGGATTTCTTGGCTACGGTTAGGCTGCCTTGTTTGGAGAGCTCAGCACTACATCTTTTAGAAGGAGAGCTAACTGGGTCTGAATTAATTGAAATGTTTAAGGGTCTGAAGAGAGGAAAGGCATCAGGCCTAGACGATCTCCCGAATGAGTTATATTTGGTACTGAGGGAAGAATTAATCCTGGTTTTATTGAGATTGTTTAACCATATGCTCTTGTAAGGGGGGCATGCACTGAGCTCTTGGACGGAGGCGGTAATCTGTTTGATTTTGAAGCCTCGTAAGGATCCAACACAGTGCGCTTCTTATCGGCCTATTTCATTACTGAACTCAGACTATAAAATTGATACAAGTTTGTTATCCAAAAGGTTGGGGAAGGTTATGTCGTGAATAGTCCATCCAGATCAGAAAGGGTTTATTAAATGTAGACAGCTACAGGAATTAGTTCATGATTTGTTGGCGACAATGGACTTGGCTTTAGCAGAAAGGCTCCCTTTAGCAATAATAACTTTTGACGCAGCCAAGGCATTTGATCAGGTAAACTGGCTATTTTTGCAGGTTGTTATGGAAAGGTTTGGATTAGGGACTACTTTTATTAGAGCAGTTAATGAACTATACAGGTCACCAACAGCGAGAATTCTGATTAATGATGTGCTTTCACAAGAAGTAGCCATTTTCAGAGGGACGCGTCAGGGTTGTCCCTTGTCCCCTTTGTTATTCGATTTCTTTATTGAGCCACCAGCAATACTGCTTAGAAACAACGGGGAAATTCTTCCCTTTCAGAGTAAGAGCTTGGAGAAGAAGGTTGCATTGTATGCGGACGATCTCATGATTTACACTAGGTATCTTTCTTTTTCACTTCCCTCAATAAAGTTGGCGATAGAAGGTTTTGGTAGAATGTCAGGTTATAACGTTAATGCTGAGAAGACAGAGATTATGTGTTGGAATATGTCATATGAATCCCTGCTAGTTAAACAGGAAATTAGATATTTAGGAGTCCAGATCACAAAAGATTTGGGGGATTTGGCAAGGACAAAGTTTGAGAAAATACATCTCGAGGCCAAGAAACTCCTTAGAACATGGGCGGCTCTACCGCTGTCTTTAATATTTTAATAGGCAGATCCAACATTTTGAAAATTATAATACTCCCAAAATTCACCTTTTTACTTAATACCATCCCGTTGGAATTTAAGGGCAAGTGGTTTACAAAACTGCAGGGAGACCTGTCCTTGTTTGTCTGGGCATAAAATGAATAAGGATATCTTGGAAAAAGTTATGTAAGAGGAAGGAAGCAACACCTGATTTTTATAAGTATTATTTAGCTTTTCAATTTAAGAATAGTAGAATTCTTTTAAATAAAAAGTCAGAATATACCCCAATGTGGGCAGCGTTGACCGCATATGCGGAGGAAGGGGCTGAGTTTTTTCTGTATAAATTTGGCCACCCAAGATTTTTCAAAAAAGTTAGACTTAAGATTTTACGGCAGGCCTGTAAAACCTGGCTACAGATTCGCAACCTATTGCGGATAGCTTATTACTCTGGTTCAGCTCCAATATGGGATTCACCTGGCACCCCGGTATGTCTTTATGATAAACTATCAAATCCACTGAAAGCGAGCGGGGTATTACATTTGGGACAGATTATAAAGGGTGCGAACTTGATACCATGGGCCACATTTCTGGAGAGAGCGGGGGGTCCATCTCTAAATTTAAGTACTATCATTTGGCCAGCTGGATTAAATCCTTACAAAAAGGAGAAATTGGCAGATTTTGTTGGGAAGACAAATTAATTTAGAGACCTCTACCTAAGGAAATTGCGTTCTGGTATCAAGCTTTGTTAGAGGCAGTTGAGGAGGATCCCCCCTTCCGCTCCAGAAATGGGGAGAGGTGTTCCCAAATATGGATATAATATAGATGTGGCAAAAATCATGCTCAATTCTTTGGACCACGGTTAAACCAGCGGCAATGAGGAGGAATCATTTGTTTACATTGCACAGAGTGTATTGGACTCCAGTAAGCTTATCCCGTATAAGTAGAATCAAGAAAAAATTTCCACGATGTGAAGGCATTGATGCGGATGATATTCATATGTTCTGGGATTGTCCTGGCTTAGCTAACTTTTGGGTAGATGTGCAAAATGTCTTAAATAGGATATTTGGGGGAGAAATAACATTGAATTCTGCTTTAGTGTTATTTGGAGTTTGTGAGCTGAGAGACCAATCACAGCAACAACTTTTGTTTGTTCTGATGCTTATTGCCCGACGGCAAATTTGCCATAACTGGATACGTTCACAACCTCCTACAGTGCAGGAGTGGCTGAACTCGATAGATCATTTATATAAACTGGACAGAGCCGGGCCTTTTAGTAAAAGAGATGTTTTATGGGTGGGATGGGAAAACATTTGTCAAAGTCTTACTTGATTGGTTAGTTTGGTTACAAAGTCTGATGATTATATCTGATCCCCCCTTCGGTACATCTAGTCCTACTGTCCATTTAGGATATTGGGCAGAGATGGGAAGGATTTGCCAAGGTCATAAGGGGATCCATGGAAAAGAGCGCCTGGTGGAATGGCCCGTTGATATCAGGTGGCTAGATACCTGGGGTAAACAGAAATTGATCCTCTCGTTATTGGCACAGGTTAGTGAGATGAGGACAAAATAAAAAAAGAAAAAAAAAAAAGACTCCACACCACATTAGAAAAATAGATTGTATTTTTTAAAATAAAACAAGACCAAAACAACAAAAATCCAGTAGGTAAAAGTCGAGATATGAGTTTTCAAAGAATAAATCTGAAAATAGCACTTGGAAGCAACAAGTGCTTGTTGGGGCATCTCGTCATACTGGACCGCGACAAAGTCAAAAGTTCAGGCCACCCATGATGGAGTGCCGGCCAGCTACAGGAATTTCGCAGGGCTCATTGAGCAAAAGTATCTAAATTCTTGTTGCAACACAAGATGTGTCCCTATGCAGTTGGGATGTTGCACCAGATTTTTCCACACAACTGTGGTCATGCATTGTTTCCATTAAGCGTAGAATCTGTTCCGAATGCACTGGTTCTGAATGCGATCTGCAGGTTTTTTCCACGCTGGAGAGAAAGATGCTTTGATCTTCTCCAAGCAGTGGTGGTGATGCGTTAGTCCCAAACCAGTGGTTACGAGTGTGAAGGACCAGATCTTTCCATGCAAAATTCCAATGAAGATACGCACGTTCTGGTAGTTGCTGCACTTTTCATTCAATTCTAAGGGCCCTGGAAAGGGTTGGCACGACTTGACAGAGCAAAATGTGCAAGAAGCAAAGTCCAGATGCTGTTTGTAAGTTGAAGAGAAGCCTTTGATATCCCTGAGTCTTCAGTACAGGAGGCAAGCCAGCAAGCCCTTAAAGGCACTCTGAGCTAAGGTGAGATAGGTCCAGTCCTTCTTTAGCAGGGCTGCCACGATTTACTCCCTGCAATCTCCAGCCCACCACCAGGGAGCTGAATTTTGGGACTTTCCAAACCTCTAATAAGCTTCCTGACCTTCCCTACGTGCGTATCCTGAATTCCAGCCATTCGGACCCTCTTTGGAAATTACCATACATTTCCAATCCGTGCTGGATTTTATGGAAGCCGGTCTGCTTACGCTTGGAACTCCGATAGCTATAATCCCCTACTCACTACTTCATGTTCACCCCTGCAGGCCGAGGATGTGTGGTGGATATCAGCACACCTGTGGCTGACTGCTGCTAGCCTGCTTACACCTGATGCATGTGAATACTGTGAGCACTATTTAACCTCTGTTCCCTTCAGCCCAGAGTTGGTTATTGTATCTGTTTTCCAGTGAGACTGATCCTTGTTTCCTGAAGTTTCAGATCCACAGTTATTCTTGTTACTGTTCCAGTGCCTTGGTTGTTCTTCCCTTTTTTCCTCAGCTTTTGTTATTCTTATTTGCTGAGTTCCTGAGCCATAGTCATTCCTGTTTCTGAGCTGTAACAAATCCTTTTTCCTGAATTAACACTCCCGCAGTGCTACGTATAGTTCTCAGCCTTAGCAAATCCTTGTTTCTGAACACGCACTCACTTCAGTGTTATGTGACTCCTGAGCCTCAGTTATTCCTTGTTCCTTGAATTATTTCTGCCTGCTATATTTCCTTGTTTCCATGACTCCTCCACTTCTTCTCCCTTGAAGCTTTTTCTTCTGTATTTTCCTTTTCCCATTCATTGACTTTCTTTTCATTTCTTTATTTCAGTTCCTAGTTTGCTGTTTTCCTGCTGTCTTGCTTTTAGTTTCCTTGTATGTTTGTTACTTGCTATCTGACAAGTGAGCCATTATTTTTCTTTCTTTCCTGTTAAAAAAGCACTCCTCCTTGTCTATTGTGGTTGTATTTAGTTCTACACCCTTGCTGTTAGCGCCATACATGTTCCTGTTTGATCATCAGGATCCATGGACTCAGCTAACACTCAAGGTGGTGTTTCTTGTACACTGTAAGTATTGTCTTTCAGTTACATTTTATAACATCACCATGGGTGTCAGCTCCATGACCCTGCATTTGCATGCTTTTACAATATATGACTATTAGCAATCATAATCTGTAACAGCAACTGTGGGTTTCAGTCCTACCATGTGGAGCTCCCTAGTGCTTTACACCACATTCCCTTTATTGTTAATGTTTTTAATATATATATATATATATATATATATATATATATATATATATATATATATATATATATATATATATGTATATATATACATCTTGCACATTTGTCCTGGGGTGTTAGTTAGTCAGAGTGCCACATTGCCTCTTGAATGCCTGTTCTTTCTGAGCCTTATTTCTCTTATTCCCTTGAAAGGAGCTCTCCCTGTGGGTCTCCTCTCTCCTCTGACTCTCTGGGTGATCTTGTGCAGCTCTGTACCAGTATTCTGCCTCCTTTGTCTTCCTTACCACCAGCCTAGCCAAAATCCCCTAACAGTCCCTGACAAGGGCAGAGGACAGGAGAGAACAGGGCACCACATCGGAAAATCAGTTCTTACAGAGCAGCAGTCAAGAGTAGCAGTCTTTGTAGCAGCACTGCAGTCCTTTCTTCTGGTAGAGGTCTGAGGTTTTCACAGGTCCAGCAGTGTACTGCTCTGGTAGGGTCAGAGGTCCAGTCCTTATACCCGGTTGTGCCTTTGAAGTGGGGGTGAGTTCAAAGAAGGGTATTTAAAGTGCACAGTGGTGCAGAATCACTACAGGGGTTCATGCAGCCCTTTGTGTTGTAGCAGGGCACTGCCTATTCAGGTATATGTCAGCTCCTCCCTCCCACCATGAAAGGCCATCAGGGTGCTGATGGTCCATCAGTCACACCTAAGCTAACTTTGTGTGTGGCTGTCTGGAGGGAATGCACAAAGTCCAGCTGTCCCGCAGCCCAGGCATGTATTGGAGACAGGCTGCAGGCACACAGGGCTAATAGTAACATTTTCAAATTTGTAACAATAAATCGGGCTTTACCATTAAAGATAATTTATTATTACACTTCTAAACACTAAACATTATATATCTGTACCTTCTCAATTAGGAATTACTGCTTCTTATGTGTACTACTATGTAATAAGGAGTCCCCAATGTTAACCTAAGTGAAGGTAGGCCTCACAGTAGTGAAAAATGAATTTAAGAGTTTTTTACTACCAAGACATGTAAAACTTAAAAGCATATCTCCTGCTTTTTAATCGCATAGCTCCCTGCCCTATGAGTCACATAGGGCCTACCTTAGGGGTGCACTATATGAAATAAAATGGGAGTTTAAGGCTTGGCAAGAGGTTTTAAAAGCCGTCAACATGCCAGTGTAACTGCACACACTGGCTTGGCAATGGCAGGCCTGATGTTGAAGGGCTACTTCAGTGGGTGGCCCAAGCCCTGCTGCAGCAGTAGAATAATGTACAGGCCCTGGGCACATGCAGTACACTTTACTTGGGACTTTTGAGTAAACTAAAGATGCTAATTGTGGATTTACCAGTCAAATAATGTTTAGGAGAGAGAGCACATGTACATTAGCAATGGTCAGCAATGGTAATGTGTTCAGATTCCTAAGGCCAACTAAAAAGACATCAGCAAAAAGGTGGGAGAAGACCACCATAAGGCTGTCAGGTCTAATACTGATGACCGGTGACAGCTGGAAGTAGTGCAGATACTTAAGTTTTTATGAAAAACAATAATTATGTTTATAAAAAAATAAGCATACTGTTATAAGGAATGAACCTGCAGCACTTTTTTTTACCTTTAACACATAACATACATCACCCTTCTTTTTTTTTTTTTTTGTCCTCATTTCGTCACCCACGCTTTGGTTAAGGGGGAAAAGCACAGGTCACAGCAAATAGTAGCATGCCTCCAGGTATATGATCCATACCTCTGTTGAGCCGTCCCACCTGTTCTACTTATTGTTCTTTTCCCAATCGTATGCCATCGACCAAGTATTATTATTTTCTTTGCGACCTGATCATAACCAAAGCAGCACCCAAAAGGGTAAGGGGAGTTCTAATCATTGGACTTAAGATTTCAAGAATTCAAGAGGAGGACACCAAACAAAAACCTATAAAACACAAATTAATACACTATTGATAAACATTTTCCCAGTACATCCCAAAATTGTCTCTTCTAGAAAGGGGACCTTGTTGTTCCATTTTACACATTCGATTTACAGATGTTTGCCAGTCCAGAACACGGGGAGGAAGAGGTTAAATCCATTTACGACATATTTCTCGTCTAGCTAAAAGCATTAATATGAACAGCAAATGCTCCTGGTGTACTGACAATCTCTGGTAATTTATACCCTGTTCACAAACCCCAAACACCACCATAGAAAGATTTAATTTTAAGTTAACATTAAAGATTACCTTTAGGATGTTTCCTATATCCCCCCAATAGTTCAACAACCTCGAACATTGCCAAAACATGTGAATATCATCTGCCTTGTCTTCCCCACATCTTGGACAGTTTTTCTGAATTTTCCCAATAGCTGTTCATCTAGCCGGTGTCCAATAAACCCTGTGGAGTGAGAACAAATGATTTTTCTTCAACCCTGCCGGTTTATTAGTAAACCACAGTTCTGAACAGGACCTTTGCCACAATGCTATAACATCTAGGGTTGGAAAAATCCCCCCCACTTCGACAAGGGAAGGGATGCACCATCCTCTGCTGTTTCCAACAAAGCATGATACCACAATGCAACTTCTTTATTAATGATTTTCTGGTTTAATTTCCCTTCCCATACGCTCCTCCCTATTTCTCCTGTTCGTCGAGATTTCACCCAACTAGATATCTGAAAATACTTAAATCTGGAAACTGTCCCTCCAGTACCTTCCTGGAATGCAGACCAACTTAACAATTCAGATCCTTCTATTATCTGACCCCATCTTACCATCCCACTCACTCTCAAGGGAATTGATAATTTGTCGATAAGGCATTCAGGAGTACCAGGTGAGTCCCAGATGGGAGCAGAACTACAGAAATAAGGTATCTCTAACGCCCTCCGAAAATACATCCAAACATTACATGCATGTCTGGGGAGCTTCAAACGTACCTTCTCAAAATACTTAGGATGTCCAAATTTATGTAAGAAATGGTCTGCTCCTTCCTCAAGATGTGCCGTTAAAGCTCTCCAGACTAAATCATATTCTGACTTCTTATTCAATAAAATTCTAATAATTTTTAGTTGAAAAGCCAAATAATACCTAAACAAGTCCGGAGACGCAATACCCCCCCACTCTTTTTTTCTACTCATCTTTTTCCACGAAATCCTTACTCCCTTGGAGGCCCATACAAATGAGGATAAATCCCCCTGTAGTTTTTTAAACCAGCTCTTCTTAAACTCTAGTGGAATGGTGTTAAATAAGAAGGTACATTTTGGGAGAATGCACATCTTCAGAATATTAGATCTTCCGATTATCGAAAGAGGAAGAGCGGCCCACGCCTTTAGCAGTTTTTTGGTTTCCCTATACGTTATGTCAAAATTTAATTTAGCTACCTCATTAAGATCAGTTGTTAATCGAATACCCAAGTATCTGATCTCATGTTTAACTAAGGGAGAAGCATAAGTCAAATTCCAACACATTATTTCCGTCTTTTCTGTGTTTATACTATAACCGGAAAATCTACCAAATTGTGCCATCAAGGTATTGACCCTAGGTAAAGTAGACCTGACATCACTCGTATATATCATAAGTTCGTCTGCATATAACGCTACTTTTTTTTCCCAACCCCCAATTCGAAATGGAATAATGTCCTTACAGGACCGAAGTAAAGTTGCCAAGGGTTCAATGTATAAATTGAAAAGCAAGGGAGATAAGGGGCACCCCTGTGGCGTACCCCGCCAGATCCTGAATTCCTGTGATAATTGGCCATTGACCAGGACTCTCGCTGAGGGGCATCTATACAATTCCCCTACCGCCCTAACAAAAGGAATTCCCAAGCCCCCTTTTTCCAACACGGCCCTTAAGAAAGACCAATTAACACGATCAAAGGCCTTTGCCGCATCAAAAGTCAAGATCGCCAATGGAGCCTTTTCTTGTTCCGCCAGGTCTACTGCAGCAAATAACTTGTGAGTTACCTCATGGAGTTGCCTCCCCTTCATAAAACCCTTTTGATCCAAGTGAATCAGATTGCCTATGGCTCTCCCCAATCTCCTAGCTAAAATCCCTGTATAGAGTTTGTAATCCGCATTCAACAAGGAGATGGGCCTATAGGATGAGCAAGACGTTGAGTCCTTACCTTGCTTTAACAATAAACAGATTATCGCCTCTCTCCAGGATTTAGGTATGTGGGCCCCTTATACCAACATAGAATTGAATAGCTCTAATAAGAATGGAATAAGTTCATCCCCCAAAACCTTATATAATTCATTATGTAGGTTATCTGGACCAACTGCCTTTCCTTTTTTCAACGCCTTTATGCCTTCAACAAGCTCAGCCTCATTTATCTTACAATTCAATAAGAGCATTTCAGATTCCTCTAAAACTGGGAGATACGCTTTATCTAAGAATTCTCTGACCGACTCCTCCGAATTAACCAAGCTTTCTGAATATATTTCCTGAAAAAAAGATACAAATGCCCCCTCAATCTCTTCTTGCTCCATACAGATCTGGTTCGTAAGATCAGATTTAACTGATAAGATATGCCTTTTAGAAAGGTCCGAGTTAACCTTCCACGCTAATAGTTTACTACAACCTTCTCCATATTCATAGTGTGCATATCGACTACTTTCCCACTTTAACCTACTGCGATTCTCCAAAAAAGCATCTAAGCTAATCCGAACCTTTTCCTCTTGGCGTGTCAGCTCCTCTAATAGATCATTCTTCCCTTCTAATCGTGCATTATGCATTGAAGCTTGAAGAGTTTTTAGTGACGATTCCATATCTCCCAGCTTTTCCCTTCCTTCACGATACTTATATATTGCCAGGCTCACAAGCCTCCCTCTTATAAAGGCCTTAAACGCATCCCAAACACACCATAAACTTGCTGTTCCTTGATTCAAGTGAAAAAAAATTCTTGTATCTTTTTTTAACACTTCTACTATTGAGTCATCTAGGAATAAAGCGCGATTAATTGTACTCCTAATACCCTTACTTATGACCCTGATGTCCAAGTGTAGTTTTACTGCTGAATGATCTGAAAGGTGTGCTATGTTGTGGGCTACCCTTCTCACCTCTGGGCATAAACTTTTATGTATTAGAAAAAAATCTATTCTAGATCTATGCCCATATTTTTTATTGTAAAATGTGTATCTATCTCCTTCGCCCCCTCTCCAATGCCATATATCTACCAGACCTAAATCCTGCATGGCTTGTTTCACCAGTGCCCTCGTTTTAGGTGAGTTAACCATACCCCGGGGGTTGACTTATCATGAGCAGGATCTAACAGTATATTAAAATCCCCACCTAATACCACTGGGTACCTAGCTAGAAGTAGAATATTAAATAGGTCTTGAAATGGCGTTGGATCATCTAGATTTGGCCCGTAGTAACCCGCCACTGTGACCCAGTAACCGCATACATACAGTTCTACCACTACCCATCTTCCCCTAGAGTCGACTTGCACCACTCCTACCTTAAACCTTGTGGATATTTTAATCAGGACTGCCACACCTTTTATCGTGCTAGTTTGGGAAGAGCATACACTGAATGAAACCCAATTCAACCGTTTAAGCCAGCTCTCCTACTCATTTTGTTGAAGATGGGTTTCTTGCAATATAATGATCTCCTCCTCCGCCAATCGTAAATATTAAAAAATCTTCCTCCTCCTACCTAGCACCCTTAAACCGTTCACATTCCAAGAGAGAAATTTCAACCTTAAATTGCCATATTTAGACATTCCTAGAAGGAAGGAAAAGAAAAATCATGAACACAGAACCCCCCGTCCTATTTAGGCAAGTTATGAGGACTTTCTTATATTTATCATTTTCAACCCACCTAACCCGAACCAAACCCCTACACCCAGTGCCTCCCACACCCACAACCAACACCAACGCACCACTAAACCCGCACCCCCCCCCCCAGGGGAACCCTCCCTATTTCTACTAGGATAACCATCCTGTTATCCTCAGTTCGAACTCCCCGTCAGACGGGACTTTCCACTAGGTCTTATTGAGACGCCTTAATCTGATCTATAAATGCACTAACCTCCCCCGGGTCTCTCATGTTATACATTTTATTCTTCCACATGATACGGAGAGTGGCCGGGAACCATAATTGGACTGTAGCCCCAAGAGAGCGAAGCTCCCGCATAAAGTTTCCCAGTTCCCACTGCCTATCTAACGTTGCTTTGGACACATCTGATCTTATCCTAAAAGACCAATCCCCCTTGGAGAAAACTCCAGCTTTAAGGGCTTCAGACAAGATTCTTTCCTTAATAGAGTATGTGTTGAAGTTTATCAAAATCCTCCTAGGGTTTTTCCGTCCGGGATTTTTCTTGAACGGGTCACAATGGACTCTTTGAATATCCTCTTCCAGATTAAGCCCTACTATATTAGGGATGACCTCCTTAATCAAAGTGATCACATAGCCCTTAATGTCTTCCCCTTCCACTCCCTCCGGGACTCCCAAAAGCCTAATATTATTTCTCCTCATGTTGTTTTCCAATGTCTCTAATTAATCCTGCAACATCTTTTCTCCACGTTTTAATTGTAAAATATCCTTGGATTGAACTAACACGCGCTCCTCGTGGGCCTCCACCACAGCCTCCAGCTTACCCAACCGATCTGTTAGCAAATTGATTTTACTATCCAAAACTTCACAGGCTTCCCGAATCCTAGTTTGATTATTTTCTGAGATCTCAAATTTTCCCCTAATCTCTTTAGTAAGAGAGATTAACAAAGCCTGTACATCCATATCGTGAGACATTGATCCACTAGGAGGATTACCCTCTGCTTCTAACAAGGCTAGTGTCTTAGAAGAGCCCTCTCTCTGCCTATCTAGTTCCTTGTCTAAAGGATTTTGGGCTGAGCCTACAGCTAGACAGCCTTCAGCTAGATTTAATGCCCCTAAATCGCCTAAGATCGGTTGAGCGTCTGCCATGTCTTGTGATGGAAGAATTGTAGTCCGAAAATACCTTGTGATCAAAGATTCGCTCTTTCCCTGAGGCTCAATTTGACCTTCCTCCAGGAGGGGTAGGGGGTGCTCCACGAATGACACTGTATGATCAATCCCCCTTACAAAGCCCTCACCGTGAGTCTTAGATCCGGAATCTGCTGTAACTGCTGCTACAGTCTCAGATGGCTGAGTCCGGGGGTTAACACTCACACCCAGGGGGCCGGGCTTACTTTTCCTCGCACCAACCAAGTCTTTAACTTCTGCCCGTACACCCCTGGGGTGACGTTTAATTGGAGACATGCACCGTGAGGCTCCAACACTCTCACAATTTCCTCTTACCCAACTCCCATTTAAGTTTCTCCTAGTAGAAGACCCCGGAGTCTCCGGTAAACTCCCACGAAGAGAACAGCGAGAGGTATAAGATCTCCCACGTCGCACACCCCTCACTGCTTCTGCCCAGATACTGGAGTTTGATGCCTGCTTCCAGGACACCATCTCACCACCTCTCGCCGAAGCCAATAACCCCCCCTTCTTGTTCGCCGTTTTCTCTTTTTTAAAAAAATTTCCGGACCTAGGCCGGAAAAAACAATACAGAGGGGTAAATTACGGTAATGACGTAACCTAGTATCAAAAATTATTATTATTTTTTTTTTTTCGGGTCACCAGCCCACCATGTTGTTTTCCAGGCCCAACAAGCTGTAACCGAGGAGAAGCCGAGTTAAAAAGACTATTACCCAATATCTTTATGTCTGTAACGTACTCAAGATGAAGAGGACTGGTAATGCTAAGAAACAAAATACAAGATTTAAGGGACCAACCTCTAACAAGCCCCTCCCAAGGAAAACCAAGCTAGATGATAATGCCACACTTCCTGTCACAAAAGCCTATTTATAAATCTGAAATATTCCCAATGAAGCAGTAACTTGTGGTCATCAGTAGTTCGTACATAACCATGCCTAAAGGCTTGCTCTACCTCACGAATACTAAGACATTCGGTAAGTGGCGTCTATTTGTTTCATAATACATTTCAGTGCATTGGTTCACTTTGTTCAGTCTAGCAACAATTTTTTGTAAGTATTGTAAAATGTCAAAAATATGCCGAAACTTAACTTTTTCTGACAGAATGCAGCTTATGAAAACGCACTACCATGAGCACGGTGCTCAGGTTTTCCACAAGAATTCTGTGCCTGCTTTGTATGGCTGCGTGACAGGCGACGTGTATTAGATGAAAACAAATTGATGAACTCTGCCTCTGACCTGTTATATCGGGCACCAACCAAAAAATGAATACCCCGTTTCTCCTAGGGAGGCAGACAGTTGTTGTAGCTCCTCGCTCTGTTCACAGGATTTCCCTTCGGATGACTCTGAAGGCCCCCGAACGCCGGTCGAGAGCTCCGGCTCTCAGACCCAGCGCGCAACGCTAATTACTCTTGGATGGCATGCAGGGCAGATTCTTCCGACTTCCCCCCGGCGCCTTTCCAACCTCAACCCCCCCGGGGGGTTCCTCCGCCGAATGCGGAACCACAGCAGCAACTCTCTCGAGCGCCGGCCGGAGAGTTCTGCCTCGCGTCTCGAGTCACGTGTCGTTGGCGTATCTCGTCCGACGAGAGTTCACGGGCAGCTCGATAGCTGGCCGTCATGTTCCCCCACAACCATTGCATCCTTCATACATCACCCTTCTTTGTGAGAAGGATATATAACACAGTTCTGCATATTCATTGCAAGCATATCCATTTATCCATATTCATTTGTTAGGGTGTTTATGGTGTTAGAAGCAAGACAATCTACAAATGCAGACAATCTTCTAATAATCATATCATTTAAAGACTCTGCAGTAGACGGAATCATAGTACCTCTTACATCCAACACCATCTGACAAAACTACCACAAATATAATAAATTCCTCCAAATATTGGTTCTTAACCAAACACAAACTAATTGTCAACAACATTATCCATTTCATATTCACTCTCCCAACAAATTCAATTCAGTTAGAAACTTTAGATTTCTGACTCATCATGCACAATTCTCCTTTTCTCTCATGCTCTATTTTCAACTCAGATACACTTTTGAATTCCTGAATTCCCCTTCAGCCTCTGTTTGTTCCCTAAAGTTACTCACATCTTCTCAATTTCTCATAATGTTCACTCTCGTACCACTATATTCTTTAATACACCCATGCCTCCACCCTTTCAAAAAACATACAAACCTATTTTAGTCACGTCAGTTTTCAAATTAAACTGTGCAGTTATTTTTAAGTGCTTTGAAGAACAAATGACAGTTCAAAGAGTCTTCAGATTCAAGACGTTCTTTTAGTGAAGGTTCAAAGACTGAAAGATATGCCCACTAAAACTTTCTATCATAAAATATACTAAATAAAACACTACAAGAAAGAGAATATGAGAAGGGCAATTGAGAGTATGTTGCACTCTCCCTCACAGAGGATGGTAAATGCATACAGGAAAAATAACCTTTAACTTTTAGATTATCAATATATTCCTTTAATACATTTGAATAAAGATTTTCTTGAAAGTTACCTACTGGCCCACCTCTATGTATTAAGTTCTTGTTTGCTCTATCATTATGTATACTAGATAATTCAACTTGTGGACAAGAAACATATGTAACTGGAAAAGCATCAAATGACCTAATGTTAGAAAGGGGTCTCTAGTTGTCAGTGGTTTGTACCGTGTCCAAGTAGGGACCCTCACTCTAGTGACGGTAAGGGAGTCACGCAGCTAAGATGGTCCATGCTCACCCCCTTGGTAGCTCTGCATGAGCCATCAGGCATATCTCAGAAGCAATGTGTAAAGTATTTGTACACACACACACAGTAGCAGAGTGAAAACACCACAAAAGTACTTCACAACAGTTTAGCAAAATAGCCAATATTTATCTGAGTAAAACAATACCAAAATGAAAAAAATCCAAAATGTACAAGAAAAACAGAAATTTTCAAATATTAAACCTTAGTAAAAATTCTTAGAAACACAATAGGTCCAACTGGGGCTATCATGGCTTCTTGACGGAGTTGTTCCCAGCAGACCAACGCCACTCGGCAGGGAGTGAGCGGAGGTCATGGAGTCACACGGATCCAAGTTACAGTACCTTGGGAAACAATGAGGAAACTAAGATGTTGCACGGAGTTGGGTTGAGTCGTCACTGGAACCGGTGCGGTGTTGGTTCTTTACTGCCACTGGGGTGGTGAGGCATTGATTCCATACTGCTAGGCAGAGGAAGTGAGGTGCCGGTTCCTTATGACCCGGTGGGGTCGATAAATCCAGCAGGTCAAGATTTGAGGCGTTGACTCTGCGGTGTTGTGATCACATCATAGGGCCACAGGTTCTGCGGTAGAGTTGTGTGTCCCAGACGTCGGGACACAGCACTTGGCACTCACACTGTGGCAGGTTCTCCCGAGTTGCTATGGGGCATCAGGCCTGTGTTACAGGTCACGGTCATTACACCCAGTGGGGACCATGGCTCCTGTGTTAGACAGTGGCACCAGTTCTGAAGTTGCTCTGGAATCAATGTACTTAGTTTCTTCTGGGATGCACCAGAGCTCACTTCCAAGGGCCCAGGAACTCGATTTAGAACAAATTGGCAAGTCAGAACTCTCCGCAATAGAGCCCAGGCACTGGGAGGTGAAGTCTTTGAAGTCCATGAAACGTCTTAAGAGGAGGCAAGCTGAGTTCAAGCCCTTGGAGAACCTTGGAAAGCAGAATGTAGAAAGTATAGTCCAGTGTTTTCACTCCCAGGACAGAAGCAGCAAGCAGCAAGCAGCGGGCCAGCACAACAAAGCAACAGGCAGAGTGGCAGTCTCTCCTACAGCATCCAGCTCTTTTTCCTGACAGAATGTCCTCAGTCCAGAAGTGCTATAACTATAGGGGGGGGCAGAGATCCAGTATGCATATTCATTTCTGTCTTTGAGGTAGGCAAACTTCAAAGATAAGTATTTGTAGTGCACAAGACCCTGCCTTTCCCTGCCTTGGCCCCAGACACACTCCAGGGGGGTGGAGACTGCTCTGTGTGAGGCCAGGCACAACCCCATTCAGGTGCAAGTGTCAGCACCTAGCTCTTGCTCAGGAAGACCCATCAGCCTTGTGATGGGCCATCACGATATGCAGGGTACACCTCAGTTCCCTTTGTGGGACAGTCTAGAGTGAATACACAAACAGCCCAACTGTCACCCTGCCCCAGATGTGTATTCAGCAGACAGGCAGAGGCACAAAATGGTTAAACAAGAAAATGCCCACTTTCTAATAGTGGCATTTTCAAACTTACAATTCAAAAAACAACTTCACCAAAATATTTTTTTTTAATTGTGAGCTCAGAGACCCGCAAACTCCATATCTCTATCTGCACACAATGGAAAAGTACACTTGAAAGATATTTCAAGGCAATCCCCATGTTACCTTATGAGAGGCATAGGACAAGCAATAGTGAAAACAAAATGTAGCAGTATTTCACTACCAGGAATGGAAAACACATTAGCACATGTCCAACCTTTTCAATACACCGCACCCTTCACATGAGGCTGACTTGGGCCTACTTTAGAGGTGACTGACATATAGCAAAAGGAAAGGTTTGGGCCTGGTAAGTGGGTGCACTTGCCAGGTCACAATGGCAGTTTAAAACTGCACAAACAGGCACTGCAGTGGCAGGTCTGAGACATGTTTAAGTGCTACTCATGTGGGTGGCACAATCAGTACTGCAGGCCCACTAGTAGCATTTGATTTGCAGACCCTAAACAAGACACACATAGCACACTTTACAAGGGACTCACTAGTACGTCCAAGATGCCAATCATGGAAAATCAATCACTGATACAATGTAGACAGAGAGCATCTGCACTTTAGCACTGGTTAGCAGTGGTAAAGTGCCCAGAGTCCTAAAGCCCACAAAAACAGGTCATGAAAAATAGGAGGAAGATGGCAGCAAGTCTAGGGATAACACTGCAAAAAGGGCCAGGTACAATACACACTAATATAAATGATATAATTATCAATGGAAATACACCACAAAAATTGCAGCATCTTTCTCTGCCAATATTCGTCCTTCTACAAAGCAAAAATAAAATGAGGCAAGAAACTCCAACCTCGAAAAAGGTAAATAATCAGGAATCAAAATTCATAATGCTCAGTTCATTAAAACAGTTCATAAATTTCCAGAATACCCTATTATTTTCATCCGGGTAACTAAGGTAAATAACATACACAATTCTCAGTTCCTCTTATGTGTTTCAAAATATTTCAGCTAAAAACAAGGCATCCTTTTCTTGGTAATCCTCAAAGATGAACTCGCAGCATTTTGTCAAAACGTAAACTTCCAAATTTGACTATTCATCTGCTGTAGAGACCAATGTTAGATAAGTCAATTCAAGTGATGAATACTTTCCATTGGCACTTTCTCTCTTGTCTGTCCTTTGGCTACAGATGATTCACTTTTACTGTTTTCAGAATATACTTTCTTTGTCTCTGGGCCTTCTAT
This sequence comes from Pleurodeles waltl, assembly GCF_031143425.1. Lineage (NCBI taxonomy): Eukaryota > Metazoa > Chordata > Amphibia > Caudata > Salamandridae > Pleurodeles > Pleurodeles waltl. Next base: position 642,980,880 of record NC_090449.1, read on the forward strand.
GATTGACTCTTGTCTCTGAGTTTTTCAATAAAATATTTAGTTTCTTCTCACAGATTCAGGCCACCCTCTCCTCAATGCACATTCTCATCTCCTGCTTCTCTTGTGATTACCACAGAATCTTCCTTATTCCTCATTCACAGCTGAGCTTGTGCTTGGATTAGCATCAGCTGAATCACTCTGAACCACTTTCCTTTGGGCGTTCTTGAGACTCAGTATTTCAACTTCACCTTCTTATGAACTGGAGTTTCAGTCTCAATTTCTTCTTGTCTTTGTAATGCTTCTTCTTTTTAACTTTCAATTTTGTTTTCGTCGTTTCCTGCTGACAGAACAGCAGCTTAATTTCCTCTAGATCCATGCAGTAAACTTGAGTTTGGCACTGTGAATAAGTGCTTGTTTTTATCATTTCTTTATCTGAAATCTTCACTCTCTTTGTGCTAGCTGCATGGGTCCACTGTGGGAGACCAGCACACTTCACAGCAGTGTTAGAAGTATCAACCTTTTCACTGTGGTTCCAAGCAGTTCTTGCAAATGAGTTACTCCACCAGTACCCAATTATGAGGCTGAAGTGAGTGACACTGGTCATCTTTTGTTGATGGTTTTATCAAATTCACCGAATGAGGGACATATTTCACCACTTGAACCAGACCTTTAGAGTAGCCCACTACAATGTCACCATTTACTGATGTAAGTGCTGCTAGGGAATGCACAGGATTTGCATAGCCCTTCCTATGAGGACCACATGTGGAGTGATGCCAGTCTTTGTTTATAGTACTTCTAATGCTCAGCCATACAAGCGGAAGTGCATCATGCCATTTCCAGCTTGTCAATGCACATACATTTAAAAGTTTAGATTTTATGGTGCCATCATATTCTCAACCACAATGGATGCATCAGGCCTGTAACAGCAGTGGAAACTGTGCTCAGTTCGTAAAGCTGTACAAAGTAGTTTAAATATGTATTTTTGAAGTGAGTTTCTCTGTCTATCTCAGTAGAAATAGGCATGCCAAATCTGGGTACAAAGGGGATCATTATGACCCCCGCAGTCGATGGTAACATCGCGGTAAGTACCTCCAACAGGCTGGCGGTACCTACTGCCATATTATGACATTGGTGGGTTGGCTGAAGCCAACCCGCCAATGTACCACTCCGACCGCCATGGCGGTGACAGCCAAGGGGCTGGAGATATCTATCTCCAGCCCGGCGGCCATCACTGTTCCACCCGTGAGATTATGATCCTGCCTACCACCATGGTTTTCGTGGCTTCCTTACCACCACGAAAACCATGGTAGTAGACACTATCAGTGACAGGGAATCCCTTCCCTGCCACTGATAGGGGTCTCCCCCTCTCCTCCTCCCTCTCCAGAGTCCTATCACCCTCCCCTTCCTCTCCAAACCTCCCTACATTCACGTAACCCATTCACACACACCCATACACACATGCATCCACGTATGCATACATCCATTCACACACACATCTGCACACACTTACATACATACATGCAGACACACATTCATACATTCACACAACTCAACATATATGCACTCATGCCTCCATACATGCACACACATTCAAAATGAAGCACACACCGGCATATACGCATGCACAAACATTCACACACACCCCCCTCTCACCCACAACACCCCCCACTCCCCTCCCTAGTCATAGCACCCACTTACCTGTGTTCTGGGGGTCCTCCAGCAGAAGACGGGATGGAGCGCTGCTGCCAGCAGCAGCGTCCGCCATCAGAACACCGCCAGGCCATATTATTGGTCATAATACAGCTGGCGGCGGTCTACTGGCATTGCAATCCGCTGGCATGGCCACAGACGGATTTCTGCCATCCTTCTGGTGGAAATCCGTCTGTGGTCATAATATGGCGGACAGCTGGTAGCCGCACCAACGGTCTTTTGGCGGCCGTCACCGTGGTGGTAGGAGGTTTTTACCACCAGTGTTGTGATGAGGGCCTAAATCTCATAACAATGGTTTGACCAAAGTCATGCTGTACCTTCTCCCAGTTGGGTAGACTTCAACCCAATTAGAAAACAAGCAGCCTTTCATTAAGACATATTAAAGTTCATTGCAAACATGCATCCCAATGAAATCTGCTTGAAGGCTAGTGAACAGCCCTTCTGCTTTTTCTTTATGACTCAATGTCACTAATGCACTCTTGCTGATGAGCAATAGATCTTTGACACAACTCTTCTGCTACAGCTTGAACTTTTGTGCTGTGGGAATACTTTTTAAAGCTCTCCCCATCATGTCACTCCCTATGTGTGTTTGACCATGAATCAACTTGTCGATACCTGGTAACACTACATTTAGAAGAACATATTGGTTATCTTGAGTTACTCACAAATCATTGTAATTTCTTTTACAATCAGCTGTTTCACACATTTTCGTTTCATTCTCTGGTACTTCTATTTGGAGCACTCCAAGTTCATTTAGTATTGCTTCTATTGGATTCAACAAAAACCAATGCAAACAATCAGTATCACTGGTCTCTGACTCAGTTTCACATTGTTATGATTTTTGTTCTGATTGTTGTTCCTGCTCCTTTGATTTCATTGTTACAATTTTCAAAAGCACAATACCCAGCAACCTCATCACCATAATGATTACCCATGGTGACCTTCCCATCACCAGACCTATGAGCATTGCACCTTACAATCAAAATCTCTTTGGGTTGATGTAAACTGAAAAAATATATCCCATTTTTCCCGGAGTACCAGAAGATGTAAGGAAGCCCCTGTGTTTATGATTGGCCATAATCATGCACCTCCAAATCCCCACTGGCGGTTTGAGTAGATTGTGAGACTTGATTCATCTTTTTAGGTTCTTGGACTATTCTTGAATTATTCTCAATTTACCACTTGCCTGATTTCTGAAAAGTTTGCACCACTTTTGGGTCATTTCTTGATGCAAAAGCAGCGCAAACCTTTCATAAATCAGGCCCTTCGTTTTTTAGATGCCCATCACACAAAAAACTGCAAGCACTACCAAGCACCTCCTGTAGGATGCACTGTTCAATAATTTTTTCTGTGATTAACTTCTTTCTTCCCTCTGCTTCTCGTGACAATTTACAGTAATGGGTCCTGGGATAAGGCACATCTGGTTTAACTGTAATTTTAACTGGCTCAGCACTTTTCTATCAATCCAATCTTTTTACCTGTGGAATCATGTATGTCTTAAATCAAGAACAAATCATATTTTTGTAACAACTTAGAACAATTGAACTCTCGAATCATGCAAATTTGATTTCAAATACTAAATCTTTATCTTGGGCTTGAATACAACATAATCCAGTGTATAGTATATGCAGCAATTCATCTTGCAGAGCAAACCCCTTCCAAGCCAATTAACACGACTAAAACACATAGGCCCTCATTATGACATTGGCGGTAAGTACCGCTTATGGCCATGTTGACTGCCGCCAACATACTGCTGCCGCAGCTGATCACCGCTACCCATATTGTGACACACACATAGCAATCCGTCACTATACAGCCACACACACAAGTCCGCCAGACCAAAGGTCGGTGATAAACTAACGGTATCAAAACCCACGCCGTTATGCCAACAGAACTACGCCCACAACATTATGACCCACAAATCACCACAGCGGACATTAAATGGTGGTAAACCATTGACGGTACATACCGCCGCGCTCCAAATACACACACACATACAAAACAACAGCACATTGACAATTCAAACTGCACACACCTAACACACATACACACACGACACCCACACACCCACACCACTATAAAACACACACCCGCATTACCCACAATCCTTTACGAATTCAAAAAAGTACCACAAGAGAGATAGCAAGACCACAGACAAGACCACAGCCACACACCACCATCACCTATACACGATCCACGCACCTAACATCACACAACCCAACACATCACCCTACACACCCTCACCCACACCAGTCACACTACACCTATGGCACCACAACGACATCCCAGGTTCTCTGAGGAGGAGCTAAGGATCATGGTGGAGGAAATCATCCGGGTAGAGCCACAGCTATTCGGATCACAGGTGCAGCAGACATCCATTGCTAGGAAGATGGAGCTATGGCGTAGAATCTTGGACAGGGTCAAGGCCGTGGGACAGCACCCCAGAACAAGGGATGACATCAGGAAGAGGTGGAATGACCTACGGGGGAAGGTGTGTTCAGTGGCAGCAAGACACCAACTATTTATACAAAGGACTGGTGGTGAACCCCAACCTGCTCCCCCACAACTAACAACATAGGAGGAGCAAGTCTTGGCAATCTTGCATCCTGAGGGCCTGGCAGGAGTAGGAGGAGGACTGAACTCTGGTAAGTCAAATCTCTATTAGTATCACCCCCCTACCTGCATGCCATCACATACCCCTACCCTTACCCTCACTCCTATCACTCCACCACATCCCACACACTCCACCATCACAACCCACCCATCCCAATACCAAGCCCTGCATGCAACACCAATGCATGGACAATCATCACAGACCTGCATGGACACCTATCACTAAAGCATGCACACTAGAGAGAAACAGCTAGCCCACCAAATAACAACTCACACAAGGCAAAGCTGCCAGGGCAATAACAATCTTAGAGGACAACACACCCATGCACAATATGTTACACGCAGAAACAATAGCACTGCATTTACATCCCCACACGTCCCCCAGCCAATGTCACCGGAGAGGAGGTGCCAACAACATCCAGTCCCCCCACAGAAGAGGGCCACAGTTGTGACAGCAGGTCTGGACGCCTGGAACTGGATGACCAACCTGGCCCATCAGGGATCTCAGGACAGTCGGGTGCCCAGGTGCACTCCCATACCACCACAGAGCCTCTCCCCTCAGGAAACACCCGCACAGTACCCACCCAGCGGGTCCATACCTTTGTCCCCAGGACACGTCAATCAGCAGTGTGTCCACCACTATGGGGATCCCAGGCCACCCCACAAACACAGGACGATCAGGGACCTGGGTCAGTGGCAGTGAGCACACGGTTCAGGGGACAGAGGCACAGGACAACAGGGAAGCTTGGAGGACTGCTTTGCGACAGGGGGAGGACAGGCCCAGGGAACCGACTCTCCAGGTGTCACTCACCAAGATCCTAGGAGCATACCACCATTCCCAGGAGACGATGGGCCAGACACTGGACAAAATGCAGGAGAACCAGTGGCTGCAGGAGGGACAGTACCTGGGGATCATTGAGTACTTGAAGGACATAATCACCACCCTGGTCACCATTGCAGGGATGTTAGCAGACATGGCCAACACTATGAGGGAGGCAGTTCCACATCACCGGGCCCCTACCACTAGCCAAACCGATGAACAGCCCTCCACCTCCCCTGCCGCTAGTGGACAGGAGGCCCCGCCACAGGACAAACAGGCCATCAGCACCCCTCCCCTTGCAGAAGGAGAACCACCCCGCAAACGTTCCCTGCGATCCAGGCAGAATCCAAAAATTATTGACAAGACCCCCACCAGGAAATAAGACTCTCCTGAATGTCACCCTTGTATCCCACTCTGTCACCCTGTGCGCCTTGAACTGTCATTGCTCCCCTTCCTATGCCCCCTTGGATAATGCACCTGTAATCCACATAGACTGGACTTTATCCTGGACTTTCCTCCACCATCAACCCAGCCCATTGCACATCCCCCTCTACTTCTTAGCCCTTAAATAAACATCCTTTGAAAAAAATACAAGTATGGAATATGTCAAATGATTTAAGTATGTATTCGTTTAACAAGGAATAAACACTGCAATACAACTGCACAGTAATGTATAAATAGGAATGACCTGTAGTTGGCTGTAGTCAACACACCAGAAGTGGTAGTGGGGCACAAATATCTGCAAATAGAGATGCCAAAGGCTACAGTGAATGGGCAGAGAAGTAGGAAAATCTGCCTGCCAGTGACAATGTCAAACACAAAACTGTCAATTGGAAGTGAAGTTACACTGTCTTACCTGTGTGTCATTGGAAGTATTGACAAATTGTTGCACTTCTATTGTCCTCATCCTCTGCCTCCTCATCTTCACTGTCCACAGGGTCCACTGCTGCCACACGCCCATCTCCAGCACTATCCTCCTACAGAAAAGGCACCTGGCGACGTAAGGCAAGGTTGTGAAACATACAGCATGCCACGATGATCTGGCAGACCTTCTTGGGTGAGTAGAACAGGGAACCACCTGTGAGATGGAGGCAATGAAACCTAGCCTTCAGGAGGCTGAATGTCCTCTCTATAATTCTTCTTGTTCTCCCATGTTAATCATTGTAACGTTTCTCTGCCCTTGTCCTGGGATTCCTCAAAGGGGTCAGTAGCCATGAGAGGTTGGGGCAACCAGAGTCACCTGCAAATATCGATGGGCAACTGGTAGACACACACCAATCTTTAGCACCCACACCATACCCATACACCAACATCCACAGGCTGGGAACCAGGGCTCACCTGTTAGCCACACCCAATGCTTCTGGAGTTGAGCCATCACATATGGGATGCTGCTATTCCTCAGGATAAAGGCATCATACACAGACCCAGGATACTTTGCATTGACATGGGAGTTGTACCCGTCTGCCAGGCTCAATATCTGCACATTCATTGAGTAAAAGCTCTTTCGATTTCTGAACACCTGTTCATTTCTCCAGGGGAGACAAATGAAATATGTGTACCATCAATTGCCACAATAATGTTCGGGATATGTCCCATTGCATAGAAATCAGCTTTCACTGTGGCCAAATCCTCCACCTGGGGGAAAACGATATAGCTGTGCATGTGTTTAATCAGGGCAGACAACACTCTGGTCAGCACTATTGAGAACAATGGCTGTGACATTCCTGCTGCCAAGCCCACTGTCACTTGGAAGGAGCCAGTTGCCAGGAAATGGAGCACAGATAGGACTTCCACAAGAGGGGGGATCCCGGTGGGGAGACGGATAGCAGATGTCAGGTCAGGCTCCAATTGGGCACACAGCTCTGTGATTGTGGCCCTGTCAAGTCTATAGGTGAGGATAATGTGCCTCTCCTCCATTGCTGCCAAGTCCACCAGGGGTCTGTACCCGGGGCTATGTCGCCATCTCCTATTCATCCACAGCAGTTCCAATCTATGGGGCAAAATGGTGAGCAGCTGGTCAGTATCTCATATTTACAAACACTACACTTCATTTCATGTTGAGATTGTAACAATATTTTGTTGGGAGGTCCAAATGGTGCTTATGTGTAGTGTGACGCATTCAGGAGCCATTCCCTGCCCCCCAACCGGAAATGGCGTCCGTCTGTCCTATATGGAGGGACAGGAGGAAATGAGGTAATTCTGTTGACGTTGTGTGCGGTTGCTGAAGGTGGTCGAGAACCTCCATGCAACTCCTCATTGTTTATCATTGGGCCCTATGGGTTACAGTGGCCAATGGTGATGTACACCCGTGGTGACGGTACGCACCGCAGCGGATGTGACCACCACTTTCTATCTGTTCACTCGCTTGCTACTATGCTGCTGTGACCTGTGTATGGAATCGACCATGGCTCGTGTGACTGGGGAAAGGGCCCCTGCCTTCACCACGGCGGAGTTGGCAAACCACCCACTTGAGAGACTGTGGCCTTGCACGCCCCAGGACAGTACACAAGGCACGTTGCCCCCTCCAGGATCAGTGGTGTTTTACCAGCTTCTGGCTGAGGTGCCCCCCCTTCCCCTTCCCCCTGAGGTACCTGTGTATCTTCGACCTGATGCCCCAGCAGTGTTCTCTCCATATTGAGGCAGGAGTCAACTGTGGCCTTTGCCTATATGTTATGGCCCTGTGGGCCACGGACATTTTGGACTGGGCATTGTCCCTCCATTTGTATATATTGCAGATACTGTTTTGTGCTTTAAGGACGTGTTTCTCAAAATGTATATTATTACACTGGCTTTACTCACTTCCTTTTGTCCTTGCGTAATTCCTGAGGGTTACGGGGTGGATATGTAATGTTGTTGCATCGGTTTGTGTGTATGGTGTTGGGGGTTGGGGTGGGGGTGTTGCTTGTTGCGTGTGTGTGTTACTCTATTTTTCCTCCCCCCTCCATTGTGTGCTAGGTGCGGTACGGTACGCACCATGGTCGTCTTCACCGGCATTCCTGTTCCTGGTGTAGGAGGAGGTATACCAGCATGGGGAAGATCTGCAACTCGGGCTCCATGGTGTTGTGGTTCTTCCTTGAGCGTCCAGAGGTGAGTCGTTTCCCTTTTGTGTACTGTTTCCTCCAAGCTTTTGATGGCATTGGTACCGCCCCAGAAAAGCTGGCGGATTGGCTTGTTGTAATACTGTGGGCGGTACATTGTCTTCCAACTGGCTGTTGGCGGTTGCCACCGCAGTACTTGTTGCTACCACCATGGCAGTCGGTGTGTTAAAGTGGCTGTCTGTGTTGCCGGTTTCCGCCGTGGCCAAATAATTTTTTTTTTTTACCGCCAGCCTGTTGGCGGTATTACCGCTGCTTTATAACCGACCGCCAGGGTTGTAATGAGGGCCTTAGTCTGCTAAAATATCACACTGCTGAATATGCAAACTAAGGTTCAGACACAAACACAAATTTAAACCAATACAAAACCGCATACATCATCTTTCACCAGATCTTCAACTCCACTATAACTTAGGACTAGGTTAAGCACTTGTAGTATCAAATGTTGTTATTTCACACATTCTGCTTTTTAGTTCACTTCTACCCATATCATGTGGTGGTGGTCTCAATGATTATGTGTTATCTATGGAGGAAAGTGGTCTAGAATCCAACAGATCATTTAAGAAATGATCCTCCTTATCAGTCATTTTCTTTGTCTCTTTCGTTTTTTGAATTTTGCACTGTCAGATTGATTTTCAATTTTCTCTTTGTCAGTTTCACTAATTATTGCAGGAAAAACACCCATACTTTTTCTGCATCCCCCCCCCATTGGGGTCTAACCATTGACTCACAGTCTTTATGACCTGTCTTTTAAATTTTTCATTTCCTTCTCAATGGAACTCAATGCTGTTCATTTAGTGCAAATTGTGTACAGCTAGGGTGTGGCTTTCTCTCACATATTGTACATCTCAGGAAATCCAGCTTTTAATATTAAAAGTACCGTTGTTGGAAATGGCCCTTTCTGCAGGATTATCCCCAAACATTTTTCATTTCTCCTTCTATTTTTCTGACCCTCTTTTTGTTGGCTTTAGGACTCTGGGCACTTTATTACTGTTAATCAGTGTGACAGTGCGGCGCTCTGTCCCCTATACCTTGGTATATTTGGCTTACACCTCTTCTTCTTATTTAATTACCTGTAAGTTCCTTGTAAAGTGATAAAACATAAACCCAGGGCCTGTAAATTAAATGCTACTAGTGGGCCGGCAGTGCAGATTATGCCAGCTTCAAGAGTAGCCTTTCAAGCTTGTCTCAGGGCTGCCACTTCGGGGCCTGCATGCACAGTTTACTGCCACAGTTACTTGGCAAGTCAAACTAATTGCCAAGGCCTACACTCCCATTTTACTACACCTAAGTCTACCCTAAGGTAGGCCCTAGACAGCCCTATGGGAAGGGTGCTGTGGATGTAAATGGTGGGACATATGTCTTTATGTACTACATGTCCTGGTAGAGAGCCTATCCGCCCGCCAAGATCTGACCGCCGGGTGGCCGCCAATGCAGCTGCACCCCTGCCGCAGTCATTTTGAGATCCCCGCTGTGGTGGCAGGCAGAAACCTGGTTTCCGCCCGCCGGCCCAGCAGGGATCTCAGCCGCAACACAGGAACCGGCTCCAAATGGAGCAGGCGGTGTTGCGGCCGTGCGGCGGGTGCAGTTGCACCCGTCGCACTTTTAAAGCTGCAAGGGGCCCTATCAGGGGGCCCGCAACTCCCCGTACCGCCAGCCTTTTCCTGGTGGTTCACACCGCCAGGAAAAGGCTGGCGGTCGGGGACTCGTAATCCCCCGCCGGGGAAAATGTGGCGGGAAACTGCCGGCCCCGGCGGTGCGACCACGGTGCAACCGCCGCGGTCGTGATGACCTTGGAAGCACCGACAGCCTGTTGGCGGTGCTTCCGTCACAACAGCCCTGGCGGACTTGGACCGCCAGGGTTGTAATGACCACCTTAGTCTCTCACTACTGTGAGTGATGCTCCTCTCATAGGATTGCATTGGAAATGCCCTCACCTATGTCTAAGTGATATCTTCTGATCAATGAGGAATAGCGTGAGCATATTCAGTATGTTTGAAATAGTAGTGAGAAATCCTGCTTATGTGTGTAGGTGGATTTTTTATTACCATGATAGAAATGCCACTTTTTTGAAAGTGGGGACTTTTTCTGTGCTTATAACTCTAGTGCTTTTGCAGCCTGACTCCAATCCATGTCTCAGGCAGAGTGATAGCTCTACTTGGTGCATGGTTTACAGACAGACCTCACACAGTTGGGCCTGGGTGTGACAGAAGAGGCATCTGCATGCTGATAGACTTCCTAGGCTGGGGAGAGGGAAGGTCATTCACACCTTACATGTGAATAGGCTGTGTCCTGCCCTCACACTGATTACCCCCTGCTGATGTCTGAAGACAGGTCTGAGTTGAAAAGGTGTTGCGCTTGACTTGAAATGACTGCTCTGAAGTTACCCCCTGAACAAAGGAATTTTTGAGTATTAGTAGAATGGCTCTTGTCCCCTGATTGAGGAGCACTTTTGGACCTGGGACCGAACCACTGTCAGAAGGGCTACTGGACTGCACAAATGACTCATCTGGACTGCTTTTTTGTTTGTTGCCCTGCTGCTTAAAAACTGGTGGGTACCACAAAGTACTCATCATGATTGCTTTTCTGCTTGTTGCCCTGCTGCCTGCTGCTCCTGGACTTGGACTTTCCTGGCACTGCTGGACTGCCATGAATGACTGCCACTGTTTGTCCTGATGTGCAGGCCTGCCTGACCCTGGGTGCCCCAGTGTTCTCCCGGGAATCCCAGTGTGCTGGTTTTGCTCCTAGTTTCTACAAGTATAGTGCTTGAGGAGTGCTTTGTTGTCCGCTATTTTTATACCTGGTGTAATGAGAATGCTGTGTGGATTCACCTCACTGTTTTTCTTGTCATGAGCAGATGGTAAGCACCTTATTCTTCATGTCTGTTTTCAAACACTAGTGCATATTGAGGTCCTCATCCTTCAGGGACTTGCTGTCCCTGCTTTAGAGCAGCCTAGCAAGTGCCTCGAGTTGAGGTAGGTCACCGCCACCGTGCTGGGCTCTCAGCTGGTGTCTTGACAAGAGGCCCGTGTCCCCAGAAGGAGGTTCTGCCGCATCTCCCAAGAGCGCATCAGATGTAGGTATGAGACAGAGAACGTGGCAGCCCGTGCATGTGGAGCACTGATTGCTGGCTCCAGAGCTCAGGTCAGCATGGACCCTCCAGGTGGGTGATCAGCAGGGAGTTGGGCAGGGTAGAGCTGACACACTGGAGAGGTGGGGTTGCTCACAAATCCTGCATTGGCTCCCCTTCTCAAGGAAGACATCCCTTGTTTTGACTGCTGGATCCTGCCTCTCGGGTGCCAGCTCCCTTGAAGGTCTGCATAAGGAGAGACCCAATTGTGTGTGTGCCCCACCCCTGCTCCTCACCTGGGGCCTTGCTTTGGGGGGGGTGGCACTGGACCCACCCGAGCAGTCTGGGACAAAATCTCAAAGGAGGTCCCCCTTGCTGCACACGGAGGAGTTGAAGATTCCCATTAAGGCCATAATACATGTGCCTGGGCTTCAGCGCTCTCAGTATTAGGCCTGTTCTAGTCACCAAAAACTACTGTAACTACCATAATAGGAGCACCAGTACTTTGGTGCCGTCATAAGTGGAGGATTCTGAATAGGGCCTAGACCAAATCACATCACTTACCAGGGCAGGATAATGCGTATTATCATTGTAACAGGATAATATGCACTGTAATGTTTCCCCTCATGATATTTGGCGGTGCTTATTATTTTTCCTGGCATACAAATTCTGAGTTGTTAGTGATGATTCATGTCATTTTACCATATAATCTTTCCACTAAGCCTGCTATGTATTGCATTGTTCATACTTATCTTTGGCTCTGACTTTATGAGAATGATGGCTATAACTCTGTAATGGCATAACATGCACAGTGTTTCTGATAAATGATATTGGTGTCTGATTTATGCACAATATACATTATATTTTTATATTTGATATCGAGTGAAGTCTCTTTTGTGCTGTTGTTATTGTGTCACTGAAGTGAGTGTGTTGCATGGATGCTTTAAACATGTACTCTGGGGATACACCTGACTGCTCTGTGTCAAGCTACCGGGGGTGAGCACAGGTTATCTTTAGTACATAATTTACTCGCCCTGACTAGAATGGTGGGTTCTGCCTGGCTGCAGTGCTTACCCTACCCAAACAGAAACACCATTTCTAACAAACCATATAAAGAAACTTGCATGTCCTTGTCACAAAATATGAATCCATGCCAGTTTTTAACTGCACACACATATGACAACTCATGTCAGTCATAATTTCAAATCCAGGAGTATCGTCACCTTCCATAATAAGAACAGCTGTAGAAACTTTAGAAACTTTAGGCTTTTTAAACCCAGCACCCATTTAACTCACTCAACATATTTACAAAACACACAAAGCATTCAAATGACAATCAGTCAATTATAGTGCAGCTATTGCAAAAATCAACCAATCATAGTACAACCTAAAACAGCAATTGACCAATGACAGCACAACTTGTGATGCTGTCACAGCAATCCATGTGTGACTCTCAGCACCAGCCAACCAATTGAAGGGTGAGTTCTATGTGAACAAAAATCAACACTATGGGGGTCATTACAACCTGTTGTGGAGGAAGCATCGCCCAGGGCAGCGCTGATTACGAGTCCCCCTCCCGCCAGCCTTTTCATGGCGGGAAGAACCGCCATGAAAAGGCTGGCGGAAAGGGGTGTTGTGGGGCCCTGGGGGCCCCATGGAGCTTTTCACTGTCTGCTATGCAGACAGTGAAAAGCGCAACGGGTGCAACTGCACCCGTCACACAGCCGCAACACCGCCGGCTCCTGTGTTGCTGCCCAGATCCCCGCTGGGCCGGCAGGCAGAAACAAGGTTTCCGCCTGCCGGCCCAGCGGGGATCTCATAATAGATCCCTCGGGAGTGCTGATGTATTGGCGGCCGCCCGGCGGTTCACCCTTGGCGAGCGGCGGTTGTCGCCCGCCAAGGTTGTAATGAGGGCCTATGCCTTTTACCTCTTCACATGAAGAAAAATAAAACCTTGTTTGCTCAACCTCAGTAGGAAAAGGAAGGGAAAGAAAGATCCTGCAAATTAACAAAAACATTACCCTTTTGGCACTGTCAGTCAAACCAAGGCATATTCAGAACAAGCAATACCCCACACTCCGTTAATGCGTTTACTTCTGTTCAGTGCATTAATACAATTTATTGTTTTAATTCAGCAAGTCCCTAGTTTCAGTGTATATGCGACAGCTCACAAAAACACCACCATTTTGCAGACAAGTAAAAAAAAATATTTTGAGATCTTGGATTACAAGGAATCTGATTACTGGCAACATCTCTAGAGGCTCAGAAATGAGATTAGCTCAGCCCCATGGGTCTTTTATGATGATTTTCCCTGGAGAAAGCAATAAAAAAGTCAATGGCAGCATCAGATGAGCAAATGTATCATTATAGCTTCAAATCACAATTCAGCATCATAAAACATCATATAACACCCCATATTAGCAATATCCCTTGATAAGAATATATTAAACTCTTTCTAACCTAATGTGATTGGAGGTATCAGAACAAATGTTTTACAATTTACAATGTAAAAACTCATAGCTAAGCTATCTTCAGAATGAGCAGGAGGAACCTTAAAAATAACGAAAGGCTTCCTCCTGGGTTCTTCGGGAATGGCATATTATTAAAAAAACAAAGTGTGTACATTTTGCAATGCGTTATGCCAAACGAGAAATGTAAAGACAAGGTGAATATTATGAATCAGGCCTGTAGTCAGGAGTACATTTTTTTAGAGCGGTGTGACCCTCAGCTATGATAATTGAAGCTGTGCCCTATATGTTCATTACTTATACTTGTAGGAAAAGATGGAGTATGCAAGCTTTTTTAAAGCACACTATGCTTTAAGGTACCTTTCTTGATTACTGGGGCAATTGTTTATACCACTAACATCGACCATCAGAATATCATGGTACAAGAATATCAAGGACAGAACATTAAAAGGTATGTGCATATAGAAAAGATACACACATATATATATATATATATATATACATATATATATATATATATATAATTAAAAAGCCAGAGAGAGGTTTTTAATCACCGGACAGCTGTACAATGTCCCAAGGATCGTATTTGACTGAATAACGGAAGGATTATCCAAAGAACATGTCCAATAGAAATCATTCGTCGACTGTTTATTATAATAAAAAATATATATCTAAGAGTTCAAAACAAGAAATCTCAATCACGCTGTCCCAGCCAAATGTCAACGCGTTTCGGCAAACGCCTTCAACTGGACATTGGCTGACTTTTTTGCACCCATCAATTTATCCAGTATAGTCCTTCTTTAGTTATAACAACACCATGTATATATCGAAAAAGTGGCAGCCATCTTAAAACGTAGTTACTTTCTATCACGATAGCTAGATAGAAACTATATATGAATATTAAAACCATATCATTGCATTAATATATATCTACTATGATTAAATTTAAATATCTAATGTAAGAATATCAATTATTGGAGAAATAATTTCAACACATTTCATATATGATGAATATATACAAATAAATATCAATGTTTAAATAGATAATTAAAAGATGTAATATTACAGTTATTTCAAATATTAGTATCCACATAAATTTCAAATCAATTTTCCAATTAACAGTCATTAAAAATCAATCATTTCCAAATTAGTATATATCTCTGCAGAGTGATTGTGGTCCACCTACGATCACAATTACAACCACAATAGGTGCAAATCAGCTACCAAGGAACACATCAATCACCTCAGCAGACATATCTAATTCATGAATAAATCCAATGATGATTACTTAATCCGTTGGAAGACAAAATACAATCATCTCATATATAAATATAATAATAAATATCATATAAATCCATATTGATATCCATATAAAAGGGAAAGGGTTATTTTTTAAGATACCATCAGACTGCCTATAATCATACAGTGCTAAGTGACATCCCAGAAATGTTTGGCTAATGGATATGACCTGTCCTGATTTTTTATTGCTCTGAGATGTTGTAAGACTTTCACTTCGAGTTTATGAATAGTGCTGCCAACATATTTTTTGTGGCAGCCACATTCTATAGCATAAACAACATAATCAGTCTCACAGGTTATGCGGTCAGTCATTTCACAAACCCTGCCATCAAATGTAATATAACTATGTGTATTGTAAGCAAATTTGCAGGATTTGCAGCTACCACATTTCCAAAAGCCCAAGCTTTTCTTGGATAGACATGATTGATTGTCTTTAGAACAAAACAAGCTCCTTGTAAGATGATCTCCCAGTGACTGCATTTTACGAGATGTAATCTGAGGATGTAACCCAATAATGTCTTTAATATGAGAATCATGTCGCAAAACATGCCAATTTTTTTGAATAATGTTATTAAGTTAATTTTTCTCTGGACATATTAATCACTCTATTCTGAGCATCATTAAAAATTTTTAAAGGATATCCTCTGTTCAAAAATCTTTGAATTATAGTGGCAATTTCAATTTTAAAGCTTTTATTATCCAAACAAATTCTGCGAGCCCGCAAGAATTGACTATAAGGAATACTCCATTTTAGAGCTTTTGGATGACCACTGTTTCCATGCAACATAGAATTGCACGCAGTTGGTTTGCGATAAATAGTCATCTGCAAAGTCTCATTTTTGACAATTAGCAAAACATCCAAAAATTCAATAGTGTTTGTACTATATTTCACTATATTTCACATCTAAATGGATTTTAAACTCATTGTTATTGAGTGCAAAAGGGACTGTTCATCACCAACCCAAATGAAAAAAAGGTCATCAATATATCTGACCCACAATACAACTCGTTCCATGTAGTTTTTGCAAGTGTCTGACCAGGCAACTTCCTTTTCCCACCACCCCATATAAAGATTGGCATATGTGGGAGCGAATGATGCTCCCATGTCTGTTCCCTGTTTTTAAAGATAATATTCATTATCAAACAAGAAAACAATATGGGTAAGGCAGAATCTTAACATAGCCAGAAGCATATTAGTATGTTGAAAAAATTCGATCTTGCGGGTACCTAAAAAGTATCTACAAGCCTGAATGCCAAAATTGTGCATGATGGAAGTGTATAAAGAGGTCACATCCATGGTAACCAATAAAAAACTGGATTGCCAAGGAATATTATGTATCTTTGATAGAAAATCATTGGTATCCCGCAAATAGGAAGGCAGTTCAGTTACATAGGGGCACAGAAAGAGGTCTAAATAACGTGAAGTATTTTCTAAAAGAGATTAATTCATACTCACGATGGGTCGACCTGGAGGATTTTTCTTGTTTTTATGAATTTTAGGTAGAAAGTAAATACAAGGAATTTTAGGAAATTCAACCTTCAAATAGGAATACTCGTCTTGATCTATGAGGCAACTAGCACACCATGTACTCAACATCTCCCAATAGATAGTCTGATATTGAACATTTGGATTAGCACGTAATTTCTCATAGTCCTCCATTTTGGAGAGTTGGCGGTGTGCCTCCTTAGTGTAACTTGCTCCATCCATAATCACAATATTATCACCTTTATCAGAGGGCTTAATTATAATAGCAGTGTTGGATTTCAAAGCATTTAAGTAATTCCAATCAGAAGCAGAAAAGTTAGTTCCCCCGGGTTTTTTGGATTTCCAATTATTGCAAAATTTGTCAATGTCATCGACTGCCAACTCATAAAACTTATCAATTAAATTACCACTAGGTAACTGTGGATTGAATCTACTGGGAGGTTTCAAAGAATTAGTTAAAGTGTGATCAACTGTAAATCACATATTCATCAAGGTTTCCCTGTCAGTACATCTACTTTCACTGATTGTTCCATCTGTATTAGTTAAATCACTAATTTCAACTAACTCAGGAATATCATTGATATTAAACCCAGAGAATTCAACCACATTGGTATTGAGAGCTGGCTGTTTAATCTGTACTTTGTTGGAAAAATATTTAATTAGACGCAATTTGCGAGTAAATTTATATAATTCAATTAGTGTATTGACATAATCCCAATGTACAATTAGGCAAAAACTGAGACCTAAATTAAGAATGTGTTCTTGGTTTTGAGTCAAATTGACCTTGGAAATATTGACAATAATATTGGAATTGTCCAGAGTGGATCCACCATCTAGTCCTGATGTTTGTTGTTTCTTCCTCTTCCCCCTCTTAGTCTTGTGCCTCCCCGACCTCGTCCTCTGTTCCTGTTTGCTTGTGGCGTGACTAGTTGCATAAGTCGCATTTCCCCGTGAAAATCCAATTTGTTGGAAGGGGCTTCATCAGCTGATGAGCTTGGATCTGAGCTCTCATCTACAGAGTTAGATTGTAAATATATATTCTCAGTTGGATTCATCTTATCCTGCACTCTAAGGGTATTATACTTGCGGGCAAAAGTGTAAATCCTTCCAAGTTCATAATCTTTTTTATCTCTATTGAATTTAAGTGCTTTGCGTATTTTGATTTCATCCTCTTTTTTCTTTATATATATATATATTTCACCAAGAATCACTGCATGGCAATGGGAACTAGGATTGTCAGCTTCTCGCCACAAGAATGACTCCGGCACCCTCAATCAATTCAAAAGGTAACTCCTTTATTCCATAATGTGAAGTACATAGTGCAGAAAGTGCTTATCCAAACACTAATGGCAAAGCGCTTCGGCCTGAGCCTTCAACTGGCCATAGAGTTGTGTGTGATGTCAGTGTATTTAAATAATGTGATCACCCACCATACACCAATTAAAACTCACTTTTCGTTTCTCATCTTTTTATGATGTCACCGTCTGTTTTGTCCCCATCATTAGACATTTTGGTAAATTTATATTTCCTGCTGAATGCAATTTAGAAATACTTCTTCATATAATACTAAATACTTTATTTATTAAACCATTCTTTCTTTATCTACCTGAGTATATCCATGTCCCTTTATTCCCGAGGTCTTCAAACCTTTTGATGCCAGGGCCCCCTCTCAAAGATTTTTAGGTCTAATCACCCCCTCCTGACAACAATTTCTAGAACCTGGTACTCCTCATTATCATCAATAATAAATATCCCCATTTCTCACAGCAAATGATTTTTACGGTGAGGAAATATTATTATTATTAAACAGTGTTTCGCAAACCAAAGGTCAGTGAGTATGGGTGCGTGTCCAAAGGTGTAGCTAAAAACAAAAGTCCTCATTTATGAGGATTTGGTGTAGAACAGTGCCACAGGTCTTCTTGCTACACTGACCTACACCAATGCAAGAGGGCAGGAATGGACCGTATTTATGAAATACAAAGCATTTCTGTCCTTTCCTCCTGCGCTGGCGCACAAATTGCTGCCTAGCACCAATGTAGCCAGGATTGTTTTTGTGCATTAAGGGGCACCTTGTTGCACAAAAACAATCCAGAGAGGCATTGCATCTCTTTCTATATGTGCGGCAGATAGCAACACACCTGGAAAGAGGAAAAACAAGGAGAAATTAAAACATGTCTCCTCATTATGACTGCTCTGGAGAGGCCTAAGGTTTTGTCACTGCTCCAGTTTACGTGATTTTGTAAATCTGGGGCAGCGTCAAAATCCATGGGAGTTGCGTAGGAACACCCACCACAGAGCCCACGGAACCTCTCCTTGACGCAAAGTAAGGCAGTGCAGTGGCTTGCACTGCCTTGCCTTACTCCATATCTATGAGGTGATTCAAAGCCACGTAGGGTGTCTTTGTGTCACCGTATACATATGATTGAGAGGCTGGAACATAAAAAAAGTGATGCTCCAGCAGCTCAAGCCTCTCATAAATAAACCTCAAAATATTCTACGTTGTTTTTAAGTCTTTCATCATCAGGTAGCTAGTTATAGAATAACAGCCAGCTTTAATGAAAAATAAATAAAAGAAAGTAGTTACTTATTGGGAAATGCACTGTAGTGCATTAGGAAACTTCTATTAGTTAATGCACACGCAGTATAAGATAGGCCACTACAAAGAGGTTGAAGATAAAACTGTGCTTCCAAAATGTAGATTTAAGTAATACCAGAGCATATGGAATACCTTTTTTTGAATAGCTGTCCCTCCAACATCTCCAGGTGAAGTGAGCGCTGTGTAACTACAATTAAAAGCACACACACGTCTTAACTCTTTGCACTAGCCCTAAAAAAAAAAAAAAAGAAGAAATGTTTGTCATCATGAAGCTGTGGGTGATTTGATCAGCTCACCAGAATCCTTTACAGTTGCAGATTCCCATTTACATTTGCAGATCATTTCGCAGAGCACATTTACATTTAATTCAGGAAGCAGGCTCCCTGGTGTGAAGGCCTCCTTAGCTGTCTGTGGCTTTCACAGCACAGAAGACTCAATACATCAAAGTTCAACTCCGGCATTTCGACAATCAGTTGGGGGAATGCAGGACCCCCTTTCCAGGACTCCACGGTTCCCCTGGGGGTCGCGACCCCCAGATTGAGGACCTCTGCTATCTTCATTTAAGGCCTTTAGAATTTACATGTCCAAGGTAAAGTACCTCTTCCTACATAGGTTTATTGACTTAGACACGTAACCAAGTTATAATTTTCAATATCTCATTTACCCCATAGCAATTTAAACTATTTTATCAGCAGTTTATCATATTTATATTTCCTATCCAAATTAATCCATGTTGGGTTCAAATATTGGTGAAGTACCTTTATCGGGAACACTAATTTCCTTGGATTTGAGAATATTACAACCAGAACCCCTTCGATTTTTTCATTTCACAAGATTTTTCTAGCACCTACAGCCATTAAGATAGGTTCAATGAACATTTCTTACAAACCAAAGGTTTGGGTGTCCCTCATAACTTTAGCATCCAATAAATTGTTTCAAATACATATATGGCATTCTTATGTGTTTTTTTCTATCTCTCTTTTCTCCTCTTTACTCCATTTTTTCCACATATCCCCCATAGTTTTGGAGTCATATATAAGGATGTTTTTCTTTAAAAGGAGTCCATTTTAACATCTCAAAGGATAATATATTTGGATCATATTTTGCTTTTATTTCTCTCAGGGCCCATCCTATTCTCAAACACTGTTTCCTTGTTCTCAGTTTTTTTATCTTTTAAAAATGTCTATGCAACTCTGCATCCAAGTCTAAATCCCACGCCATTTCACTTCCAATCAAGATAATCCATTTTGATTCCATTCTCCTTAATCTCTCTTCATGATCTCCTCGTCTATCATGCTGTTTGTTGTGTTGAATGCCATAAAATCTTAAACCCTTTTGGTCACCTTGATGATGCTCCCATATGTGTTTTGCCATTGAGTATGTTAAGTCCTGATTGTTGATTGCCCAAATATGTTACAATATACATAGTTTTAATTTATTTACTGAGCTGCCCACATATTTTTTTACTGCAGGCACATTCCAATACATAAAGCACATATGGAGTTTTACAATTTATTCTTTCCATGATTTTCATTAGTCTGCCATCGAATATTGTGAACTGTGTCATGTTTTTCCCATAGGCACATGCTTTACATTTTGTACATTTCCAAAAACCTTGTCAATTATTGGTTACCAAATTTTAGACATTTCTCTTCTGTAGGATCATGTAGCTACTTGTTAAATGATCACTTAATGTTAGTGCTCTTCTATACGTAATCAATGGATAATTAGGTAGAGATTTAAATAGTGTTTTGTCCAGTAATAACAGTTTCCAATTGTCTTTTAACAGTTTTTTTTATCATTTCACTACCTGCATCAAACCGCATGATGTATCGTATATCATTTGTTTTTGAATCACAATTTTTCATTCTAGGTATCAATGATTCATCTCTTTTAGGTTGCATTTCTCTTTTTAATGCATCATTTAAACCTGAGCTCAGCTATCCTCTTTTATATAATCTCTTATACATATCATCCATTTGGACTTTCAGTTATGTTTCTTCTGAACAAGTACGTTTTACTCTCAGAAATTCTCCATATGGTACACTCTACTTCAGGGCCTTTGGATGTCCACCATTTGCATGTAGCAGGCTATTTGCACTTATAGGTTTTCTATGCATTTTTGTATAGATTCTTCCATTGTTAATATATACCCCAATGTCCAAATAGCTGATCTCCAGATCACATATTTCATATGTGAACTTCAACTGTTGGGAGTTATTTTAAAGATGTTACGAATTGTCTCAAGGGCTCTCTTTCCCCTTCTCATATAAGGAAGAGATTGTTGATGTAGTGTACCCACAGAATGACGTGATTTAGCATTTCTTGATTATTCTCTTGCCACACTGTTAGAGATCGGGTCTTTGGTTGGGAGTCAGGTTACCCCCTGTTCAAGCAAGGACCCTTACTCTAGTCAGACACAATCCAAATTATCCTGTGCCCACCCTCTGGTAGCTTGGCACTGAGCAATCTGGCTTAACTTAGAAGGCAATGTGTAAAGTATTTGTGCAATAAATCATACAATAATACCATATAGCACCACAAAAATACACCACACGCCCGCCTGGAGGGAACCCCCAAATGACCGCACCGCGGTCAAAACACCGCGGCGGCCATTGTGGCTTTCCCGCTGGGCCGGCGGGCGACCGCCAGAAGGCCGCCCGCCGGCCCAGCGGGAAACCCCCTTCAACAATGAAGCCGGCTCCGAATGGAGCCGGCGGAGTTGTGGGGGTGCGACGGGTGCAGTGGCACCCGTTGCGATTTTCAGTGTCTGCTTTGCAGACACTGAAAATCTTTATGGGGCCCTGTTAGGGGGCCCCTGCACTGCCCATGCCAGTGGCATGGGCAGTGCAGGGGCCCCCAGGGGCCCCACGACACCCGTTCCCGCCATCCTGTTCCTGGTGGTTTTTACCACCAGGACCAGGATGGCGGGAAGGTGGTCGGAATCACAATGGCGGTGCTGCAAGCAGCGCCGCCATGGAGGATTCCTTGGGCCAGGGGTAAACCGGCGGGAAACCGCCGGTTGCCCTTTTCTGACCACAGCTTTACCGCCGCGGTCAGAATGGCCCAGGAAGCACCACCAGCCTGTTGGCGGTGCTTCTGCTGGTCCCCGGTCGGAATGACCCCCATAATATTTATTGGTATATTTGCAGGTCAAAACGATAAAAGGTGCAATAAGAAATCGTAAAGATATCACTGGGAAGTGATATAAAGGGGGTCATTCGAACCCTGGCGGTCGGTGATAAAGCGGCGGCCAACCCGCCAACAGGCAGGCGGTCAAAAAAATTGAATTCTGACCCTGGCGGGAACCGCCAACACAGGCCGCCACTTTAACACTCCGACCGCCACGGCGGGACAGACAAACAGCGCGGCGGTCACCGCCAACAGGCAGGCGGCAGACAATGTACCGCCCACCCTATCACAACTCACCAATCCGCCACCTTTTCTGGGGCGGGAGCCCCGCCGATAAAAACACGGCGGAAACAGACTACGAACGGGAAAACGCTCACCTCTACACACTCCACGAGGAATCTGGACAGCATGGAACCAGAATTAAACATCCTACCAGCTATTGTCTACCTGCTCATCTACCAGGAGTACGAACGCCGGCGCAGACGACAACGGTGAGTACTGCACCTACGACACAGGGGAGGGGGGAAGAGGAAAGCTTACGGGCACACACATACGCCATACACCCACCCCCCACCCCAAATACCTACACCCCAATGCAGAGCAACAAGTCAGAGTGACACCCCCCAAACCCACCGGAATAATGCAAAGACACAATTAAAATGATCTTTAAAATATATGTATAATATAGCTCCATTGAAGTTATGGGAAATATGCAATATGAAAGATACAAAAAAAGGAATGAACATAGTTAAAAATATATACATAGGCAATAAGTCCTGCCCATTCTGTCAAAGTTCCATAGTCCGTAGGCCAATGTGCACAAACACATGGGCAAAGCCCACACAGGAGACCAGATACCATTGGAGAGAACACTGCTGGGGCATCAGATGATAAAACTACAGGCACCTCAGGGGGAAGTGAAGGGGGGGCACCTCAGCAACATGAGTCCACGACGCCAGATCCACGAGGGGCCTCCATGCCCACTGTCCCATCCTGGGGAGTGCAAAGCCACAGTCTCACAAGTCTCTACAGTGGGTGGCTTGCCCACTGTGCCATCCTGGGGAGTGCAAAGCCACAGTCTCACAAGTCTCTACAGTGGGTGGGTTGCCCACTGTGCCATCCTGGGGAGTGCAAAGCCACAGTCTCACAAGTCTCTACAGTGGGTGGCTTGCCCACTGTGCCATCCTGGGAAGTGGCAAGCCACAGTCCATCAGATGGATTACCGACTCCACTGTTAATGGAGGAGGCATGGTGCCCAGAGTGCTTCGTGAAGCCCTGCTCGACACAGAACCGGCACTGTCATTGGGCCAGCGGTGCTTGAGACGGCGTTGCCCAGCGGAGCGGTGCTTGAGATGAAGGGCCCAGCGGAGCGGTGCTTGAGATGAAGGGCCCAGCGGAGCCGTGCTTGACAGGAAGGGCCCAGCAGAGCGGTGCTTGAGATGAAGGGCCCAACGGAGCGGTGCTTGACAGGAAGGGCCCAGCGGAGTGGTGCTTGACAGGAAGGGCCCAGTGGAGCGGTGCTTGACAGGAAGGGCCCAGCGGAGCGGTGCTTGACAGGAAGGGCCCAGCGGAGCGGTGCTTGAGATGGCGGTGGCCAGCGGAGCGGTGCTTGAGATGAAGGGCCCAGCGGAGCGGTGCTTGACAGGAAGGGCCCAGCGGAGCGGTGCTTGACAGGAAGGGCCCAGCGGAGCGGTGCTTGACAGGAAGGGCACAGCGGAGCGGTGCTTGACAGGAAGGGCACAGCGGAGCGGTGCTTGACAGGAAGGGCACAGCGGAGCGGTTCTTGTCACGGCGGGGCCCTGTTCAGCGGTGCTTCTCACGGCGGGGCCCTGTTCAGCGGTGCTTCCCACGGCGGGGCCCTGTTCAGCGGTGCTTCTCACGGTGGGGCCCTGTTCAGCGGTTCTTGTCACAGCGGGGCCCTGTTCAGCGGTTCTTGTCACGGCGGGGCCCTGTTCAGCGGTGCTTCTCACGGCGGGGCCCTGTTCAGCGGTTCTTGTCACGGCGGGGCCCTGTTCACCGAGGCTTCTCACGGCGGGGCCCTGTTCAGCGGTGCTTCTCACGGCAGGGCCCTGTTCAGCGGTTCTTGTCACGGCGGGGCCCTGTTCTGCGGTTCTTGTCACGGCGGGGCCCTGTTCAGCTGTGCTTCTCACGGCGGGAACCTGTTCAGCGGTTCTTGTCACGGCGGGGCCCTGTTCAGCGGTTCTTGTCACGGCGGGACCCTGTTCAGCGGTTCTTGTCACGGCGGGGCCCTGTTCAGCGGTGCTTGTCCTGTGTTTCTAGGGAGCCAGACCTGGCCAAGACTTCCCGCTCAGTCGCCATCCGACCTTGCGGTCGCGGGGCCCTCCTGTGATGGAGTCCTGGGCCCGTGGGTGTCGTCCGTCACAACCTGAATGGGGCTGGTGGGGCCCTCCTGGGCAGCTCGCCTGCTGCCTGACTTCTCCGCCCTGCTGCCCTTGCCCTCCTTCGCTGAAGCTCTGTGGCCCTTGCCTCCCTTTGATGATGTGGCAGGTGACGGGGCAAGGCTACTTTCCTTGGTGGCAGCCGTCTCAGGCTTGTCGCGCCGGCCCTTAGTTTTTTTTGTCCTCTTCCCAGGGGGTGGGCTGGCTGTCCCCTTGCTGCTGGCCGATGTTCCTGCCCTAGGAGCTGGTGGACTCCAATAGCCCTGCACTATGGTCACAGTAGATGCAGGGCTGGTGGTGGCTGAGGTGCTTTTTTGACTCTTACCAGATGGAGGGGGTGGGTCAGTGGTTGGAACGAGGTCAAGGTTGGAAAGGAAAAGCACTTTGGAAGGACAGGGACGGGTGGGTGTAGTGGGTATGGGAGTGGAGGAAGAGGATGTGGTTGTAGGAGAGTCAAGTATGCTGTCTTTGGGTGCAGGTGCTTGTGACGGAGGCTGTCGTGAGGTGGATGGCTGTTGGGTGGGTGGCTGCCTGCGTTTGTGTGGTTTGGAAGAGGGGGTGACAGACACACTGGGAGAGGACACAGGGGACGTGTAAATGGCAGTGGGGGTGGTGACTGCACGTGTGCGGACTGTAATGGAGGGTGTGCTGGTGATGGAAGTACTGGCTGATGGTGGTGTGCATGCAGGTGTGAGTGGAGACGTCACAGGGAGGGAGGAGGGAGATGAGGAGGTGGGGGACACAGAGGTGGTAGGGACTGTTGGCATGTCTGCATCTGGATGTTGCTTGGGTGAATGCTTGTGGGATCTGTGTTGCTTATGTCTGGATGAGCTGCCCTTGGGTGTAGAGGTGTGTGCAGGCTGGTCTGATGGTGTGGATGGGATAGGCAGAGGAACAGGAGACTGGGACTGGGTGGAGGGAGTCAGAAGAGGGAGGCTGGAGACAGGGACAATGGCTGCCGTCAGTGCTGAGGTCAGAGCGTTGAACGATCGCTGATGGGCAGCCTGACCCGAATGAATGCCCTCCAGGTATGCATTGCTCCGATGCACCTCCCTTTCTACACCCTGGATGGCATTCAAAAGGGTAGACTGCCCAACAATGAGCGTCCTGAGGAGGTCAATGACCTCCTCACTGAGGGCAGCAGGGGTAACTGGGGCAGGGCCTGAGGTGCCTGGGGCGAAGGAGATGCCCGCCTTCCTGGGCGAGCCGGCACGGAGCGAAGGCTGAGGGGCTGCTGGGAGGGCGGGGCTGGTGCGCTGGATGGTGGCTGTACCTGTTGTGGCGGTGGGCACGGATGTTGCCGCCACCGCAAGGGAGCTCCCTTCCGAGGACGTGTCGGTGTCGCTGACGTCTCCACGGGTCCCCGTTGTGGAGCTCTACTCGCCCTCCGTCTCACTGGTGTACTCGGAGTCTGTTGCATGGCCCTCCGGGGCCATGTGAGATGCAGCTCCCTCGTGCGCCGATGCCACTTCTCCTCCGCCTGATGATGCTAATGCACACATGAACAGGAAGACAAAGAAAATGGGGGGGGGAGAAATGAAGACAGGTTGAGTGCATGCATTGGCAACACCGTTGTCGGAGAGGACAGACACAGAAGCCCCCTGCACTAGGCCGCGCAATCGGGGTACACTACTCAGTTATTGTGACTAGGCCTACAGGTCTATGGACGACAAATGCACACATGGGTGAGGCCGGACCATGGATAGCTGTACTTGGCACCCTACAGAGGTGGGGGGCGGGGCACAGGGCCATGCCTAACGGAGGGGCCTAGCCTACAGAATGCGCCCTGGCCTAGAGATAGCCACAGCCCTCCTCCCCCACCCAGACACCTTCACTGCACGCAAAGATAGCAGAATGTGCTGATACTCACCCCCTTGTGTCTGCTGTGATGTCCTCACGCGCCCATCCAAATCGGGGTAGGCCACCGCCAGGATCTGGGACATCAGGGGGGTCAATTGGCGGCTGGCACCCCTCCTACGTTGGGAGGCCATCCCCAGCAGAGACTCGACGGTCTTTCTGGTCCCGCGGCGGATGTCCTCCCACCTCTTTCGGCAGTGGGTGCCCCGTCTGTTGTGGACCCCCAGGGCCCGGACGTCCTTGGCGATGGCACGCCAAATGTTGATCTTCTGATGGGCGCTGACCTATGTACAGGGTGGTAAAGGAAATCTCATCACTTTTCTGCCTGGTCAATGTGAGTGGCCCCCCTCTCCCCAACCTTGCCATGTGGCACATGCTCTCATCATTCGTGTGTTGCACTCCTCATTCGCTCCCCTCCCCACCATCTTACATACACCCCACTCAACACAGGCATAGCCCATTCAACGTGCAACCTGTGTACCAACCTGTTGGTCTGGAGGACCGTAGAGTAGCGCATACTGGGGGAGGACCCCATCAACAAGTTTCTCCAATTCTTCAGAGGTGAAGGCAGGGGCCCTTTCCCCAGTCGCAGCAGCCATTGTATCTCCCAGACCGAGGTCACAGCAGCACTTGCAGTATCGGTCCTCTCCTGTGGATGATCAGGTCTCAAGTGATTAATCAGATAGAAAATGGCGGTCACGCCCGCGGCGGTGCGTACCGCTGCGGTGCGTACCGCGACCGCAGGCGCCCATCCTCATGGGCTACTGAAACCCATAGGGTGCAATGTTAACCAATGCGGCTTAGCACCGCGGTCTTCGACCGCCTACCGCCACGGTGTGCCACGCCAGCGCATTGACCTCACATCCCACTGTCACACTTCACAGGTCAGGCAGCCGCCATTTCAAGGGCCCACATGGCATAATTTCTACTGCGTCACACAGGCCTAGGCCTTGCATTGCCACTCATACAAGCCTTTCAATGCATAGCGATTCGTGTACTGTGCAAGCTGTGTGAACGAACCTGTGGGTTGCTTGACTCTGTGCTCCATGTTGTCCTTCCTAGGCACCGTCCGCTGGGACTTGCGAGGAGAAGGATGAATCCTCCCGTGTACCGACCGCTGGTGGACCTGTCGACAATGGAAGAACAACATATCATACTTACATACAGGCTTGACAGAGCAACTATACATGAACTATGTGCCCAGCTGGAGCCAGACCTGATGTCCCCCATCCGCCAACCCACAGGGATTCCCCCTCTGGTGCAGGTTCTGTCAGTACTCCATTTTTTGGCAAGTGGGTCTTTTCAGACAACAGTGGCCATATCATCTGGGATGTCTCAGCCTATGTTTTCTAAGGTTTTGTCCAGAGTGTTGTCTGCCCTGATGAAATACATGCGGAGCTACATTATTTTTCCTGAGGTGGGCGATTTGGCTACAGTGAAGGGTGATTTCTATGCCCTTGGACATATCCCCAACATCATTGGTGCCATTGATGGGACCCATGTGGCTTTGGTTCCCCCCAAAGAAAGTGAGCAGGTGTACAGAAACAGAAAAAGTTATCATTCGATGAATGTCCAGGTGGTCTGTTTGGCTGACCAGTACATCTCCCATGTAAATGCCAAGTTCCCTGGGTCAGTGCATGACGCGTATGTCATGCGAAATAGCAGCATCCCTTATGTGATGGACAGCTACAGAGACACCGTGTGTGTGGCTAATTGGTGACTCTGGTTACCCCAACCTGTTGTGGCTACTGACCCCAGTGAGGAATCCCCGGACCAGGGCAGAGGAACGGTACAATGAGGCCCATGGGTGAACTAGGAGGATCACAGAAAGGACCTTCGGGGTCCTGAAGGCCAGGTTTAGGTGCCTGCATATGACAGGGGGATCCCTAATGTACTCACCAAAGAAGGTGTGCCATATCATCGTGGCCTGCTGTATGCTTCACAATCTTGCTTTGGGACGCCAGGTGCCTTTTCTGCAGGAGGATGGTCCAGATGGTGGTGTTGTAGCAGCTGTGGAGCCTGTGGAGAGTGAAGAGGAGGAAGAAGACGGGGACGACACGGACAACAGGGATACAGTCATACAACAATATTTTCAGTAGCACACAGGTAAGAATCACCCACGCCATTTTACATTTACTTAAGGCCTCATGCGTCTCTACTGTCTGTGTTTCCCCCAGTTCCTGTTAACTGATTTGTTACTTTCCCTTCCCTTTTCAGAGCTGTATGACCCACTGCGTGACTTCTGCTTTGTTTGCCCATGGACTAAAGCTTATTGAAATTGGTATGTTGTCATCACATAGTAACTGGACATTATTGCACCGTTATGTGTAATACATTTGTTAAGAATACAAGCAGACTCCTGTTATTTTAACTGCAATAAGTGATTTATTTTAAGTGCTACATATAGGTACATGATTGTAAAACGGTGATGGGTGGGGGTGGAGTAATGTCCATGGCAGAGTCCAGTTCTCAGTCTCACAGGTGCATTTTCCATATGCCTGGGGAAGGATGGAGCAGGGGCAGTTAAAGGTTGGACAGGGTGACAATGTGGGACAGTGGGATGACATCAGGGGGTATCTTATGCTGGCGGGGGTCTTGCAATCCTACTCTTTCTTCTTGTGAGATCTCAGGTTCCGCTTGCGGGGTGGTTCTTCTTCTGCAGGAGGTGGGGTTCTGGTGGCCTGTCGTTGTGTGGGGGCCTCCTGTCCACTAGCGCCGGCGGAGGTGGTAGGCTGTTCCTGGCCTGGGCTAGTGACAGGGGCCCTTTGGGGTGCCACATGGTCCCGCAATGTGGTGACTATCTGGTTAAGGGCCACGACGATGGTCCCCATTGCGGAACCGATGTTCCTCAGTTCCTCTTTGAACCCCATGTACCGTTCCTCCTGCAGTGCCTGGATCTCCTGGAGCCTGGCCAGTACCGTCGCCATCGTCTCCTGGGAGTGGTGGTAAGCTCCCATGATGGAGGAGAGGGCCTCTTGGAGAGTCGGTTCCCTGGGCCTGTCCCCCCCCTGTCGCACAGCAGCCCTCCCAGTTCCCCTGTGTTCCTGTGCCTCTGTCCCCTGGACGGTGTGCCCACTACAACTGCCCCCAGGTCCCTGTTGTTGTTGGGGTGGTGGGTCAACCTGGGTGCCCTGTAGTGGTGGACACACCGCTGATTGACGTGTCCTGGAGACAGAGGCATGGGCCCGCTGGCTGGGAGCTGTGCTGGTGTTCCCAGAGGGGGTTGGGTCTGGTGTAGCCTGTGGCTGTCTGTGGGGAACCGACTGTCCAGAGGTCCCCGATGGGCCGGGCTGGTCATCTGGGTCCAGGGAGACAGAGCTGCTGTCATCGCTGGTGGCCTCTTCTGGGGGTGGGATGGACATCTCTGTACCCTCCGTGGCGGTGTGGTGGCGTTCGGGTCCTGCAGGGGTATGAAGGTATGGTTATTGCTTCTGTGTGTGGCATTTCGTGTGATGGGTGGGTGTCCGTGTACCCAAGTGCAGGCATTCCCTTGTGGGGGCTTTTGTGAGGGTGGCTTGTGGGGGTGATGTGGGGGTGCAGTGGGCATGCTTTGGTGATGGGTGTCCATGCTTTGTGGTCGCATGCAGGGCCTGGTGTTGGGATGGGTGGGTTGTGATGGTGAGCCATTTGCAAGGAGTTGGTGTGATGGGGGTGGGGGTGAGGGTGGGGGTATGTGCAGGCATGCAGGTGGGGTGGGGGTGGGAAGCAGTAGTGAAGATTTGACTTACCAGAGTCCATTCCTCCGCCTACTCCTGCGAGGCCCTCAGGATGCAGGATGTGCAAGACTTCCTCCTCCCATGCTGTAAATTCTGGGGGAGTAGGTGGGGGTCCGCCGCCAGTCTTCCGCACCGCAATGTTGTGCCTTGATACCATGGAACGCACCTTCCCCCGTAGGTCGTTCCAGCGCTTCCTTATGTCATCCCGATTGCGTGGATGCTGTCCCACCGCATTGACCCTGTCCACTATCCTTTGCCATAGCTCCATCTTCCTGGCAATTGTGGTGTGCTGCACCTGTGCCCCGAAGAGCTGGGGCTCTACACGGACTATTTCCTCCACCATGACCCTGAGTTCTGCGTCAGTGAACCTGGGGTGTCTTTGGGGTGCCATGGGGTGGTGTGGATGAGGTGTGGGGTGGCGTTTGTGGTGATGAGTGTGGTGCGTGTGGTGGTGTGTGGTGTTTGGTGCGTGGATTTTGTGTGGGTGATGGTGTTGTGTGCCTCTGTGTTGTGGGATTGTCTATTCTGTGCTCTCTCTCTAGCCTTCGTCAACAATTTCGGGTCGTAGGGGTTTATGGGTGATGTGGGTGTGTGTTTTATATTGTGTTGGGTGTGTGGGAGTGGTGTTAGTATGTGTATCAGGTGTGTGTGTTTCAAAATGAGCAATGTGGCTGAGTTTTCTATGTGTGTGTGTATTTTGACCGCGGCGGTGTGTACCGCCAATGGAATACCGTGTTTGAAAGACCGCCGCGTGGATTCGTGTGTCGTGATAGTGTGGGCGTATTTCTGTTGGCGTGACGGTGGAGGTTTGGTCATCGCCATTTTTTCACTGACCTTTGGTGTGGTGGACTTTTGTGGATGTCGGGTTTTTGGCGGTTTGCAAGTTGCGGGTCAGAATGACTGTGGCGGTTTACCGCGGCCGCGGCGGTGTTATGGCGGTCTTCTGACCGGCGGTAAGCGCCTTTTACCGCCGAGGTCAGAATGACCCCCAAAGTGTCTTAAGTCTTTAAAAAGCAAACAAAGGGGGTCATTACAACATTGGCGGTAAAAGCCGCTTACCGCGGTGCAGAAGACCGCCAACACACCGCCGTGGCCGCGGAAATCCGCCACAGCTATTATGACACACATCCTGAAATCCGACAAATTTCAGACACCCACACAAGTCCGCCACACCAAAGGTCAGTGATAAACTTGTGAAAACAAAACCTCCACCGTCACGCCAGCAGAAACACGCCCATGCTATCACGACACACGAATCCATGCGGCGGTCTTTCAACCGTGGTATTCGATTGTCGGTACACACCGCCGCGCTCAAAATACACACACATCTCCAAAACACCACCACATTGGACAATTCGAAAGGCACACACCTGATACACATACACATACCACTCCCACACACTCAATACTATATAAAACACACACCCACATCACCCACAAACCCCTACAACAACAATTGCGACAGAAGGCCAGAGAGAGACACCACCATCCACAAACTAGCAGCCACAGGCACTCAACACCATCACCCACACAACTTCCATGCACAAAACACCGCACACCACTACATATCACCACACTCATCACCACATATACCACCCCACGCATCACCTACACCACCCCATGGCACAGCAAAGACACCCCAGGTTCTGGGAGGAGGAGCTCAGGGTCATGGTGGAGGAAATCGTACGGGTAGAGCCACAGCTATTTGGATCACAGGTGCAGCACACCTCCATAGCTAGGGAGATGGAGCTATGGCGAAGAATAGTCGACAGGGTCAACGCAGTGGGACAGCACCCAAGAAATCGGGACGACATCAGGAAGAGGTGGAATGACCTACGGGGGAAGGTGCGTTCCATGGTCTCCAGACACAACATCGCGGTACAGCGGACTGGCGGCGGAACCCCACCTCCTCCCCCACAACTAACAACATGGGAGGAGCAGGTCTTGACTATTCTGCATCCTGAGGGCCTCGCAGGAGTAGGTGGAGGAATGGACTCTGGTAAGTCAAATCTTAACTATCATATCCCCCACCCTACCTACATGCTATCACATACCCCCACCCTCGCCCCCATCCCCACCCCTATCACTCCAACTCCTCACAAATGTACCAATATCACAAACCACACATCCCAACACCAAGCCCTGCATGACACAACAAAGCATGGACACCCATCACTAAAGCATGCCCACTGCACATACCCATAACACGCCCTCAACCATCATCACACAAGCCCACACACAGGAATGATAGCACTGGGGTACACGGTCACCCACCCATTGCACACCATGAAACACACAGATGCAATAATCATGCCTTTACACCCCTGCAGGACCACTACCCAACGTCACCAGACAGGAGGGTCCAGACATCTCCACCCCACCCACAGAAGAGGCCCACAGTGATGACAGCAGCTCTGTCCACCTGGATTTAGATGACCAGCCCGGACCATCGTGGGCCTTGGGACAGTCGGTTCTCCTCACACAGGCACAGGCCACCACAGACCTTCCACCCTCTGGTAACACCAGCACAGCACCCACCCAGCGGGCCCATACCTCCGTCCCCAGGACACGTCAATCAGCTGTGTGTCCACCACTACAGGGAACCCAGGATAACCCACCACCCCAACAACAACAGGGACCTGGGGGCAGTGGTAGTGGGCACACGGTCCATGGGATGGAGGCACAGGAACACAGGGGAACTGGGAGGGCTGCTGTGCGACAGGAGGCGGACAGGCCTAGGGAACCCACTCTCCACAAGGCCCTCTCCTCCATCATGGGAGCATACCACCCAGGAGACGATGGCAACGGTACTGGCCAAGTTTCAGGAGACCCAGCGCCCGCAGGAGGAACAGTATTTGGGCTTTAGGGAGGAACTCAGAACCATCAGCACCGCCCTGGGCACCATCGTAGGGGTGCTGAAGGAGATACTTAACACCAGGAGGGATACTGTGGCACTCCAAGTGGCCCCTGACACTAGCATGGACAATTAACTGCCCACCACCTCCGCCGGCGCTAGTGGACAGGAGGCACCGCCACAGGACCACCACACCAGCACCCCACTCCCTGCAGACGGAGAACCACCCCGCAAGCGGTCCCTGAGAACCAGGAACAAGACAGAGCACGATGCCAAGACCCCTGCCAAGAAATAAGACCACCCTGATTGTCATCCTACTGTCCCACTTTGTAACCCTGTCCATATTGGAACTGCCCCAGCTCCACTTCCTATTCTCAAATGGGCAAAGCACCTGTGAGACTAATAGACTGGACTCTGCCATGGACATTCCTCCACCTTCACCCCTCACCATTTTACAACCCCTTCCAATATTTAGCACTGCAATAAACACCCTTGAAGCACAAAACAATCTGGAGTCAGTCTGTGATTTTGAAAATGTGTATTAGCAATGGCAGTGACAAAATGTGTTCTCAAATGTAATGTCAACATACCTATGTCACACATCTCAAGTCCATGAGGAATCTAAGCAGATGACACACGTTGGAAACCACACCTGTGAAACCGAAATGGAAATGTACAACTCAGTGACCATATACTGGTTGAAATCGACAGACAGGATAGAGGTAGAAGTGTGAAAATACTTGTAGTAGGCAAGAATGATTTCTCACCTGTGTGTCACTGGAAATATTGCTGGATAACTGAGTCACTGTTGTCAATGTCTTCTTCCACTGCTTCCTCCTCATCACTGTCCACAGGCTCCACAGCTGCCACAACACCGTCATCTGGACCATCCTCATGCAGAAAAGGCACCTGTCGTCGCAAAGTCAAATTGTGAAGCATACAGCAGGCCATGATGATCTGGCACACCTTCCTTGGTGAGTAGAATAGGGAACCACCTGTCATATGGAGGCACCTGAACCTGGCCTTCAGGAGGCCGAAGGTGGGTTTGATCACCCTCCTAGTCTGCCCATGGGCCTCATTGTAGCGTTCCTCTGCCATTGTCCTGGGATTCCTCACTGGGGTCAGTAGCCATGACAGGCTGGGGTAACCAGAGTCCCCTAATCGCCACACCCAGTGCCTCT